>NC_050086.2:19466923-19766923 GCF_009764565.3 Dermochelys coriacea | reverse complement strand
GAAATATCATGGGGAAATAGTTTTACTTTGCGTAATGACTCATCCATTCCCAGTCTCTATTCAAGCCTAAGTTAATTGTATCCAGTTTGCAAATTAATTCCAATTCAGCAGTCTCTCGTTGGAGTCTGTTTTTGAAGCTTTTTTGTTGAAGGATAGCCACTCTTAGGTCTGTGATCGAGTGACCAGAGAGATTGAAGTGTTCTCCAACTGTTTTTTGAATGTTATAATTCTTGACGTCTGATTTGTGTCCATTCATTCTTTTACGTAGAGACTGTCCAGTTTGGCCAATGTACATGGCAGAGGGGCATTGCTGGCACATGATGGCATATATCACATTGGTAGATGCACAGGTGAACGAGCCTCTGATAGTGTGGCTGATGTGATTAGGCCCTATGATGGTATCCCCTGAATAGATATGTGGACAGAGTTGGCAACGGGCTTTGTTGCAAGGATAGGTTCCTGGGTTAGTGGTTCTATTGTGTGGTGTGTGGTTGCTGGTGAGTATTTGCTTCAGATTGGGGGGCTGTCTGTAAGCAAGAACCGGTCTGTCTCCCAAGATCTGTGAGAGTGATGGGTCATCCTTCAGGATAGGTTGTAGATCCTTGATGATGCGTTGGAGAGGTTTTAGTTGGGGGCTGAAGGTGATGGCTAGTGGCGTTCTGTTATTTTCTTCGTTGGGCCTGTCCTGTAGTAGGTGACTTCTGGGTACTCTTCTGGCTCTGTCAATCTGTTTCTTCACTTCAGCAGGTGGGTATTGTAGTTGTAGGAATGCATGATAGAGATCTTGTAGGTGTTCGTCTCTGTCTGAGGGGTTGGAGCAAATGCGGTTATATCGTAGCGCTTGGCTGTAGACAATGGATCGAGTGGTATGATCTGGATGAAAGCTAGAGGCATGTAGGTAGGAATAGCGATCAGTAGGTTTCCGATATAGGGTGGTGTTTATGTGACCATCGCTTATTAGCACCGTAGTGTCCAGGAAGTGGATCTCTTGTGTGGACTGGTCCAGGCTGAGGTTGATGGTGGGATGGAAATTGTTGAAATCATGGTGGAATTCCTCAAGAGCTTCTTTTCCATGGGTCCAGATGATGAAGATGTCATCAATGTAGCGCAAGTAGAGTAGGGGCATTAGGGGACGAGAGCTGAGGAAGCATTGTTCTAAGTCAGCCATAAAAATGTTGGCATACTGTGGGGCCATGCAGGTACCCATCGCAGTGCTGCTGATTTGAAGGTATACATTGTCACCAAATGTGAAATAGTTATGGGTGAGGACAAAGTCACAAAGTTCAGCCACCAGGTTAGCCGTGACAGTATCGGGGATACTGTTCCTGACGGCTTGTAGTCCATCTTTGTGTGGAATGTTGGTGTAGAGGGCTTCTACATCCATAGTGGCTAGGATGGTGTTTTTAGGAAGATCACCAATGGACTGTAGTTTCCTCAGGAAGTCAGTGGTGTCTCGAAGATAGCTGGGAGTGCTGGTAACGTAGGGCCTGAGGAGGGAGTCTACATAGCCAGACAATCCTGCTGTCAGGGTGCCAGTGCCTGAGATGATGGGGCGTCCAGGATTTCCAGGTTTATGGATCTTGGGTAGCAGATAGAATACCCCAGGTCGGGGCTCCAGGGGTGCGTCTGTGCGGATTTGTTCTTGTGCTTTTTCAGGGAGTTTCTTGAGCAAATGCTGTAGTTTCTTTTGGTAACTCTTCAGTGGGATCAGAGGGTAATGGCTTGTAGAAAGTAGTGTTGGGGAGCTGCCTAGTAGCCTCTTGTTCATACTCCGATCTATCATGACGACGACAGCACCTCCTTTGTCAGCCTTTTTGATTATGATGTCAGAGTTGTTTCTGAGGCTGTGGATGGCACTGTGTTCTGCATGGCTGAGGTTATGGGGTAAGCGATGCTGCTTTTCCACAATTTCAGCTCGTGCACGTCGGCGGAAGCACTCTATGTAGAAATCCAGGCTGCTGTTTCGACCTTCAGGAGGAGTCCACCCAGAATCCTTCTTTTTGTAGTGTTGGCAGGAAGGTCTCTGTGGGTTAATATGTTGGTCAGAGGTGTGTTGGAAATATTCCTTGAGTCTGAGACGTCGAAAATAGGATTCTAGGTCACCACAGAACTGTATCATGTTCGTGGGGGTGGAGGGGCAAAAGGAGAGGCCCCGAGATAGGACAGATTCTTCTGCTGGGCTAAGAGTATAGTTGGATAGATTAACAATATTGCTGGGTGGGTTACGGGAACCATTGTTGTGGCCCCTTGTGGCATATAGTAGTTTAGATAGCTTAGTGTCCTTTTTCTTTTGTAGAGAAGCAAAGTGTGTTTTGTAAATGGCTTGTCTAGTTTTTGTAAAGTCCAGCCACGAGGAAGTTTGTGTGGAAGGTTGGTTCTTTATGAGAGTATCCAGTTTTGAGAGCTCATTCTTAATCTTTCCCTGTTTGCTGTAGAGGATGTTGATCAGGTGGTTCCGCAGTTTCTTTGAGAGTGTGTGGCACAAGCTGTCAGCATAGTCTGTGTGGTATGTAGATTGTAATGGATTTTTTACCTTCAGTCCTTTCGGTATGATGTCCATCTGTTTGCATTTGGAGAGGAAGATGATGTCTGTCTGTATCTGTGTGAGTTTTTTCATTAAGTTGACAGATTTCCACTCTATACGGCTAAATTCAGTGCCTTGCATAATGACAGGTTTCAGAGTAGCAGCTGTGTTAGTCTGTATTCGCAAAAAGAAAAGGAGTACTTGTGGCACCTTAGAGACTAACAAATTTATTAGAGCATAAGCTTTCGTGAGCTACAGCTCAGTTGATAAGCTATGCTCACCATCCCTCAAGGTATGACCCCCCCCCCGTGACCGCTTGTACTCATTCCCTTAGGGTCCCCCACAACTGATGGGTCCCTCCTTCTGGCCTTATATGGCAGGCATCTGGGGCCTTCTCAGGAGTCGTACCACTCCTCTTCCTCTCACCAACTGGTTCTGTTGGTGTACGAGGAGGAAGAACCAGCAATGGTTCCAACAGAGGCTTCTTCATCATCTCCGGACAATGCAGTCACTCCTGCATCGTCTTCTCCATCAGACAACTATCGACAGAACCTGGCGCTGTTACAGAGAGTTGCAAACAATCTACAGATTCCATTAGAGGAGGTTCAGAATCCTCAGCACTGGCTCCTGTACATCTTGGAACTGCAGGGACTGAATAAGGTGACCCTTCCGCTTAACAAGGCTATGCTAGAGGAAGCCTGAGCAACATGGCACACACTAGCATCCTGTGCCCTTACACTGAAAAGGGCCAAGAGATAATACTTTGTTCCTGTCAAAGGAGCTGTCTTTTTATTTTCCCATCCTACCCCAAACTCGTTGGTCATACAGGTGACCACAGAAGGAGCTCGATCATACTATCAGGAATCCATCCCAGTAATAGATCTCCTGGGAAGGAAGATCTATGCAGGTCTGCAATTTTATATTGTTAACTCCCAAGCTTTGTTAGCAAAATACGACATTTAATAACTACTCCAGGCTTGCAGACTTCCAAGATAAACTTCCCATGAAAGACAGAGTCCAATTTCAGTCTCTTTTAGATGAAGGCAAAGGTGGCCCTTCAGGCTGCAGTAGATTCTGCAGACACAGTGTACAGAACTTTGGCCACAGGACTAGTCATGAGGAGGGACTTGTGGTTACAGTCATCAGGGTTTTCTAGAGAGGTCCTAAACACCATGCAAGATCTCCACTTCAATGAATCCAATCTTTTTAATAAGACAACTCCCTGCACTTACTAAAGGACTAAAGATCTACCCTGTATTCCCTCTGGATTTACACTGCAGCCCCCAGGAAGAAACACTGGAGGCAGCCCTTTAGACCAAGGCTAACACCTTTTCATACACCCTATTACCAGCGTCCAGCTGAGCCTCTGCACCAGAGGATTCAGAGGCCCCGTTTCTTTGCTCCCTCTACTTCCATAGCCTCCAATCACTCCCAACTGCTGGTCAAGGGCCATTTTTGACATACAGGTCAGGACCTGTGTACCATCACAGATACCACCCACCTTTTCTCCTCTCACCGTTAGGGACTGTCTTACACAGTTCGCCCACAACTGGAAGAAGATCACCATGGACACTTGAGTCCTGGAGATTATCCGTTAGTGTAACTCCACAGAGTTTCTCTCCTTCCCTTCTCACAAATCCCCTTTAGGGACCACTCTCAAGAGTTAATTCTTTAAAGGGAAGCATATTCCCTCTTACATCAAGTGGCAATAGAGCGCATCCCACCTCAGTATCAAGGAAGAGGGTTATACCCACATATTCCCTAATTCCAAAAAAAAGTCAGAGGAGGGAGATCTATCCTGGATGTCTGGCAACTCAACATCTTTATCCCAAAGCTTAAATTCCAGACTATTACATTATCATCTATAATCCCCTTTCTTCAGGAAGGGATGTGGTTCTTTGCATCTCTAGACATGAAGGATTGTATTTCCATGTGTACATTCACTCATCACACGGAAACTTCCTGCATTTTACAATTAGCCAGCAACTTTGTCAGTTTCGGGTCCTCCCCTTTGGGCTTGCTACAGCTCCAAGGGTATTTATGAATGTTTTATCTGTGGTAGCAGCCCAGAGGAGGTGCCAGAGCTATTTGGTATTTCCATACTTGGATGACTTAGGCCGATTTCTTGTGCAACTTCTTGCACTCCTATGCATTTGAATAAATGAAGAAAAGTCCATAGTGTCACCCACAAGGACAATACATTTTAAAGGAGCAAGAGCATTCCTCCCTGCAGACAGATTTTACTCGATGAGCAACCTGATTTCCTGCATCACCATGCACAGTGCACAGGTCTCTCTTTCTGTTAGACCACTTTGCCATATGCACCTTTGTGATGCAGTTCACCAGACTCCACTTGCGGTGTCTGAAAGCTTGGCTCCACTTGATTTACCAATCAAACGGGGATCCCATTGACTTCAAGGTGATTGTTCCCTTTAGCGTTGTCACCTCCCTCGCTTGGTGATCAAACCCAGAAAAGGTCATGGTGGGGACTTCTTTCAGCTCTCCCCACTCAGGACCACCACTGTGACAGATGCCTCTCTCATTGGGTGGGGTGCTCATCGGGACTACCACCCTGCTTAGGGTATCTGGACCCCACAAGAGGCCAGGCTACATATAAACTTACTGGAACTGAGGGCAGTCTGCCTAGGGTGCAAGGCCTTCCTTCCCCTCATACGCTTGTTCCATGTACAGATAATGTTGGACGATATCATCACGGTGGTGTATATAAACAAACAGCGAGGAGCAAGATCTTGTCCCTTCTACCTTTAAGCTGTCAGACTTTTGAACTGGTGTGTCAGGAACCAGATCATGATACAGGCTGCTTACCTCCTGGATATTCACACCTCCCTTCCAGCAGACAAAACAGAAATTTCTCTACAGACCACAAATGGCAGATTCATGCACAGTCCTAACTATGATATTTACACGGTGGGGTAAACAGAAACAGAAAGCTTTCTGTATATTGTTCCAGGGGAGCCATGGGTCATGACTCCCAGAGTGATGCTCTCCTTCTTCTTGGATGAATGGCCCCAGATATACCTTTGCTTCCATCCTCCTACCCCCACAAGTCATAGGGAAAGTATGCCACAACAAAGCCACCATCATTCTCCTAGCATCCTACTGGCCCAGATAGTTCTGGTTCACTGAACTTCTAATGATGTCCACCCACAAATCTATCAGGATCTGCCCATTTCCTGATCTCCTAACCAAGGACTGGGGGAAAATCAAGCACCCCAACCCAGGCTCACTTCACCTCACGGTCTGATGTTTGGATGGGCATTGGAAATAGAATGTTCATGCTTTGCCCCCATTAAGGAAACCCTTAACCAAAGTAGAAAAGAACCTGCTACCTTGCCAAATGGAGGAACTTTTTGGGCTGGGCACGACTCCACCAATGTTTGCTAGGTACCGTGGGCACTCCTATCCTTGAAGAATACATGTCTAGCTCTTAGTTCAGTGCATTACATCTAGCAGCAGTTAGTGCCTTCATCCCTCTGGAGAAGAGTTCCATCTTTACACACTCAACTCATATATTTATGAAGGGTTTTATCAGAACCTTCCCACTGACCCTTAAACTTCCTCCTCAGTGGAATCTTAACCTTGTCTTGTCAATGCTCAGCAGTCTACCCTTCAAACCTATGGCAACATGTACCATAGCCTAACTGTCCATGAAGATGGCCATTCATAGTGACCATTGCTTCAGCCAGGAGAGCCAGTGAGTTAGGAGCCATCTTCGCACACCTTCCCTAGACAGCATTTCACAAAGAGATTGTTCTTCAAGTGCTTGTTTGTGTCCATTCCATGTTAGAATGTGTGTGTGCCATGTGCACTGTTGCCAGAGATTTTTTCTCACTGGTATCTGTTGGGCAGCTCTAGCACCCTCTGGATCTACATGCTTGTGCGCCAATATAAGGGGAGCTGCTGGCCCCAGACTCTCTCAGTTCCTTCTTTCCTCTCGTGACGTTTGCTGGAATAACTCTTTTTGCTCCTGCAAGTCTTTCATCTCAGTGTTTCATTGACAGTTATCAAAGTTTAGTGTATATAATTTTTTGTAATCATTGTTAGTGTATATAGTTAGTTAGTTAGTTAGTTCCTATCGTCAAGGGACTTCTTTGCCCCAGGGGCTGGGCATGCCCTGGTCCCTGGGCTTCAAACCTTGTGCCTCCTTTGGCAAACCTCTGCCCATGAGAGACCCGCACTCCAGCTTCTTAAATTGCATACTTTCACATTTCTATCTTCCATGAGCAGAAGATTTCTCAGGTTTATAGTGGGTCAACGCCACTACCAATTCACCACTTTTCCATTTGGCGTATCGGCAGCTCCCTAGGTTTTCACAATATGGATGGTGGTCATAGCAGCCTTCCTCAGGTGGCGAGGCGTACAAGTCTACCCGTACCTTGACAACTTGCTGATCAATAGCATCACCACAGTCCAAGCCACCTTCCAAGCACTGGGCTTGTTAATAAAAAAGCAGAAGTCAACTCTTGTCCCAGTCCAGAGAACAGAATTTACTTCAGAATCCTGCTGAAGGCCCAATTCTGGACCATGTTGGACGTGATACTCAATGTCAGGGTTCACCCAATCATGACAGCTCGGATTTGCCTCAAGCTACTGGGTCACATGGTGGAATGCAGTTATGTGGTTCAGAATGCAGGGGTGTGCCTCAGGCCCCTCCAGATGTGGCTAGCATCAGTTTACTCCCTGAGCAGACACCACTTGGACTCAGTGCTCACAGTCCCTTCTCTGGTCCTCGCCTCCCTGGACTGGTGAAAAGAGCTGAGATCAGTAATAACAGGGGTGCTCTTTGTTACCCCTCAGCCATCGGTAACCTTAATCTCAGACATGATGGACCTAGGGTGGGGAGCCCACCTCAATAACCTCAGGACTCAGGGCCTCTGGTTCCAAGAAGAACTCTCCCTGCACATAAACGTCAGGGAGCTCAGCGTGGTACTCTTAGCATGCCAAGTGTTCCTTCCCCAGATCTCAAGCAAGGTTAAAGTGCAACACAAGAGAGGCATACTGAGTGTCAAAAACTTCCAGAAAAGATTAAAGCCCATGAGATGAAGGCATTAGCTACTTATTAGACACCAAAAAATGTTGTCCCCCAAGTGGCAGCATAAACATCAATGGACTGGCCTTTCTTGAAGGAGAAAAAGTGTCATGTGTTCGTGTGTGTGATCAATCTGTTATCTATGCTGCAAAGCCATTAGGTTTTGTTTTTTCTCTTTAGTTATGTAGACGAATGGTTTTCAGACTGCAGGTTACGACCCAGTACTGAGTCATGGAATGTAAGGCATTGGATCACGGCGACTCTGGTCCGCACTGCTGCCTGGGCCGTTAAAAGTCCTGTTGGCAGTGCTGCCCGGCAAAGGCAGGCTAGTCTCTACCTGTTCTGACACCTTGCTGTGCCCCAGAAGTGGCCAGCAGCAGGTCCAGTTCCTGGGGGCGGGGCATGGGGCTCCATGCACTGCCCCTGCCCTGAGCACCGGCTCCAAACACCCGGTGGGGGGGGGGTGCCTGCGGGCAAAAGCCGTGCGGAGCCACTTGCGCACCTCTACCTAGGAACCGGACCAGCTGCTGGCCACTTCCAGGGTGCAGCACGGTCCACGGTGCACCCCGCTGCGCCGCTGAGTGGGAGCTGCCCAAGGTAAGTCCGTGCCACAATCCCCTGCCTCAGTCTTGACCTCCACCAAACCCGGAGCCCCTTCCTGCACCCCAAACACCTCATCCCTGACCCCCTCCCGTACCCCAGCCCAGAGCCCCCTCCTGCACCCCAAACCCCTCATCCTCTCCCTGACCTCCTTCCCACACCCCAACCCTCTGCCCCAGCCCAGAGCCCCCTCCCACACCCTAAACCCCTCATTTCTGGCCCCACCCTACAACCCTCACCCCCGCACCCCAACCCTATGACCCAGCCCTGAGCCCCTACCACACCCCAAACCCCTTATCCCCAGCTCCATTTGGTTGCAGACACCAACAATTTTCTTCAACTGGGTCACCAGAAAAAAAGTTTGAAAACCACTGATGTAAATGTTGGAGAAGCTGCTGTAGCTATGAGCTTCTCCTATGTGACAGGATCCTTCCATTACTAGCCAAAATGTTAGCCGAATCTTTAACGTTCCAACCTGCCCATTTATGACACCGTCATTCAAAATGTATGAAAAATTAATGAAATGTGAAACATCTGTTTTTACACCATAATTAAATTATGTTTTTAAGCTATTAAGCCTATTGTAAGAGTGCTTTCTCACTCTGTGGGTTAAATAAAGCAGTGTTCTAAACAGTTCTATCACAGTTGTGTCACAATCATAAGACTCCTAACTCCTCAGAGATCTGTGCTGAGTTGAAATCTTCCTGCCTCTGAGTGACAGGAGTAATTGCTGCGTAGACTAACCATAGACTTGATGTACTCTCTTTCTGTGGGTAATGTTGCTAGACATGAGTAAAATACTGGAGAATGGGACTCTCGGATTCTTCCTCTCCCTCTGATTGTGACCTGGTGGTTAGAGGTGGGATAACCAATGCCTACTGACTGAGAAGTGTGACTGATTGGATAAGACATGTGTCTGCCATATTAATGATCTAGACTGTACTTCCAGCAGTATGTGAAGAGGCCTTGTGCATCCTCTGTTAACTTATTTGTAAAATGGGAGATTAATATTTGATTATCTTCTAGAGTTGGGGGGGTGCAAGATTTTCAGTGTTAAGGGCTGTGTAGTGCACTGAAATATTAGCTCACAGTAGAGCTGAGATTTGAACTTGTCTACTAGTTTCAAGATAAGTGTGCTTCCCCTAGGTTACAGGGTACTTGGTTGGGAACTCTCCTGGAACAGTTCCCAACTTGGTGGTATGGGAAGGAGGACTGAGCTCAAATGCAGAATGTCGCACAGCCCTGATGTTAAAACTTTCCAACTGGTTTGCTGATAGACTGTGTTCCTGCTGGATGATTTACTGACACTAAAAGGAAACTGTAGGCAGCTGAGATTTTATACCATTTTCATCTATTTTTCCCACAACAGGTTCTCTCCTTTTGCTTGACTGTGTTGAGCCGACGATTTGAGTTTCAAGCTGATGCATTTGCCAAGGAGCTTGGGAAGGCTGAAGACCTATACTCTGCTTTGATCAAATTAAACAAAGATAACTTGGGATTTCCTGTTTCTGACTGGATATTTTCAATGTGGCATTATTCTCACCCTCCTCTGTTAGAAAGACTTCAAGCCTTGAAGGATGTAAAGCAAGATTGACTGGAATCATTGTTGGTTCAGAGACAGTGCTTCCATCTCAGAAGCAAAATTCAGAGCTGTTTTTTTTATTTTTTTTAAAGTAATCCTTCCAATGTTCCCTGATCTGAATGCAGTTAGCTTCTGAAATGTGTGTTAAATTTACGGAACTGAATTTTTAAGAAAATAACTTGTGGGACTGAATTTGGAGAATATATTGTATAAAGGCTTTTCCTTTTCACTAAATTTTATCTTTAAATGACAGAACACTTTGAGGGAAAGCAATTCCCCTTGTCCCCATAAGCAAACACCCTTTGAGTTTGTGTAAATTCTGAATGTGGCTTTTGATATTTTGACAATTTCTCAGTTTTTTGTAAAGTGAACTGTAGCTTTTCACCTTCATTAGTTTGATTGGCAGCACCTCAGCCCTGTGCTCCTAATGCACAGTGAAAAAGGTTTGGGTGACTTAACTCCTCATGTGACAAATGCTTATGCTAGCTAATCACTGTTCAAATGTATTTAAAAAATGGTTGTATTGGATAGAAGGTGCACCTTTTCCATGGATTCAAATTCCTGTGTGCAGTGGATGAAAAAGCTATTTTCATAAGTAAAATAAAACTGCCTCTTCTTTCAATGGAGGAATAATAATAAATTCCATCTCCAGAATGTGTCTGATCATTCTTGACAAAATCATTGCTTGTGCATTGTAACCAGCAGCCCTATATTGGGCCTTGGTGTCGGCTCCAGGGACAGCTCCTCACCCTTCATTGAGCCTGTGGACAATGGAGGAGGGGCTACAGAAAGGCAGCAAGAAGATCCATAGAAGGGAGGAAAGCTGCCAACTTTTTGTCATTCCTGTCCCCCCCCCTCCTCAAAATTCCTGCTGCTTCCAAGGAGTGGTAGCTGCTCATAAGAATGGATATACTGGGTCAGACCAATGATCTATGTGGCCCAGTATCCTGTCTTCCAATAGTGGCCAATGCCATATGCTTCAGAGGGAATGAACAAGTCAGGGCAATTATAGAGTGACCCATTCCCTCTGGTCAAGTCCCAGCATCTGGCAGTCAGAGGCTAAGGAATGCCCATAGTATGGGGTTGTCCCCCTGGCCATCTTGGCCAATAGCCATAGATGGACTAATCCTCCATAAACTTATCTAAAGTTTTAAAGCCTGCTGCCTATTAATTTCATGAGGTGACCTCGGTTCTTGTGTTAAGTGAAGGGATAAATAATACTACTTCTTCGAGCGATTGCTCATGTCCATTCCAAGTAGCTGCATGCACGATTGTTGGAAGGCTTTTCCCTAGCAATACCCGTCAGGTGGCTGTGGAGCCCCCTGGAGTGGCACTTTCATGGCGGTGTATATAGGTCGCTGCCGACCCATCGCCTCTTCAGTTCCTTCTTACTGCCAGTGACGGTTATTGGAGCAGCTTCTCTCTTGCATTAGCCAGTATCAAGTGAAGTGCCCCAGGAGTTGGTCCTGGGGCTGGTTTTGGTCAACATCAATATTAATGATCTGGATGATGGGATGAATTGCACCCTCAGTGAGTTCACAGATGGCACTAAACTGGGGGGAGAGGTAGATACACTGGAGGGTAGGGATAGGGTCCAAAGTGACCTAGAAAGATTGGAGGATTGGGCCAAAAGAAATGTGATGAGGTTCATCAAGGACAAGTGCAGAGTCCTGCACTTAGGAAGGAAGAATCCCATGCACCGTTACAGGCTGGGGACCGACTGGCTAATGAGCAGTTCTGCAGAAAAGGACCTGGGGATTACAGTGGATGAGAAGCTGGATAATGAGTCAGCAGTGTGCCCTTGTTGCCAAGAAGGGCTGTATTAGTAGGAGCATTGCCAGCAGATTAAGAGAGTGATTATTCCTCTCTATTAGGCACTGGTGAGGCCACACCTGGAGTATTGCGTCCAGTTTTTGTCCCCCCACTACGGAAGGGATGTGGACAAATTGGAGAGAGTCCAGCAGAGGACAACAAAAATGATTAGTGGGCTGGGGCACATGATTTACAAGGAGAGGCTGAGGGAACTGGGGTTATTTAGTCTGCAGAAGAGAAGAGTGAGGGGGGATTTGATAACAGCCTTCAACTACCTGAAGGTGGGTTCCAAAGAGGATGGAGCTAGGCTGTTCTCAGTGGTGGCAGATGACAGAACAAGAAGCAATCGTCTCAAGTTGCAGTGGGGGAGGTCTAGATTGGATATTAGGAAACACTATTTCACTAGGAGGGTGGTGAAGCACTGGAATGGGTTACCTAGGAGGCGGTGGAAGCTCTATCTGTAGAGGTTTTTAAGGCCTGGCTTGACAAAGCCTTGGCTGGGATGATTTAGTTGGTGTTGGTCCTGTTTTGAGCAGGGGATTGGACTAGATGACCTTCTGAGGTCTCTTCCAACCCTAATATTCTATGATTCCCTAGTGGATGCTCCTTTTCACTCTGTAAATAGTTGAAAGTCTTAGTGATAAAGTTATAGTTCGTGATAAGTGGCGCAGTTAAGTTTTAGTTGGGAGTTAATCCCTCCTCCCCCCACACACACTACTTTGTTCCTGTCCCAGGGACCAGGGCATGCCTCAGTCTCAGGGCTTCAGGTTGTCTGGGTCCTGCCTGAAGCCGATGCCGAAGGGAGACCCACACAATTCCTGTCTAAAGTGTCTCAGAGAAGGACACCAGCCCAATACATGTAAGAGCATTGAGTACTTCAGATTTTTCCACATCATCTGTCATAGGTTGCCTCCCCCATTCAGTAAGGGTCCCACACTTTCACTGACCACCTTCTTGTTGCTAACATACCTGTAGAACATACCCTTCTTGTTACCCTTCACGTCCCTTGCTAGCTGCAACTCCAGTTGTGCTTTGGCCTTCCCCATGATTTTGGACCTCATCACGCAGAACCACAGCTGCCTTCAACCCCAACCTGGCGTCTCTCCACCTCACCGTGTGGAAAATCCATGGTTAAACCCATTAGAGCTCCAGTGTTCTGATTCGGTTAGGGAGGTTGTCCTTGGCAATAAAAAGCTCTTCACTCATGCCACTTACCTAGCCAAGTGGAAAAGGTTCTTTATTTGGTCCGCACATAAGGGCATTCCTCTGCTGCAGGCCTCAATCCCTTTATACTGGACTACTCAGAAAGCAGCAGTCTCGTCAATCATGGTGCTATCATGCTATTTCCGCTTTCCACCTAGGCACAGCAGGGTGGTCAGTATTTACTAACTCCATGGTTGGACGCTTCCTTAAAGGGCTAGACAGGCTGTACCCCCAGGTGCGGCAACTGGTCCCTCCATGGGATCTTAACTTGGTCCTTTCAAGGCTCGTGGGGCTCCCTTTCAAACCTCTAGCAACTTGTTCTCTGCTTTACCTCTCTTGGAAAATGGTGTTTCTTGTGGCTATAACTTCAGCCAGAAGAGTATCTGAGCTCAAAGCTTTCCTGTCTGAGCCTCCTTAAACAGTGTTTTATAAGGACAAGGTGCGGTTGCAGCCGCACCTGGCCTTTCTCCCTAAAGTAGTCTGACAATTTCACGCAACTCAGGACATTTTTCTACCAGTGTTCTTCCTGGAGCCACATGCTAATGTTAGGGAACGCAATCTCCATTCTCTAGATGCTAGATGGGTGCTGTTTTTTTACATTGAGTGGACAAAGCCATTTAAGAAGTCTACACCACTCTTCATTGCCATTGCTGAGAGAATGAAAGGGCTACCGGTCTCATCCCAATGAATCTCCTGTTGGATCATGGCCTGTATCAGGACGTGCTATAGCCTGTCAAAGATACCAGCCCAAGCATTGATGGCACACTCCATGAGAACGCAAGCTTCATCTGCAGCATGTCCATTCCAAGATCCATCCGCCTCCCCTTTGTACCTATATACGCCGCCATGAAGGCGCCAGCCGACCCAACAGGTATTGCTAGGGAAAAACATTCCGACAATTGTGCATGCAGCGCTCACACACCTACTTCGGTTGGACATGAGCAACACATCTCGAAGAACAACCGTTAAGAAAGACAGGTAACCATTTTTTCCTTATTCACTTTCTCTATAGCATTCATGATTGTATATCTCTTATCATGTCCCTCCTGTGATACACCCAGGCCAGTTGGGTACAGCAGAGTAGTCTTATTGGGATCCGGGAAGTGGGCGAGCAAAGCCCGTCCACTGCTAAAGGATCCCCCCCAGCCTAAAAGGGGGATCCACAGGACCTAGATGCCCAAAAAATTCCAGGGGACAACTAATAAAATAACAGGGATAGGAGTGCGGTCAAAGGGTCAAACGAAGGGAACCGGATGGGGACACAGAGCAGAGAACCCCGGACAGCGCCCACTGCTCCTCAAAGGCGTCAAGGGAGTCAGAGGACGCCGCCCAGAGGAACTCTGCCCGGATACGTGAACGGACCGAGGATCGGAAATAGGCCCCACAGTCACAGGAGACTCCATCGGCCAACCTCCTCACTCTGGTTTTGTAGATGGCCATTTAAGCTAGGGCCAGGAGGAGGTTGACCAGGAGATCCCGTGACTTTGTGGGGCCACGGACAGGGAGCGCATAAATGAGAAGGTGAGGGGAGAAGTGCAACCAAAAACGTAATAAAATATTGCTGAGGAGCCGGAATAGGGGCTTCAGCCTGGCACACTCCAAGTAGACATGTGCCAGGGTATCCCTCACGCCACAAAAGGGGCAGGTGTCTGGGATTGAAGTGAACCGCGCCAAGTACACGCCCGTGCTCACGGCTCCATGAAGGAGCCGCCAATTGACATCCCCGGCGGGCTTTGGGACTAAGATGGAATATAGGCTGGCCCACTGGGGCTCTTCACCCTCCAAAGGTGGCAGGAGGTCCCGCCATTTTGTATCGGGGCGGGACACAAGGGTGCGGGCGTGAAGGGTGTGGAGCACGAGCGTGTAGAGATGTTTTCTTGGCACGGTTTGAAAGCAGACCGGCTGCATCTCGTGCAGCCAGCTTCTAGTGAAGGGGTGAAGGGGTCGGTTGGGTCCACGGGGCAGGGGTCCAATTAAAAGGTCCGGCGGGCCTGGGGTAGCGGGTGGGCGGGGCGTGCCCTCGTGCAGGACCCGGTCGAGATAAACCCGAGCAGCGGGCGGCAAAGCGGCCTTCACCTCCTGAAGTATGCACCGGGAAGTACAAGGTCTGGAAAGCCCCATGCGCTGAGCGAAGGTTAGGGGATCCAGCCAGTCTCCCTGGTCATAGTCCAGGAGGTCTCCGACTCTTGTGACCTCTGCCAGGACCAACCTCTGGCGCACCGAGCGGGACTCCGCCACCTGCAAACGGAGCTGGGGGTTGTGTAGCAGGGGCTCCGCGAGGAGATCTGCCCTCGGTGGCCGCCACGGACCTGGTCGTTGTAAAGAGTTTCCAGGTCCGGAGGAGGTCCTGGTAGAAGACCGGCAGCCCGGAGAGGTCTCGCGGAAGACCTCTCGGATGGAGATAAAGGAGCTGCCGGTCGTATCGGAGCCATCGGAAGCGGCGCAGGAAGGCGTGCGCCAGTATGCTCCACGCCGGACTACCTGCACCATAAAGGAGCCTCTGCAGGGTCTGGAGGCAGAAGACATGGACCTGAGTAAGCAGACATTTTAGGCCCTGCCCTCCCTCCTCCACAGGTAGATGGAGAACCCCTGCAGGGACCCAGTGCAGTCCTGACCAAAAGAACTCCAGAATCTATGTCCGCAGGTTGGTCAGGAAAGCCGGGTCCGGGACCAGGGTGTTGAGCCGGTACCAAAGCATTGACAGGATTAGTTGATTAAGCACTAACGCTCTCCCTCGAAGGGAGAGGCACCGGAGTAGTCCTGTTCATTTCCGGAGCCGCTCTATCACCCCGCCCTCTAAATTCTGCCAGTTCTCCGGCGGAGAGGGATGCATGGCAGAAAGGTAAACGCCCAGATACTGCAGCGGACCCGTGCTCCACCGGATGGCTTGAAGCGCGGGTGGGAGGGAGCTCGCCTGCCGCCAGTCCCCTACCACCAAGCCAGAGCTCTTGACCCAGTTGACCCGCGCAGAGGAGGCTGCTGAATAGATGGCCTGGCAAGCCTCCACCCGCACCAAGTCGCCCGGTCCTGGACCTCGAGGAGCACGTCATCAGCGTACGCCGACAGGACCAGCCGCAGCTCCGGCTCCCTCAGCACCAACCCTGTCAACCTTCTTCGGAGGAGACAGAGGAAGGGCTCGATCGCCAGAGCGTACAGCTGGCCTGAGAGGGGGCACCCCTGCCGTACTCCTCGCCCGAAGCTGACCGGTTTGGTCAGGGTCCAGTTGAGCCTTACCAGACACTCTGCGGAAGCGTACAGCACCCGGAGAAAGTTCACAAACCTGGGTCCGAAGCCAAACGCCTGCAGAGTGCTCAGGAGATACCCGTGATCCATCCTGTCGAACGCCTTCTCCTGATCTAAGGACAGGAGGGCGAACGACAGACCATCCCTACACCCAAGTTCCAATAGGTCCCGGACCAGATATAGGTTATCGAAGATGCTGCGGCCTGGGACGGTGTAGGTCTGGTCTGGGTGGACCACGTCCACCAGCACGGACCCTAACCTCAGGGAGATGGCTTTTGCCACGATTTTGTAGTCCGTGCTGAGGAGCGAGACGGGACGCCAATTTCGTAAATCGCGGAGGTCCCCCTTCTTCGGCAATAAGTCCAGCACGGCTCGCCTGCACGAAAGAGGGAGGACCCTGCTCTGCAAAGACTCGGCCCAGACGGTGACTAGGTCTGGGCCCAGGACGTCCCAGAACATGCTGTAGAACTCCACGGTCAGCCCGTCCATGCCTGGAGATTTATTGGTGGGCATGCGACGGAGGGCTTCCGAGAACTCGGCCAGAGTGAGAGGCAGCTCTAGCCGGTCTTGGTCGCCCATGCTGACCGTCGGGAGCTCCTCCCACAGCACTCTGCAAGCGTTAGGATCGGTCTGATCCGGGGAGAATAGGCTTGCGTAGAAGGCTCTCGCCCTCTCGCACATCTCCACCGGATCCGTGAGGGGGTGCCATCTTCTGCCAGTAGGCAGATGATATGTTTCTTAGCCCTCCTCTTTTTTTCCAGGGCATAGAAGAAGCGGGAGCCGCAATCCATCTTCCGAAGGACACGGATGCGGGATCGAACAAAGGCGCCCCGGGCCCAATGGTCCTCGAGGGTCCGGAGCTCCTCCCGCTTCTCCAGGCACGCTCCGCAGAGGGGTGGATCCCCTCTCACCTTTAAGGGTGATGTTAAAGTCCCCTCCCAGGACCAGGCACTCCTGAGGATCCAAGGTGCCGAGGAAGGCGGATTCCTGCTGATAGAATTGCAGCCGCTCCGGGCTCGCTGCTGGGGCATAGATGTTGACGAGGTTGACTACGAGCCCCTCCATGCGGACCCGGAGGTGCAGCAGGCGACCCGGCACAGCCTCGGCAACCCCCAGCACCTCGGGCTGTAGGTCGGGGGAGAACAGGGTCGTCACTCCACCCGTATGAACTGTGAGGTGGCTAAAGTAGACCCTGTCCCCCCAATCCAGCCGCCAGCTGTCTTCGGCGGTTGGATCCGTATGGGTCTCCTGCAGGAAAACCACAGAGTACCTCCCCTCTCGAAGGAAGGAGAGCACCTGGGACCTGCGGAGACGCAGCCTACAGCCACGGGTGTTCAATGTTGCGATGGTAAAGGGTGCCATGAGGAGGGCTGGGGGGGATCCTCGCCGGCAGGGATGCTGGTGGATCCCGGCGGGCCGCGCAGCAGTCCGTGACCCACCCCGTAGGTGAGTAAGGAGTCACGGAAGTGGCGGACCCGCTGGTAGGCCGCGGCGCCCTGTCTCCCGGTCCTTTTCCCCTCCCCCATGAGGGCCCTTGCGGCCCGAAGGATTTGATTAAAGTCCCCCCATCGCTGGAGGGCAAGCTGGACTTTGTTGCGGGAGCCACGGACGTCTTCTAGGAACTCCCGCAACTCCTCTCGCAGCGCATGGGGGGCTGGGGTTATGGTCTGGTTGCTCCCCGATGGGGCCCTTGGTACAGCCCCCTGGCCCAGCGAGACGGGCAGACAGGGTGCGGACCCCCGACGGGGCTCTTGATGGGTTGACCTGAATGCTGGGGCGATAGGGGGTGGCGGAGGGAGAATAGCAGCCCCTGGTGGGTCGGGACGGGCAAACACAAAGGTCATTCCCTGGGAGTCATCTGTTGAAAAGGGGAAGGTGACTGTCCCAGGGGTGGCAATAATATCTCGGGAGGTGGGCGGGAGAAGGGCAGGGGCAGGGGTAGAGGTGAGAGTCTGGGTCGGGAGAGGGCTCTCACCGATGCCGGGCGCAAGCTCTCTGGTGGATTTGGCAGCCACGGCATCAGGAGGTGGACTTTCTTCTGTAGGGTCCTCTCCCGGAAAGGAGGTCGAATGCTCCTCACCAGCAAGGGATGCCCCTGGTGGCTCAGGTTCCAGCCGCGTGGCACTGGCCGTCGCCTCAACTGGCTCGGTGGCTCTCAGCAGGGTGCCCTCTGCAGCCGGGTTGATGGAGGAGTCCAGGGGCTCCTCGGAGGTGGGAGCAGAAGCAACGGTTACGGGGAGGGAGTATGGGGAAAAGGGGCTGGAAAGAAGTCGCCCAGATCGAGGCCCGCTGGCATAGGATCGTCCTCCCCTTGGGTGACCGGGATCAGACCCAGGGCCTCGATCTCCTCATATATAGAGGAGAAATTGTTTTCCGCTACCCCGGGATTCTCCCCGCCGGCACCTGACGCGATGGTTACTTCGGGGCACACTGGGGTTTCAAATGGTGCCTCGGGGGTCTTGGAGGGGAGGGACTCCCGTGGAGGGGAGATACCGTCTTCCAGTGCTGCCACGTCTTCCCCAGCCGGCTCTGGTGGGTGGAACACACCCGTGGGTAGAGCGGAAGGCTCGGCATCGGTGCCCCCCTTCCTGGTCTTCCGGGGGGCCTCCGCGTCACATGGGAGGAGCGGAGCTCGAGCCTTCCGCTTGCCCCGCTTCCCCTTGACTAGGGCCCAGCCCTCCATGGCATCATCCGGGGGCTGGCTAGCAGGGGTTGTGTCAGGGGGCAGAGGCGATGGCTCAGGGACTCGAGGGGGTAACGGTGGGGCAGCACAAGGGAGGGAAGATTCCCCTTGGGGCGGGCCCTCTCCCATGCTTGGCGCTGTCCCTGCCGCACCCTCCTCCACAGGCCCCGCCAGATTGCAAGCAGCGGTGGCGGGGTTCTCCCGCTCGTCTGGGCATAGTGGGGGAGGTGCCCCTTGGGCCTGAGCGGGAGCAATGGTGGATTGTGAAGGAGGAGGGGCGGTTTCAGGTGCCGGGCAGCCAGGGGCGTCGGCGATGACGGGGCCGGTGCCCTGCCGGGGCTCGGGGGTCCTGGATGGCCCTTCTTCCCGGGCAAGGGGGCAGTCCCTCCGGACGTGCTCCATCGCCCGGCAGAGGTAGCACCGGGCCTCCCCGGTGGAATAATGCACCCTGTAACGGGCCCCCTGGTAGGGGACTAGGAAGGACCCCTCGAGTGCCTCTCCGTCGCGCGCCGCCGGCGGCAGTTGAAGCTGCACTTGCCGGCGGAAGGAGAGGACGTGACGGAGGGCGGGGTCTTTGCAGCCCAACGGGAGAGGGCTGATGACAGAGATGGGCTTTCCCAAGGTAGAAAGGGTGGGTAACAGGGCGGCATTGGGGAGAAAGGGAGGGACGGAGGTCAGAACCAGGCGGACGCCCAGGTCCTCTAGTGGCTCTAAGGGGACGAACACGCCCCCCACCGCCAGGCCCTTCTCCACCGCCTCCTGGGCGGCGGCCTCCGATGCTAGGAAGAAGACGACCTTGCCATACATTTTGGAGGCCGCCACAATGGTCGTGGGCCCCACCACCCTCGCCAACGCCCGCACATAGGTCTCCACGTGGGGTGATGCGGGCACCAGGAGGCAACGGACGCCGTGCTTCCTGGTCATGGTGGGAAAGGGGCCCCGGCCGCTATAGATGGTATCGGAGGCGGTGGGCTGGAGAAATGATGTAGCGGCAGGCGGGGGGGCTGCCGCCACCTGGGCGTATGCTCTAGGGGCCGGGGGAGGGACAC
Organism: Dermochelys coriacea; assembly: GCF_009764565.3. Taxonomy (NCBI): domain Eukaryota; kingdom Metazoa; phylum Chordata; order Testudines; family Dermochelyidae; genus Dermochelys; species Dermochelys coriacea. Next base: position 19,747,177 of record NC_050086.2, on the reverse strand, counting down.
CTGCAGAGCTGGTGGAGGGAACAGCGGGGAGGGGCACCCCAGCTGGAGATGGGGCCGGGGCATCGGGGACAGCCCCTGCCATGGAGGGCCTGGTCTTTTTAGCGGGGCCCTTCCCCTTCTTCTTCCCCTGGCCCTTCCCGTCGGCTGGGAGGACTCCCCGCAAATCTGAGGGGGTGATAGACATGGCAGCAGTGGAGGTCACCCCGGTGCCCGTCGCTGCTGGTGCCCCAACGGGGGCGATGGCAGATGGTTTGGCAGCAGAGGTAGAAGCTTGGGGGGGTGACAGAGGGGCAGGTGGGGGAGGGGGAGCTCGGGCTACTGGAGAGGTCTCACCCGTCTCATCCCCCGCCATCATGAGCAAGGAGGAAAGGGGGACACCAAAAGGAGGAGGGGAGAGGGGAAGCAGGTCGACCACTCCTCCCCGCTAGGCTGCAGGCAGGGGAGGAGGGCGCCAAAAGGGGTGGGCTGTACGGGGGCAATCAGGGGTTAGGGGTCAGTCACCGACACAAGGTGGAAATTCCGGCTCCTCTTGGTGCACTATGGGGGGGGGATTCAACAACATTGAAGGTGCAGTGAAGAGGGTTGCAACTAAAAAGGGGAATTGCACAAGCGCATGGGAGGGGGCATGGGCACACGGAGCGAGGGGCTAAGCGGTCTGGGGGTAGAACAGGGAAACCAAGGGGCTAGCTTCAGAGGCTGGGGCGGGGCAAACAAACAAAGGCTGCAGAAGGAAATGGGCGGGGCAGGCAAACAAACTGAAGCTAGTAAGGGGGGCTGGAGCAAAAGAGGAGGCAAAGCAAGTGGCAAATGGGGCAGGTAGTAAAGGGCAAAGCTGGGGGGTAGGCAGTCCGGGAGGGGCACATGTGCCCATGTGCATTTGCACAAGTCTTTTTTAGCTGGCTGCTGCTTCTGGCCCAAAGGGTGGAAATAGGGCGTGGCAAGCCAAGCAAGCAGCTGAGTCCAGAGGCAGGAGCTGAGGCAGATGGTATACAGCCAGTGGGGGTGGTGGAGGGGGCAGCAGTGGTGGTAATAGTGGTGGGGGTTGGGGGGGACACAGAGATGGATCGGGGGGGGCAGCTCCACACCACACCCCCTGTGTCCCTACAAACACAGTCAAAACCCCCACCACAAGAGCACAGTTTGAAAATTACTCAGTCTTAGGGCCCCCTCCATGGTGGTCTGCAAAGTCTCTAGGTGCTGCCCCACTGGCAGATGATCCTCTTCTTCTCCTCCTTGGGCTTCAGCAGCTCCAGGCAGCGGCCTCTGCAGGAGCAGCAGCTCCAGGAACTCCAGGTGGTGGTCCAGGCAGGCAGAAAGGATCCCTCTCAGGTGGTGGTGGTGGTGCTGGTGGTGGTATCCACAACAGCAGTGGCTGGGGTCCCTCACTCCTCCTCTCTGGGGAGTGGGCTAGCAGCCCCCGCCCCAGGGCTGCAGTTGGAGTAGTAGCAGCACCTGAGAGTGGGGGGTCCAGCAGCCAAGTAGCAGAGAAGGGGGGGTGTGTCTGGCCCAGCCAGGGGAGCAGCTGGAGCAGCAGGGAGAGCTTAGGGCCTAGTAGCAGCAGGAGTAGCAGTTTCCCACCTCCCTCCAAGCTAGAAGGCTATGGGAGAGCAGTCTTATTGGGATCCGGGAAGTGGGCGGGCGAGGCCCGTCCACAGCTAAAGGATCCCCCCCAGCCTAAAAGGGGGATCCACAGGACCTAGATGCCCAAAAAATTCCGGGGGACAACTAATAAAATAACAGGGACAGGTGTGCGGTCAAAGGGTCAAAAGAAGGGAACCGGACGGGGACACCGAGCAGAGAACCCCGGACAGCGCCCACTGCTCCTCAAAGGCGTCAAGGGAGTCAGAGGACGCCGCCCAGAGGAACTCTGCCCGGATACGTGAACGGACCGAGGATCGGAAATAGGCCCTACAGTCACAGGAGACTCCATCGGCCAACCTCCTCACTCTGGTTTTGTAGATGGCCATTTTAGCTAGGGCCAGGAGGAGGTTGACCAGGAGATCCCGTGACTTTGTGGGGCCACGGATAGGGAGTGCATAAATGAGAATGTGAGGGGAGAAATGCAACAAAAACGTAATAAGATATTGGTGAGGAGCCGGAATAGGGGCTGCAGCCTGGCACACTCCAAGTAGACATGTGCCAGGGTATCCCTCACGCCGCAAAAGGGGCAAGTGTCTGGGATTGTGGTGAATCGCGCCAAGTACACGCCCGTGCTCACGGCTCCGTGAAGGAGCCGCCAACTGATATCCCCGGCGGGCTTTGGGACTAAGATGGAATATAGGCTGGCCCACCGGGGCTCTTCACCCTCCAAAGGTGGCAGGAGGTCCCGCCATTTTGTATCGGGGCGGGACACGAGGGTACGGGCGTGAAGGGTGTGGAGCACGAGCGTGTAGAGATGTTTTCTTGGTGCGGTTTGAAAACAGACCGGCTGCATCTCGTGCAGCCGGCTTCTAGTGAAGGGGTGAAGGGATCGGTTGGGTCCATGGGGCAGGGGTCCAATTAAAAGGTCCGGCGGGCCTGGGGTAGTGGGTGGGCGGGGCGTGCCCTCGTGCAGGACCCGGTCGAGATAAACCCGAGCAGCGGGCGGCAAAGTGGCCTTCACCTCCTGAAGTATGCGTCGGGGAGTACAAGGTCTGGAAAGCCCCATGCGCTGAGCGAAGGTTAGGGGATCCAGCCAGTCTCCCCGGTCATAGTCTAGGAGGTCTCCGACTCTTGTGACCTCTGCCAGGACCAACCTCTGGCGCACCGAGCGGGACTCCGCCACCTGCAAACGGAGCTGGGGGTTGTGTAGCAGGGGCTCCGCGAGGAGATCTGCCCCCTCGGTGGCCGCCACGGACCTGCTCGTTGTAAAGAGTTTCCAGGTCCGGAGGAGGTCCTGGTAGAAGACCGGCAGCCCGGAGAGGTCTCGCGGAAGACCTCTCGGATGGAGATAAAGGAGCTGCCGGTCGTATCGGAGCCCTCGGAAGCAGCGCAGGAAGGCGTGCGCCAGTATGCTCCACGCCGGACTACCTGCACCATAAAGGAGCCTCTGCAGGGTCTGGAGGCGGAAGACATGGACCTGAGTAAGCAGACATTTGAGGCCCTGCCCTCCCTCCTCCACAGGTAGATGGAGAACCCCTGCAGGGACCCAGTGCAGTCCTGACCAAAAGAACTCCAGAATCGATGTCCGCAGGTTGGTCAGGAAAGCCGGGGCCGGGACCAGGGTGTTGAGCCGGTACCAAAGCATGGACAGGACTAGTTGATTAAGCACTAACGCTCTCCCTCGAAGGGAGAGGCACCGGAGTAGTCCTGTCCATTTCCGGAGCCGCTCTATCACCCCGCCCTCTAAATTCTGCCAGTTCTCCGGCGGAGAGGGATGCGTGGCAGAAAGGTAACGCCCAGATAGAGCAGCGGACCCGTGCTCCACCGGATGGCCTGAAGCGCGGGTGGGAGGGAGCTCGCCTGCCGCCAGTCCCCTACCACCAAGCCAGAGCTCTTGACCCAGTTGACCCGCGCAGAGGAGGCTGCTGAATAGATGGCCTGGCAAGCCTCCACCCGCACCAAGTCGCCCGGGTCCTGGACCACGAGGAGCACATCATCAGCGTATGCCGACAGGACCAGCTGCAGCTCCGGCTCCCGCAGCACCAAACCTGTCAACCTCCTTCGGAGGAGACAGAGGAAGGGCTCGATCGCCAGAGCGTACAGCTGGCCTGAGAGGGGGCGCCCCTGCCGTACTCCTCGCCCGAAGCTGACCGGTTCGGTCAGGGTCCAGTTGAGCCTGACCAGACACTCTGCGGAAGCGTACAGCACCCGCAGAAAATTCACAAACCTGGGTCCAAAGCCAAACGCCTGCAGAGTGCTCAGGAGATACCCGTGATCCACCCTGTCGAACGCCTTCTCCTGATATAAGTCAGGAGGGCGAATGACAGACCATCCCTACACCCAAGTTCCAATAGGTCCCGGACCAGATATAGGTTGTCGAAGATGCTGCGGCCCGGGACAGTGTAGGTCTGGTCTGGGTGGACCATGTCCGCCAGCACGGACCCTAGCCGCAGCGAGATAGCTTTTGCCACGACTTTGTAGTCCGTGCTGAGGAGCGAGACGGGACGCCAATTTCGTAAATCGCGGAGGTCCCCCTTCTTCGGCAATATGTCCAGCACGGCTCGCCTGCACGAAAGAGGGAGGATCCCGCTCTGCAAAGACTCGGCCCAGACGGTGACTAGGTCTGGGCCCAGGACGTCCCAGAACACGCGGTAGAACTCCACGGTCAGCCCGTCCATGCCCGGAGATTTATTGGTGGGCATGCGACGGAGGGCTTCCGAGAACTCGGCCAGAGTGAGAGGCAGCTCTAGTTGGTCTCGGTCGCCCAGGCTGACCGTCGGGAGCTCTTCCCAAAGCACTCTGCAAGTGTTAGGATTGGTCGGATCCGGGGAGAAAAGGTTTGCGTAGAAGCCTCTCGCTCTCCCGCACATCTCCACCAGATCCGTGAGGGGGGTGCCATCTTCTGCCAGTAGGCAGATGACATGTTTCTTAGCCCCCCTCTTTTTCTCCAGGGCGTAGAAGAAGCGGGAGCAGCAATCCATCTCCCGAAGGAGACGGATGCGGGATCGAACAAAGGCACCCTGGGCCCGATGGTCCTCGAGGGTCCGGAGCTCCTCCCGCTTCTCCCGGCACGCTCCACAGAGGGGTGGATCCTCGGGGCTGGCGGCCAGACGCCTCTCCAGCTCTAAGACCTCCTGTTCCAACTGCTCTATCGCTGCATCCCTCCGTCGGCTGGCGCCCCGGGTGTAGTCACGGCAGAAGAGCCGGGCTCGCATGTCCCACCACCGCCGCGCTGAGGGAAAGGCATGCCGCTGCCCTAGCCAGGCCAGCCAGAACTCCCGGAAGGACGCCACGAAGCCCGCATCCTCCAGCAAGCTGTTGTTAAAATGCCAATAGGCCGGCCCCGGCCTCTCCGCGCAGAGTGAGGCTGTCACGGTGGCTATATGATGGTCAGAAAATGGGGCTGGCCGGATGGTGGAAGAGTGGGCTTGTGAAAGATGAAAGCGTGATAAATAAATGCGGTCCAACCGGGAGTGGCGCAACCGATGGGCCTCCACCCGGACAAAGGTGAACGTGGAAGTGTCATCCGGGCGGTGGTCACGCCAGACGTCCACCAGGGAGTGGTTTTCGACTATCTCCTGGAGGACGGCGACGGCGGCCGGGATTAATTGGAATTCATTCCAATTCAGCAGTCTCTCGTTGGAGTCTGTTTTTGAAGTTTTTTTGTTGAAGAATAGCCACCCTCAGGTAAAAGAATAAATGGACACAAATCAGACGTGAAGAATTATAACATTCAAAAACCAATTGGAGAACACTTCAATCTCTCTGGTCACTCGATTACAGACCTGAGGGTGGCTATTCTTCAACAAAAAACTTCAAAAACAGACTCCAACGAGATACTGCGGAATTGGAATTAATTTGCAAACTGGATACAATTAACTTAGGCTTGAATAGAGACTGGGAATGGATGAATCATTACACAAAGTAAAGCTATTTCCCCATGTTATTTCTCCCCCCCCATCCCACCCCGCACTGTTCCTCAGATGTTCTTGTTAACTGCTGGAAATAGCCTACCTTGCTTGTCACCATGAAAGGTTTTCCTCCCTCCAACCCGCTGCTGGTGATGGCTCATCTTAAGTGATCACTCTCCTTACAGTGTGTATGATAAAACCCATTGTTTCATGTTCTCTTTGTGTGTATATTAATCTCCCCTCTGTATTTTCCACCAAATGCATCCAATGAAGTGAGCTGTAGCTCACGAAAGCTCATGCTCAAATAATTTGTTGGTCTCTAAGGTGCCACAAGTACTCCTTTTCTTTTTGCGAATACAGACTAACACGGCTGCTACTCTGAAACCTGTCATTATGCAAGGATTTTAATTAAGTAGCATGTTTTGTTTGCATTTCTTTTACCCCTTCTACAATATACACTGCATGTGTTCTGGGAAAATGCACACCCCCTCCACAGTTCAACTCTACAACATTATATTAGTCACATCAGCTTTCACACAAGGTGTAACTGCCTCCCCCATGCCGACAGAGTTCTCCTGCACCCCCACAAAAGCGACAGTCCGATCATCCAGAGCCATCCCAAGGCTCAGTGCTCCCAACATTGCTCCCCTTTCCCTTCTCTTTTTTTTCCTGTGTACACATAAAAAAAAGATCCAGAATGTCTCCCCCAGCCCCAGCTACCTCCCACCACAGCCATAACTTTGTTCTTTATTTAAAAACATATTCAACTTTATAAAGCATTGAGGTACCTTAAGGGTTAAATGCTAAATACCAAAGCCAAACAACACTGTGTCTGGCAAAAAGTGTCTGTCAGTTTTGCAACTTTGAATGAAACATTCAAATGGATTTTTAGTGATATTATTTCAAACCAAAACCAATTCATCTTAAACCTACAAAACAAGAGTTTTACAAACCAAGTGTTTATTTATGTCCTTAAAAACTCACATATTTACACAATATATATTTTTACACACACACACACAGATATTCTTTTTCTTAACATTCCTTGCACTGCTATTATTATTTTTTACACACACTCATCTTGTATAATCAGAGACTGTCAAGTTAAGTTCCAATAGAAATCCTTTGTTCCTTTAGTGATTTTGATTACATCACCCAATAGTCAAGTAATTTTGATCAGATTATCTCTCTGCCTGCTGCCTGCAGCAGACCCTTTTTCTGTGGGAAAAGGGCCCATTTCCCCTCAGAATAGCTATAAAGGATCCTGAGGACAAAAATGTAGTTGGGGTAATAGCTACCTGACCCTCTTGTATAATTTAACTACCAGGGTTCCACCGAATGTTACTGTACCGAGTTGCACAAATAATTACATTTACATACTGGGTTTTATCATCAAACCAAAAACTTCCTTCTTATAACATCACAACTATTACTCTTTAACAACTTCACAACCGTTACCTTTTAACATTTCCACAACTCCCAACCATTTACTTCCCTCCAAATTTCCTCCAAACTCTGTAGTAGTAATTTTTGCAAACAATTGCCTTTTACCCTGTGCTGTCTTTACCTTAGGATTGTTCAAAAAGGTAGTAAAAAACTTTTATCTCCATGGTCGCCCCTGGATCTTTTACTCTAAAAATTACAATGGAATCCAGCAGACTTCTCAAAAAGAAAAGGAGTACTTGTGGCACCTTAGAGACTAACAAATTTATTAGAGCATAAGCTTTCGTGAGCTATAGCTCACTTCATCGGATGTATTTGGTGGAAAAAAAACTTTTTCAGACTTCTGTCATGCTTTAAAAAAAAAACAAAACTCCAAACATTTCACATGAATATCCAAAGTACCCTCCACTAAAACTTCAGAAAACAAAAGTGTGTGTGTGGAAAGCAACCCATTAACCCTGTGAGGTTAGTTTAAAGTTTGAGGTAACAGCAGCAAATTAAGTAAACTGAGAAGAAGAAGAAAAGGGTATAGTTAGCTCTGAGCCAAGAGTAGGACCCTGGGTTGAAACAGTTGGGGATCCTTACTCCCCGGTTTTTATCCTGGCTCTGAGAGAGGAGTGGGAGTTGCTACCTGCTCTGGCAAACCCTGCCATTTTTCACTTTGAAACTTTTTTTTTCTCCACTCCCCTAGGACCAAGTCCAAGTTCCTGTCTTTTAAGGTGGTCTGTTAATTCTGCTTTTGACTCCAAACCCTGTTGTGCCAAATCATCTTTAACCACCCCTAACTAATTTACAATCCTCCAGTTGCCTTGGCTGGAGTAGCACCAAACTTGAAAGATTACTGGCAGCTTCCAATAATGCTGCCTTTACTTCAAACCTCTTACAAGCAGACTTCAGTGCGTTCTTTCTCTGGAAGGCATCCTATCCCCATGGCCATGGACCTCCTTCCGCTACCCATTTACCAAGGAGGGTGGGCTCCTTAGCAAGCCCCCATCCCTCTGGGTCCCCTAACACTGCCCCCATTTCCTTTTTAATCTCATCCCAGGTTGACCCCTGCACTTTGAATAGGACCTGATTCTTCCGTAAAAAATCCATTACCCCAGCTTGCCAGAATCCACAACTACCATCATGAGAGCCTGCCATACCCCCTCCAAGCACCTGCGAAGACTGTTGGGGAGGGGGACTTACCTGGCTGCCACTCACCTGTCCAACGTGATGTATCCAAGTCACGGCACCAAGATGTTAGATGTTCACCCTCTCCCCTGGTTCTTGTCACACAGACAGAAAGCAGAAGACTAAAAGTCCAAAAATGCATTATTTATTGGGGTTAGTTTCCAAGCAAGCATATTCTGAAGATTTTCACAAAAGTCGGTCTTCTCTCTGTTTCCCAGTGTTCCGTTCCCAGCTCTGATGCCGCAAAGCATTTACCCCATGTCCCCCTTCCCAGCTCTGATGCCGCAGAGCCTTGCTTGTGTCTCTGTTCCCCATTCCCTATCCCTTGTTCCCGTTCCCCCTCTTGCCAAACATGATTCCAATTTCCCCACATACACTTCCTGTTTGACCCCAGTTTATATAGTAATATTCTTAGCTATACCTTAACCAATCATTTTACTGAAATTTAACTAACCAATCCTAATGTATTGTAACACAATTTTCTAACCAATTATATCCCACTACCGTAATTAACTTACACCTAGCAAAATTAATTATACAGCAGACAGAAACAATTAGAGAACCAAGTATCAGGGGATAGCTGTGTTAGTCTGTATCCACAAAAACAACAAGGAGTCCGGTGGCACCTTAAAGACTAACAGATTTATTTGAGCATAAGCTTTTGTGGGTAAAAACCCCATTTCTTCAGATGCATGGAGTAATTTTCACTCCGTACATCTGAAGAAGTGGGGGGTTTACCCACGAAAGCTTATGCTCAATTAGAGAACCAGACAGATTAACAATAGAAAAGTGGGGGCCATAAAGATAAAACAATACAGAAATGAGGGTTTCACACCAAAACCATTGAGAAGTGATTTCTTGCCAGACAGGATGCTATCAGACTAAGTTTTCTTTAACCATCTTAAGATCTGTTTCTTTATCTGGTAGCGATGGGCACTAACAGGACAGGATCATCTTCCTAACAGCCCAATACCACCTTATTTCAGTGTTACTGGTTTGGGATGTAAGGTACGCTTCCCAGCTTATGGCTGCCCCTGCTACTTAGCCAAAGGCCTTATCCTAAGAACAAAGCCTCAGACTATCCTAGTGAGAGAAGGCCCATACACAGGTGGACTTGTGATTCTTTGTTTTATACCTCTATATCTAGCTAAGTGATAAAAATACACTCAGCCACATGGCCTTGTGCACTTTCGTGACCCCCTTTGTGCGACTTAATCGTTTACTCTTGGGGGAATTCTGCACCACTGCACATGCACAGAATTCATGTCCCCTGCAGATTTCTTTGCTTCCCTGCAGAAAAAATGATTTTCTGACAGGAAAGCAAAAAGAAGCTGCAAGACCAGTCAAGCACCACTCCCTAGCAGCACAGGTATGTCATTTCAGGTACCCAGAGCAGCCTGCAGAGAGGTAGATCACTACCCTGAGCCAGGATCAGCTGCTATTCCTGGCTGGGCTGGAAGCAGGAGAGGACAGGACTTCCTCTTCCCTTGCAAGGAGTGGCCGGGGCTGTGTCAGAGCCACCCCCAGAATCCTCCCCCAACTGCAGGAAGCTCAGCATTCTCCCCTGCTTCCTGCCCCCGTTGCTCTCCAGCTGGGGGGGATGGGTCACTGTACGGGGAGCTGCTCCCCCATCTGCCCAATCCCTATGCATCCAGACCTCCCATACCCCAGACATCCCCGCCAAGCCTTACCCCATACCCAAACCCCACCCCATTGAATCTCAACCCCTGCATCTGGAGCCCCCTGCACCCAGACCCCCTGCGTCCGGATCCACACCCCTGCACCCAGACCACCCCCCATGGAGCTCCCTGCACTCAACCACCCTGATGAGCCCTACCCCCTGCACCACCCTGAGCCCCCACATCCAGATTCCTGCGACACTGACCTCCAAATAGCTGCACACAGACACCAACCCCACCAAGCCCCACTCCCCCAGCAACCAAATCCCCCAGCTGAGACCCCCAGGCCCCTCCACTGAGCCCCAACCACTTTCATCTAGAAGCCCCGGCAGAGTCCCATTGCCCCTGCACCTTGACACTCCCCCCCAGTCTCTGTGCATCCAGATTCCCCCCCCACTGAGCTGCCTGCACCCAGATTGTCCCAAACAGAATCCTCTCACCCCACACCTGGATCCCCCCACACTGAGCCCTTCCACACTTGGATCCCGCCTGATTGAGCCTGTCTGCCCCACACTTGGTGCGCCTGGCACAGAGGGGCAGGGCCCCAGGAAATTTCTGGGGCAGTTCCAGGCCTTGTGCTGTGTCAGGGCTGGATGCAGCCTCACCACTGAGTCCATGTCCCCGGGGTGGGCGTGGGGAGGCTGCAGGGTGATCTCCCACCTTTATGCAGCCAGTGGCCTGTGTTTCTCCACTGCCATGCTGGAGCCTCTGCATTTATTGCCAAAACTTGCAGAATTTTAAAATGTGTGCAGAATTATTATTTTTTTGGCACAGAATGCCCTCAGGAGTAGTAGTAGCAAATTTTGGCCATTGCTTTAGCCCAGGCCTCTAATACAAGGCCTTATGTTTCAGGCCCTCTTCTTACTACACTAATCATAGAATCATAGAATATCAGAGTTGGAAGGGACCTCAGGAGATCATCTAGTCCAACCCCCTGCTCAAAGCAGGACCAATCCCCAATTTTTGCCCCAAATGGCCCCCTCAGGGATTGAACTCACAACCCTGGGTTTAGCAAGCTAATGCTCAAACCACTGAGCTATCCCTAATGTTCCTGACAGGAACAGGGCTGGTATTGCACAAACACACACATTCCTGAGAAAGGCTGGGCACAGGATACTCATGCAAACACATTCCAGAAGGATGGTATGTACCATGGTAAGTATGGTACAACCCCCCCCCCCCAAAAAAAAAAAAAAAAAAGGTAACAAGAACACTCTGACCCCTCTTAAAAATAAGGTCAGGATGACGGTGTGATGGATAGTAGCTCAAACCAATATGTACAAGGTAATGGGTGGTTTCAGAGTAGCAGCTGTGTTAGTCTGTATTCTCAAAAAGAAAAGGAGTACTTGTGGCACCTTAGAGCCTAACAAATTTATTTGAGCATAAGCTTTCGTGAGCTACAGCTCACTTCATCGGATGGGTGGTAATGGGTGGTAGCAACCCACATCAGGGGGCAGTAGCTAACCACACCTGACGAGCAATACATAACTTATTTGTATTGATGTATAAAATGAAGCCTCAAGGGGAATGTCTCTGTCTAGCCTGGGGGGAAGGGAAAGTCCCGCCATTCACTGAACTGGTCTGTTGGGCATACACATGTTAGTGCTCCTGTAGGGTAAAGGTTCTCAGCGTTTTTCTCTCTGCTTTGTATTTTAGATTACTAATGGCATAGATGTTGGCAGCTATTGGAGACGATGCACATTTGTGTACTGCTTTTATTGATGGTTGGATTGCAGCCCTGCTCCTTTGACAGTGTGAATCTGGAACCTGTTGTATTCGAGGCACGAGAGACTATCCATGGATAAGGCAGCTAGTCTGTCACGGAGATCACGGATTCCATGACTTTCCGTGACCTCTGTGACTTCTGCAGCAGCTGCAGTTTGGGTGTGTGGGAGGGGGCTCAGGGCTAGGGGCAGGGGTTTGTGGGGGTGGTTACCCCGAGTGGGGAGCCTCCCTACAGCTCCTAGGTGGCAGAAGGATGTGTGGGGGAGTGTCTCCACACCATGCACTGCTGGCACCAGCAGGCCCAGCCCTCGCAGCTCTCATTGGCTGTGGTTCCCAGTCAATGGGAGATGCGGCAGCTGGCGCTTGTGGCAGGAGCATCAGGGACGTGCAGCCGGGTGTTGGGATATGTAAGGGTTAAGTAAAGACCTGGGAAACCGCTGATGTGCTGACATGGTATTAGGGAGTAGAAGCATGAGAAGGCACAGTTTCTGCACTTGATAAATAAAATGCCATCCCTCTCCTTTCCCTTCTGCTTGTTAAGGATAGATAAGTGTTGCACCTGCATAAGGAATGTGGGGGTCTAGAGAATACCCTTTCTGTAAAGAAGTGTTATCTCCCCCCTCCCTTCCTTTCCCAGCTACATAAATGAGCTCGGGGTCATGGCCCCTTCCTCCCTTCCCTGCAAACTGCTGATTAAAGTAATTTGTGGCTGCAATTATTGCAAAGAAATGTATTTTCAAGGTAAAAATTTCTGTAGAATATGCTTAATGCTGTAAATAGTGAACAAGGATGGAGATAATTATATTCAGTATATGGGTGTTCATATTACTAAATAAGGGTTTTGGGGGTCTTATAATAAATGTAGGTATTTACATATTAATTTAGATAAAAAGGTGTTATGTGATTAACTCAGGGCTTACTCAAGTACTGCAATAAGAAGCCCATCTACTCAATCCGCTTCTGGGTCAGCCTGCTCATTCTCTAACACTGGGAAGGGAGCCCCACCAACCCTCACTTCCCCAGCATCAGCGTGGCCCCCCCATGCCCCAGTACCAGTGGGGGCCTGTACCATGTGCTGCAGCCCAGCCCCCACCCCAGATACCAGTGCGGTTTCTGGCCACGTGTTGTGGCCTGGCCCCCTTCTCCTCCAGCACCAGAGGGGGTCCCTGGTCACCTCAACCCCCTCCCCCAGCACCTCCAGTGCCCCCAGACTGCCCCCCAGAACACCCCCGCCCAAGTTTTAGTCACAATAGGTATTTTTAGTAAAGGTCATGGACAGTTCACGGGCCCGTGAATCTTTGTTTACGGCCCGTGACCTGTCCATCACTTTTATTAAAAATACCTGTGACTAAAACATAGCCTTATCCATAGATAACTGCAGAGTGTAAAGTAAACAATGCACAAGAAATGAATGTTGATTCCAAGGACCCAGAAAACAGGGACAATACTGCCAGTGTCTCTTTGGAGTGTTTCACCATTACTGGGACAAAATGGAAGCCCATGTTTCCCTCCAGACTTTCCAAGAGTGGGCTTCATGTTAGTAGAAGAAAAAGATAACACAGGAATCTGGGAATGCAGATAGATGACAAATTTCAAATTTGAGTACTTTTCTCGCTTGTGAAAGCCAGTGCATTCATCTGTGGACTGACATCTCTAAGTGGACAGCTCCGGGGGGAAAGGACAATTAATTTTAGATTGATACAGCACTTCCTTTCATTCCCAGACACCGGACAAGAGAGTCTGTGGGAAGCAAAATTCCAAATAGTGACACCAGGAGGAAAACGGCAGGCTATTCTGACTTGTACTTTTAAAGCCCTTGGGTTCCCAAGACATTTATAGGGACAAACTATGTAGGGATAATAAAATGATTATATGATGCCTTGGTAACATAGTTCTCATACAACCATATATAACAGGAACTTGGCTCCTCCTCGGAACCCATGGGGTAAAAACCCTAGAAACCCTGTGGGTCTTGGAGCCACATGCAATTAACTTAGGCAGGGCATATGTAGATCAAACCAATGTAAAAAAGCAATTGATAATTAATCGAACCCATATGCTGAAAAGGATTATTGTGGGTGTCACCTTAGCAAACATTTTGGTAATAGAACCCCACTGGGCAAAATTTGTCCAGCCATACATGAGGTTTGGAAGAATTGGATAAATCTTAACGATGGCCTCAGATCGCACAAGAACTGAGCTAAAAGGGATGTATTAGGCACAATTGGCATGAGAGTAGGAGTTTTCAATAGTATACATGAAGAGGTGGTTGCAAATAAAAAGAATGCAGTAGGGCAACACATAAAGGATTTAGCAATACCCCTGAGGGGATCCTAACTATGCATATAAAATGATGGAGGTCTAAATTAGCTGTTACCACTCAGAAAGGGATCTTAGAGTCATTGTCAATACTTCTCTGAAAACATCCACTCAATGCGCAGTGACACTCAAAAAAGCTACAGAACATTGGGAATCATTAAGAAAGGGATGTGGCAACCCTACCTGCAGCCTTGGTTCAATTCTCCCACTCACCAAAAGGCCTGTTCACTTGACTTGGTGTTCACCAAGCTCTGAGCTCTCTGTTGCTGAGTCCTCCTTCTCTGACCATCACCTGGTCTCTTCCAGCATTGCCCCTCAGCTCTGTCAATCCATTCAGAGTGCTACTTCAAAGATCATTTTTCTAGCCCATTGCTTTGGCCACGTCATCCCATTCTCTGGATCCCTCCACTGTCTGCCCTTTCTCTATCACATCAAACATAAGCTGCTTGTCTTCTATTTCAAGGCTCTTCACTGTCTATCTGTACTCTCAAAAAGAAAAGGAGTACTTGTGGCACCTTAGAGACTAACAAATTTATTTGAGCATAAACTTTCGTGAGCTACAGCTCACTTCATCGGATGCCACAAGTCCTCCTTTTCTTTTTGCGAATATGGACTAACACGGCTGCTACTCTGAAACCTATCTGTAATCTAGCTGTCATCTCTCATTTGCTGTCAACACTCACCTCCAATCAGCTCATGATGCTAGCCTCCCTCACCCACTTGTTAAATTTTCAAACAAACAGCCTCTTGCTTTCTCTCATGCTGCCCTTCATGCTTGGGAGGAGCTCATCATAATCATCCACAAAGCCAACTCATTGTCCTCCTTCAAAACCCTCCTCAAAACTTTCTTTTGCTCAGATACTGTAAGCAACAAGCTTAGCAACAGTTAGGCTGCTGGGCTGAGACGTGAGATTGCTGCCAATCATGCTGACCAACAGTGTCTCTTTTTTTTCTTGTAGTCCCCCATCTGCCTATATCCATTTGTTGTCTCTGTCTTATACTTCAATCATAAGCTCTCTGTTTATCTGCTGATTTAAAAATGTAGATGCTGGTTAACATCTTCCTTAGTTACTAATGGACAGAAAGTAGTTCGTCTATCTCATGTGATCCTGCTTATTTCAAAACATAGAACTATTTATTGAACAACTCTGGCTTTTATGCATCATTATTAACAATTTTATCATATCCATCTAGTAAGGGGCCTACACAGGTAGATACAGGTGAATGTTATTCCAGCTTTACTTACTAGAGAAGCCATCAGAATACTATTTGGTCCACCATAGTGTGTTCTATAAACCTAGAGGGGAAGCTGGAAAAGGAAGCATTTGTTACCCCTAGAGGTTATAGAACCTGTGGAACTTACATTGAGGGATTAGTTAATTGCTTTGAATTGCTTTTAAATTTGTCTCAGTTAGTGAGAGAATGGGGCAGAGCTCAGTGAAGTGAGAATTTGTAAATTCTTACCTGACTTAGCTGAGCTTATGGGAAAAGTTAGTGCCATGCAGCATGAGAACCTTATAGAAATCCTGGGAATGGATATTTTATATGCTGATCTCAATACTTGCCCACTTTTGATGCAGGATACAGATTTCTTTCACCAGCAACTAAGCAGACAAGAAAACTATTAATCCCAGTCTTGGAATGCTATGAGGATCCCTAGACTTTTTGTTTTCTTTTTGCGCTGACAAGGCTCTCTGAAATGTTTGGAAAAGAACTGAGATTGTGCCATTCTTTTCTAGCTCTGTTGAGTCCTGGTGACTGACAAACATACATACATGGTGAGGGAGGTAATATATTTCTGTTGGTGTGTGAGAGACAAAGAAAGACACACACACACACACGTTCTTGTTCCTAAAGGCCTAGATCCAGAAAGGGACTTAGGTGTTACAAAGCCTTACTTTTAGATGCCTAGAAAATCACTTTTTCTACAACAATGGGATTTACAAAGCCTGTGTTAGGTGCCTAGCACCCTCTCCTGTTCAGGGATACAATGCAAGATGAGCCCAAGTGATTCAAATATAAAGGGGGTGTTGTTGAGCTGGCTAGAGGCAGAAGGCCTGGCAGTGAGTTAGGGAAGCCCAGGATGGAACACTATGTGGAGCTGGAACTGATGAAAGCCTTTGTATTGTTTTGGTTAGTTCTGTTTTGGGCAGCTTGATGAAACTTTTTTGCCAGCTTGATGAAAAGTGAATTAAAAGATTTTTGCCTGAGAAGGTGATTGGAACCTTTATGAGTTCTTACAGGAGTCTTGGTGAAAGGGAATTAGAGGTGGGTCAGGACCATGGCACTACAGGTACCTAAAAATAAGATCCACAAAAGCCAGCACACTAGATGGGAAGCTGCCTAAGATAGCCATGGGGACAGGTTGATGAGAGGGGTTCTGTTCTAAGCCTTACTCCTCTCATGGAGTTCAGCATCTAAGCCTATACTGTAGCAAGGCACTTAGCTCTAATGGTGACTCACAGCTGGGAACCCTTTCCTGGAGTTAGGTGACTTAGGCACCAAAGCTGTTTTTTGTGAAAATGAATTAGGCACTTGCCTCATTCTGGAGGTGGCATTGTCATTTTCCCTCTTAACTGTTAGTCGAATAATTGAGAGTATTTACCCAGAATGTGAACAACCTGGGTTCCTAGAGTCTTAGAGTTTAAGGAAAGAAGGGACCACTAGTCTGATTTCCTCTATATCATAGGCCACTAACAGCAGCTGCACACTAAACCCAACAACAGAAATGAGACCAAAGTATTACAGCCCACAGGACACTAGACTATTATGTGCCACAGGCAGAGAATAGGAGGGACCAAGGTGCACCAGTGCTTGAGGTCCCCATAATGGTAGGAGAACTATCAAATGAGATACATTCAGGAAGTCCTGGCAAGTGACCCCCATCCCATGCCGCAGAGGAAGGTGAAACACACCCTTCACCCACCACGAACGCTCCAAGCTCACTGCCAATTTGACCTGGGGAGAAATTTCTTCCTGACACCACATGTGGTGAGCTATTAGACCCATGAACCAGCCAGCCAAGCACCTGAGAAAGAATGCTTGGTGCCAGCTCAGAGCACACCCCATCCAGATAGCCAAGTTCACACAGCAATGCTGAGAACAGAACTTAGGTCTACTAGAGCCCACTACACTGCTTTAACCTCATTTACCACAATTCTTCCCGCTCACCCTATCCATAATCCAATGTCCATCTCTGATGCTTCAGAAGCAGGAGATCAAAACAAAACAAAAACAAAAAAATAGAAAATCCCTGACCCCTACAGGTGGCTATCTGAAGCCCTAAAGCAAGTCCCTCCTTTGCCTGATGAGAAGGGATTTGAAGAGGGATATGCCACCTCTCAGGTGACTGCCCTAACCACTGGGCTACAGGATATTCTGAGGTGTCTTGTATCCATCTCTCCCATTGAAGTTGTTCCACTTTACCTAAATAATTGTGTAATTAAATATTAGCTGGGCCAGCAAAAGCATGACAAACACTTTATAGTGCAGTGTTGAGGGCATGCAGCTGAGAGATGGCATGATGCTCCCCAGTGTTGTGAAGCACTTCACCACTTCACCACTACTTGCTCTTAGCATGAAGAAGTCTTGTCTGTGCTTGCTATACCTCACCTTGGTGTAACCAACACCTCTGCCAACACAAGCACTGCCTTTCAGCCTCTGCAGTCCTCATTCTCACTGTAGAGGCTAGTGAGCGTACACACCAACCCCCATCTCCTTGGAGCTTTCCCTGCCATGTCCAGCCCTTAACCATTGGAGAAATTACCAGGTTTGCTATCCTCAAGAAGACAGTATATACACATTTTTGTTTGGTTCAACTGAGAGTCAGCTCCTACATAGCATCCCAGCACTGAGATATAGTTATATTGAAAACAATCATGTTTATTATCAAAGATTAAGATTTAAGAGATACTATGTAAGGCTCTTGGAAACTGTTACATTTAAAACAAAATCATAAAATTCAAACCTGGGTCTACACTAATCCAAAGCTACTTTCCTATATAATAAAATAGATTTTCACCCAATGGTTCAGTCTTTTGCAGAGCTAGTTGATTTCAGACAAACCAGGATCCAAGCAGTCATAAAGCACCACCATTTCCACCCAGGGTTTTCCTCAGTGAATGGATAACACTGTCCCCTTTTTATATTCTTTTGCATTCTTTTTATATTCTTCTTTTATATCCTTATAGGCCTTGCTGGAGTCCTAGGCATAACTAACAGCATGACCCAAAGGCTGTGAACCAGAGCAGGCCTGGACTTAGCAAAATAACAATACATTTGTGTGACACACTGTACCTCAAAGCAGCATCCTGGAATCCCCATATTCACTATTGTCATATAATTATGATGTGTTTTGTACAAAGTTTTTATTGATTACTTGGAAGAAGGCAAAAAATCATCACTGATAAAGTTTGCAGACGATACAAACATTGGAGGAATGGTAAATAATGAAGAGGACAGGTCACTGATACAGAGCGGTCTGGCTCACTTGGTAAGCGGGGCGCAAGCAAACCATGTGTGTTTTAATATGGCCAAATTTAAATATATATTGAGGAACAAGCAGGCCACACTTACTGGATGTGTGTGTGTAGGAGGGGGCTCTATCCTGGAAAGCAGCGACTCTGAAAAAGACTTGGAGAGCATCTTGGACAATCGGCTGAACGTGAGCTACCAATGTGACATTGTGCCAAAAGGGCTAATATGATCTTTGGATTTATAAAGAGGGGAACCTTGAATAGGAGCAGAGAGATTATTTCCCTATATTTGGCACTGGTGTGACTGCTGCTGGAATTCTGTGTCCAGTTCTGGTGCCCACAGTTCAAGAGGATGTAGACTCATTGGAGAGATTCAGAGAAGAGCTGTCAGAATGATGAAAGGATTGGAAAACCTGCCTTACAGTGAGATTTAACCTTCTCTTTGCTAAGCTAAATAGACAGAAATTATGATCAAGTCACCCCTTAAGGAGCTCTAAGTACCTACTTCAAAGAAGAAATTTTATAATGAGCTCTTCAATCTAGCAGGCAAAGATCTAACAAGAGCCAATCTTTGAAATTTGGGGTCAGACAAATTCAGACTGGAAATAAGCACAAATTTTTAACAGCCAACGATTGTGGCAGATTCCCCATAACTGGCAATTTTTAAATGAAGCCACTCTCTGAACTGTTTTGTAATGTATTGTGGGAGAACTTGTCTGTCCTTGGCCCATGTGTGGAAGTGTTTTTAGCCCACCAAGTCAGTAACAGGAGCCATGTGAGGAGCTTGCTCAGTCCTTGAGTCCCAGGACGCAGGCCAGCCATACCAGTCCAGAATTGGGTTGCCATTGCCAAATGGAAGCTGCTAGCCCCAGACAGCTGCAGGTCAGTGGCTGGTCAGTTTGGTAGTGACAAGCCAACTGTTGGTGTTGTGGTGATGGAGGTTTGGGAGGTGATTATTCCTGTGGTTTTGCCATTGGTGCTGCCCATTACTAAGGGCCCCGAAATACTGGCTGGATTTGAGCAGATGGCCTTCCCAAGCCATATAGGGCAAGGATAGTCAATTATTTTTTGTCAAAGTCCAAATTTCGTGGTCAAGGTCAAGTCAAAGGTCCACACTCCAGAGCAAATTTTAAAACATCATAACAATAATAATAATCATAAGGAAGTAAAAAAGAAAAGGAGTACTTGTGGCACCTTAGAGACTAACAAATTTATTTGTGCATAAGCTTTCGTGAGCTACAGTTCACTTCATCAGATGAAGTGAGTTGTAGCTCATGAAAGCTTATGCACAAATAAATTTGTTAGTCTCTAAGGTGCCACAAGTACTCCTTTTCTTTTTTGCGAATACAGACTAACACAGCTGCTACTCTGAAACATAAGGAAGTAAAAACATTTCGGGGTCCGGTCAAAAGGGTCTGAGGGTTTGGATTTGGCCCGCGGTCCACCTATTGATTACTCCTATTGTAGGGGTCTTTGCTGGCACTCCTGTCCCCATGGTCTGCCTAGCACAAAGGGCACAGGAACATGGCAGCTGGAAAGGATACTGCTCTCTTGTTACATAGCCTTTGGTCAAAGACAGAGGAGGGTTCATGGACACAGCATGGGATGCACCGGCCAGGCCCATGGTGTCAGAGCATTCCAGAGATCTGGCATTTACCTGTTTGGACAAGAAGGGGCTTTAGTCCCCCCACATGATATGGCCATCGATGGGGTGTCTGTGCCCACTGTTGTGTGGGTGGCCAGGCCCACCCGTTGCCCTGGCTTATGAAGCTGAACCCTGATGAGGGAGCACCTGGCAGCAGAAGGCTGAGTCACTCCCAGAGCAGTTACTGGATTGTGTGGGAGTGCAGGCTGAAGGCAAGAGAGTGCTCCCTACAAACCCATTACTTGTTCTTGGGGGGGGGGTGCTGCGCACAATGCAACATACACCAAGACACAGGTGAGAGCTGTCACCAGGGGCGGATCGATGCGTGTGCTGGGTTACAGATGCAGTGCAGGAAGCCTGACAGTGGCCTCTGCTAGGTGGGGCTTGCTCAAGGGGTGTGAGGGACGCCCTGTGTGCCCCCAGCCTTGCTCTGCAGGGGGAGATGAGATCCCATGGAGACACTGGCTCACCTGTACTGTCCATAGCAATGTCTGTATCGTTTATGTGTGGCTCTATTAAACGTCCCACCTTTCAGGAGATATTGAAAAGGTGGGTGTCTGGAGTCAGGTGGAGTTTCTTCAAAAGGGCGTTGGACTGGGATGTATCACCAGCCCATCTCCCAGGCCCTCGCCTCCCTGGGGTTAGTGGCTCCTAACAGGGGCACAATGAAGTGGGACAGGGCAGCCCCCCTCCACTTGGCACTAGACTCTACTACACATTCACAGTCCCAGTCTCTCTGGTGCAAGGTGAGTGGGAAGACAGCCCAGCCGGTCCTGGTCTTTCTGTTGGGAGGGAAGGGGGGAGATGTCCCGCCTGGTTCTGATCTCTCTGTTGGGAGGGAAGCGGGGAGACGTCCTGCCCGGTTCTGGTCTCTTTGGTGGGAGGGAAGGGGGTAGAAGTCCCGGCTAGTCCCGGTCTCTCTGAGGAAGGGGGGAGATGTCCCAGCCGGTACTGGTATCTCTGGTGGAAGGGATGGGGGAGAGATCCTGGCCAGTCCCTGTCTCTCTGGTGGGAGGGAAAGGGGGAAGACATCCCGACCAGACCTCGTCTGTCTCGTGGAAGGGTGTGAAGAAGTTGGAATGTCCTTAATGTTTTGTCTGAATACTGTGCGTGCCTCAGTTTCCCCTGTGTGTTACTCAAGTATCTAGGTGGTGGGACAAGGGTGTGTGATTGTTGCAGAGACCCTTAGTGGGCTGGCTGCCTGGGTACAGACAATGGCTGACACTCTGTATCTTGGCAACCGATGGCCTGGGCCCATCCTTTGCAAGAGCCAGCTGAAGGTGCTGGAGAACAAAGCCAGAGGTGGAGGCCAGGGGACCTGCTTGTTTGGGAAAGAAACAGAAGATGGAGGAGGGCAGCTGGGCGTGACTGAGGCTGGACTGAGGCTGGCAGCTGGGCATGACTGAGGAGGGCAGCTGGGCGTGCTGGAAGTTGGTCCATCTGAGGATAGGGAACTCGAGAGGAGAGACCCCTGGGCTCAGGATAGCTCCCCACCCTCCCCCCAGGATGGACTTTGCTGAATGTTCCTAATTTCTGTGCTACGAGCTCTGCCCTATGCGGTGTTCCCGACCACGAATAACCCGTCTGTGTTACTCACTGGCTGGGGTCACTGCTGACTGTGGGGGTGGGGTGCACGGCCCCTTTGGCAGGGTGGTGAGGCTTCCCCAGGTGTCCCATCCAGGGGGACTCCCTGCGGGGAGCTCACGGCATGGAGCAGGGCGCTGAGCGCTCTGAGGTCAGACCCAGGAGGCTGCCCTACGCAGAGTGAGCCCTGAGGGGTGTCACACTGCAAGAGGGTCCTGCCTGAACCTCATTCAGAGCGGCTCTGGAGTGCCGAGCCTGTGCATCATGACGAGAGGAGGGGGAAGAGTTTCCGGGGGAGGGGGGAGAGGTCCTGGCTAGTCTCTGTTACCTGGGGCTGGCCCTTGGAGATGAGGAAGAAGCAGCAATTGAAGCCGCCAGAGGCCAGCACACCAGAAATGGGAGCAGCAGCTCCTCCTGGGGCTTCGGACCCTGGGATCCCCCAGACCTGGCTCCCTGCTTCCCAGAACCCTGGGCCACCATCTCCTCATGCTGCCTCCTCCAGCCCTGCTGCAGCCAGGCCTGCTCTGGGAGGAGAGATGGTGGCTTGGCGAGGACATACATGTGTCACGTGACAATGTGAAGGGGGGGACCCCTCAGGACACAACGCATGCATAAGCGTGCAACCTAGGCCACTTGGCAGGAAAATTCTAGGTGCATCCCGGCCTCATTCTGCATTACATGCCATGAACATTCCCAGGCACACGCGCTGCCCTCGACAGCATCTTCATGCACAGACAGCACGGCCTGGAGCACAGAAGGCCCTGGAGCTGAACTTCCCCGGCCTGGGACTTCTCGGAGGGGCTGGCGAATGCATGCTGGAAGTGGGGGCTGCTGGAGGCCAATGGCCCCCTGCACAGGAGGCAGCACTGGTATTACCAGATTGCTCTGCAGAGGCTGAGCTCAGGAATGTCTCAGCACTACATAGGGAGGGGGTGGAGAAAGTAAATAAGTGCTATTTACTCCTCATAACACAAGAACTAGGGGCCGCCAAATGAAATTAATAGGCAGCAGGTTTAAAACAAACAAAAGGAAGTATTTCTGCACACAACGCACAGTCAACCTGTGGAACTCCTTGCCAGAGGATGTTGTGAAAGCCAAGACTATAACAAGGTTGAAAAAAGAACTAGATAAGTTCATGGAGGATAGGTCCATCAATGGCTATTAGCCAGGAAGGGCAGGGATGGTGTCCCTAGCCTCTGTTTGCCAGAAGTTGAGAATGGGTGAGAGGGGATGGATCACTTGATGATTACCTGTTCTGTTCATTCCCTCTGGGGCACCGGGCATTGGCCATGTTGGGAGACAGGATACTGGGCTAGATGGACCATTGCTCTGACCCAGTATGGCCATTCTTATGTTCACTATATTGAAAGGCTGTAGAGAAACTGGAAAGGATCCAGAAGCACGTGACAAAGATGATCAAAGGTGTGGAATGCAAGTCATATGAGCAAAGGCTAAAGGAACTTCATATATTTAGTTTGCAAAAGAGGAAATTAAGGGGGGACATGATAGCAGTCCTCAAATACTTGAAAGGCTGCTATTAAAAAGATGGAGAAAAGTTGTTCTCTTTTGCCACAGAGGGCAGGACAAGAGGCAATGGGATGAACTACAACATAGCATATTTAGATTAAATCTCAGGAAAAACTTTCTAACTGTAAGAACAGTAGGACAATGGAACAGACGCCAAGGGAGATTGTGGATACTTCTTCACTGGAGGTTTTCAAAAGGAGGCTGGATAGCCATCTGTCTTGGATGATTCAGATACAACAAATCCTGCATCTTGGCAGGGAGTTAGACTAGATCAGGAGTTCTCAGCCTTTTTCTTTCTGAGGCCCCTTCGACAATCTATAAAAACTCCATGGCCTATCTGTGCCACATCATCTGTTTTTCTGCATATAAAAGCCAGAGCTGGTGTTAAGAGGTAGCAAGCAGGGCAATTGCCTGGGGCTCCAAACCACTGGTGCCACAGAGAAGCTAAGGGCATGGCTACACTTGCAGATGTAGAGAGCTTTGAGTTAAACTTGCCTTTGAAGAGCGCAATAGGGAAAACGCTGCAATCTGTCCACACTGAGAGCTGCAAGCACACTGGCATGGTCACATTTGCGGCACTTGGGGTGGCATTGGGAGCAGTGCATTATGGGCAGCTATCCCACAGAGCACCTCTTTCCATTCTGGCGCTGTGGCTTGTGGGAAGGGGATGGGAGATACGGGGCATTCTGGATCCTGTCCGAACGCCCCATGATGCTTCAGTTTGCATCCCAGCAATCCCTGTGCTTCTGTCCACATTTGGTGCCATCTTTCAATGTTTTTTGTGCTGCGCGCTCTGTCCTCCCTTTTGGTCTGCGGGAATGGAGCCTGAACTGCTGAGGAGTATGCTGATGAGTCTTGCCAGCATGTCACGTTTGGCAGTCAAGTTATTCCTTATGTTGCGAATTATACATGATAGGTCATGCACAAAAACTGCTACGAATTATACCTAATAGGTCACGCACAGTTCGAGTCTAGGCTGAGGCACACAAAGTCCACAACTGCAGAGTTCCCAAAGATACTAAGTTTATTACGCTCGAGCCTGGTGCCCCCCTGCTAGTCAGGAGGGGACCCCGAATGCAGGTTTTACAAAGATTATATACCTTCTAGCAAAGCATGTTGCCCTTGTGCATCGGAAACCTTAGCCAATAGATAAAACCCTTTCTTATCTTCCACCTATCCCTGCTAGGTACATTCCCCATGCTAAACTATTGCTTTAACTACACACCATGGCCCTGAAGCAACGCACCAGTAACTTTTTTTATCAGGATGGGAGGCCCACATCAAAAGGCCAAGAGGCAGGGAGTTAGGAACAGACAAAAAAACAGACAAGGGGGAGAGTTCACAGGAATGCAGTATCTAAGGAACACTCCTCCTGGTGCATGATGTGCTTGCTTTTAGACAATGGTGGGCCCAAACCAAAATGGAGTCACATATGCTAACTTTTCCTTAACACTTATGTTCCAAAGTGACAGTGAGGCAGAGGTGAAAGTAAGCCGGTCCGGTACGGCGTACAGGTAAGAGTCAGTGCTTTAAAGGGCCCCGGGCTCCCTGCAGTGGCTGGAGCCCCTGGCCCTTTAAAGTGCCGGCCGAGCCCCACTGCCGGAGCCCCTGGGGTAGCGGCGGCAGGGCTCTGACTGCACTTTAAAGGGTGCGGGTATTTAAAGGCCCTGCCTCTTCCAGTCGAGGCCATGCCCCCTGCTCAGACTCCAGAGTACCGGTAAGTCCTCTAAGTTACTTTTACTCTTGCAGTGAGGGCTCCGACGATATCGACTCAAGTAATGCATATGACACGAGTTTGCTTGTGGCATTCACAGACATGCTCACCACCGTGGAATGCCGCTTTTGGGAACGGGAAACAAGCACTGAGCGGTGGGATCACATTGTCATGCAAGTCTGGGATGATGAGCAATGGCTGCAGCACTTTCAAATGAGAAAAGCCACCTTCATGGGAATGTGTGAAGAGCTCACCCCCACCCTGCGGCACAAGAACACGAGACTGAGAGCTGCCCTGACGGTGGAGAACTGGAGAATGGAGAATAGCGGGTGGCTATTGCAATCTGGAAGCTGGCAACTCCAGACACCTACTGATCGGTTGGTAACCAGTTTGGAGTGGAAAAGTCGACAGTTGGAATCGTGTTAATGCAAGTTTGCAGGGCCATTAATCGCATCCTGCTCAGAAGAACTGTGACTCTGGGTAACATGCATGACATTGTGGATGGCTTTGCACAAATGGGTTCCCCTAACTGTGGAGGGGCGATAGATGGCACACATATTCCAATTCTGGCACCAGCGCACCTAGCCTCCGAGTTCGTTAATCGGAAGGGGTATTTCTCTATGGTTCTCCAGGCGCTTATGGATCACTGTGGGTGTTTCATTGACATTAATGCAGGCTGGCCCAGAAAGGTGCATGACGCACGCATCTTTTGGAACACTGGCTTGTTCAGGAAGCTGCAAGCCGGGACTTTTCCCCAGACCAGAAGATTACCATAGGGGAAGTCAAAATGCCCACTGTGATCCTTGGAGACCCTGCTCATCCTTTAATGCCGTGGCTCATGAAACCCTACACAGGGAGCCTTGACAGCAGCAAGGAACAGTTCAACAACAGGCTGAGCCGGTGCAGAATGACCGTGGAGTGTGCTTTTGGCTGTTTAAAGGGCTGCTGGTGCTCTCTGTATGGGACGCTGGACCTGGCCGAAGACAGCATCCCTGCTCTTAAATCCACGTGCTGTACCCTCCATAACATTTGTGAAGGAAAGGGTGAACGATTCACTCAGGCATGGAACTCGGAAGTTCAATACCTGGAGGCTGAATTTAAACAGCCAGAGAGCAGGGCTATTAGAGGGGCCCAGTGTAGGGCTGCAAGGATTAGGGATGCTTTGAGGGAGCAATCTGAGGCTGAAAGCCACCAGTAATGTCTGGTGCCCGGCACAGGAGTGAAGTGCAGTGGTTCCAATGTTAGTAGGAATCTGTGTTTGCTACGCTGACTTGCAGTTCCTGTTTTTTTCCTGGGCTAAGGTATCTTTTACTTTATGCAATAATAAAGAATGTTTTCAAAGCCAAAAAATCCATTTATTGAAAAGAAAATTATTTTACTGAAAAGAAACACAACTGCTTGGGAAACAGAAAGGGCAAGTGGGTGGGGTGGGGAATGGTACAATCACAGATTTGTGTATGTCCTGTTATCATACTCATCCTTCCTGTCTGGAGTGCTGTGCAATGAGTGCTGCACTTAGGGATGGCTATACTGCATGGTGATGGGGGTTGAGTGCAGTAGGTAAGGGTCGTAGTTTTCAGGGCTGGGTGGTGAAGCTACTGGTGTTGGAGGCACCTGGTGGCGGTAAGAACCTGGATGTTGGGGAAAGTGGGTTGGAGGTGACATGACGGCACAAGGGAAAGTTTTGGGACAAAGGCTGCAGGAGCACCACGCTTTTGGGCTGGCGCTCCTCATTCTACTGGCGGATCCTCCTTTCACTGTCTCGCCATTCCTGCACTTTTTGATTTTCATTACTTGAATGCTGCATTACTTCATGCAACATGTCTTCCTTGCTTCTACATGGCCTCTTTCTGATTCTTTGGAGTCTTTCTGCCAGTGATAAGATGGATGGCTGAGATCTCAAGGTTGCATCTGTAAAAGCAAAATGCAACACTTAACAGAGGCAGCATTGTTCAGACCAGACAAAGCAATGATTCCCCTGTACTTAAGGACAAGCACAGTCTACACAATAGCATAATTTGCTCGTCCACAGCCTCAGAAACAACTCTGACATCATAATCAAAAAGGCTGACAAAGGAGGTGCTGTCGTCATCATGAATAGGTTGGATTATGAACAAGAGTCTACTAGGCAGCTCTCCAACACCACTTTCTACAAGCTATTACCCTCTGATCCCACGGGAGGATTACCAAAAGAAACTACAGCATTTGCTCAAGAAACTCCCTGAAAAAGCACAAGAACAAATCCGCACACACACACCTCTGGAACCCCGACCTGGGGTATTCTATCTGCTACCCAAGATCCATAAACCTGGAAATCCTGGACGCCCCATCATCTCAGGCATTGGCACCCTGACAGCAGGATTGTCTGGCTATGTAGACTCCCTCCTCAGGCCCTACGTTACCAGCACTCCCAGCTATCTTCGAGACACCACTGACTTCCTGAGGAAACTACAATCCATTGGTGATCTTCCTAAAAACATCATCCTAGCCACTATGGATGTAGAAGCCTCTACACCAACATTCCACACAAAGATGGACTACAAGCTGTCAGGAACAGTATCCCCGATAATGTCACGGCTAACCTGGTGGCTGAACTTTGTGACTTTGTCCTCATCCATAACTATTTCATATTTGGGGACAATGTATACCTTCAAATCAGCGGCACTGCGATGGGTACCCACATGGTCCCACAGTATGCCAACATTTTTATGGCCGACTTAGAACAACGCTTCCTCAGCTCTCGTCCCCTAGTGCCCCTACTCTACTTGCGCTACATTGATGACATCGTCTTCATCTGGACCCATGGAAAAGAAGCCCTTGAGGAATTCCACCATGATTTCAACAATTTTCATCCCACCATCAACCTCAGCCTGGACCAGTCCACACAAGAGATCCACTTTGGACACTACGGTGCTAATAAGCGATGGTCACATAAACACCACCCTATATCGGAAACCTACTGACCGCTATTCCTACCTACATGCCTCTAGCTTTCATTCAGATGACACCACACGATCCATTGTCTACAGCCAAGCTCTATGATATAACCGCATTTGCTCTAACCCCTCAGACAGAGACAAACACTTACAAGATCTCTATCATACATTTTTACAACTACAATACCCACCTGCTGAAGTGAAGAAACAGATTGACAGAGCCAGAAGAGTACCCAGAAGTCATCTACTACAGGACAGGCCCAACAAAGAAAACAACAGAACGCCACTAGCCATCACCTTCAGCCCCCAACTAAAACCTCTCCAATGCATCATCAAGGATCTACCACCTATCCTGAAGGATGACCCATCACTCTCACAGATCTTGGGAGACAGGCCAGTCCTTGCTTACAGTCAGCCCCCCAATCTGAAGCAAATACTCACCAGCAACCACACACCACACAACAGAACCACTAACCCAGGAACCTATCCTTGCAACAAAGCCCGTTGCTAACTCTGTCCACATATCTATTCAGGGGACACCATCATAGGGCCTAATCACATCAGCCACACTATCAGAGGCTCGTTCACCTGCGCATCTACCAATGTGATATATGCCATCATGTGCCAGCAATGCCCCTCTGCCATGTACATTGGTCAAACTGGACAGTCTCTACGTAAAAGAATAAATGGACACAAATCAGACGTCAAGAATTATAACATTCAAAAACCAGTCGGAGAACACTTCAATCTCTCCGGTCACTCGATTACAGACCTGAGAGTGGCTATTCTTCAACAAAAAAACTTCAAAAACAGACTCCAGCAAGACACTACTGAATTGGAATTAATTTGCAAACTGGATACAATTAACTTAGGCTTGAATAGAGACTGGGAGTGGATGAGTCATTACAAAAAGTAAAACTATTTACCCATGTTATTTCTCCCTCCCACCCCACCCCCCACTGTTCCTCAGATATTCTTGTTAACTGCTGGAAATGGCCCACCTTGCTTGTCACCATGAAAGGTTTTCCTCCTTCCACCCCCTCCTGCTGGTGATGGCTCATCTTAAGTGATCACTCTCCTTACAGTGTGTATGATAAAACCCATTGTTTCATGTTCTCTGTGTGCGTATATAAATCTCCCCACTGTATTTTCCACCGAATGCATCCGATGAAGTGAGCTGTAGCTCACGAAAGCTTATGCTCAAATAAATTTGTTAGTCTCTAACGTGCCACAAGTACTCCTTTTCTTTTTGCGAATACAGACTCATACGTCTGCTACTCTGAAACCTGTCATTGTGGCATGTAGTAGTTTAGATAGTTTAGTGTCCTTTTTCTTTTGTAGAGAAGCAAAGTGTGTGTTGTAAATGGCTTGTCTAGTTTTTGTAAAGTCCAGCCACGAGGAAGTTTGTTGGTTCTTTATGAGAGTATCCAGTTTTGAGAGCTCATTCTTAATCTTTCCTGTTTGCTGTAGAGGATGTTGATCAGGTGGTTCCGCAGTTTCTTTGAGAGCGTGTGGCACAAGCTGTCAGCATAGTCTGTGTGGTATGTAGATTGTAATGGATTTTTTACCTTCAGTCCTTTTGGTATGGTGTCCATCTGTTTGCATTTGGAAAGGAAGATGATGTCTGTCTGTATCTGTATGAGTTTTTTCATGAAGTTGATAGATTTCCACTCCATACGGCTAAATTCAGTGCCTTGCCTAATGACAGGTTTCAGAGTAGCAACCATGTTAGTCTGTATTCGCACAAAGAAAAAGAGGACTTGTGGCACCTTAGAGACTAACAAATGGTGAGTAAGCACAGAGTCAAGAATGACTGATTATTTCATGGCTGTATTGTCCTCTGGGTTTCTGTGCCTTGGGGAGAGTCAACAGCGGCAGGGGGCCCCATACTGAACACTGTCCCCACATTTTCCACAGGAGTTTGTCCTGGAAGATATCTCATTGCTGAGGGTGGCCTGGGAAGCAAGGGAGGGTCTTCTACTGCAGTGCAGCTTCCTTCCTGGCCCATATGAAGCTTGCCTGTGTGCAATAATGGTCCCCCGTCCCTCATGGCACAGTGTCGTGGACAAGTTAGCCTTACTGGGACAAGGACCACAGTGGCTCTCCCGAGAAACCTATGCAAGCGCATTGCCCAAGTTCTGGATGAGACCTTTGAAGACATCACTGAGGCCGATTACCATGGTGTGAGAGACCACATGAACGCCCTATTCCACATCTAGGCATGCATACAACCCTAATCCTCCTCGCCCCAAGAGCCCGCACTAAATAGTTTCCTTCCCAAAATAAAAGCTGCTTACCGGGAACCTCCTCTGTTTGTTCTTCCCTAAGCACCGGCCGCTGCAACTGGCTACCTTCCTCCTGGCTTGAGAACAACTCCTGGCTACATGCATCTAGGGATTCTGGGGTGTCTTCCTCTACCTCAGCACCCTTGCTCCCGCTTTGTTCCTCCTCCTCCCGCCTTGTTGCAGTGGCCTTTGAAGTGTCCATGGTGTACTCAGAGTGGAGGTGGGGTCATCCCCAAGTATCATGTCCAGGTCTTTGTAAAAACGGCAGGTTGAGGGGCAGCACCGGAGTGGCTGTTTGCCTCGCGGGCTTTGTGGTAGGCATTCTGCAGCTCCTTCACTTTAACCCTGCATTGCAGTGCGTCCCGGTTATGGCCCCTTTCCATCATGTCCCTTGATATCTGCTCGAAGGTATCGTAAGTCCTATGGCTGGAGCGCAGTTGGGACTGGACAGCTTCCCCCCCCAAACACTGATGAGGTCCAGCACCTCGCCATTGCTCCATACTGGGGATCGCCTGGCGTGTGGAGGAATGGTCACCTGGAAAGATGCGCTGAGAGTACTCCATGCCTGGCTGAGCAAACAGGAAGGGGATTTTCAAAATTCCCAGAGAATTTAAAGGGCGGGTCTGATGGTTGGTCACCTGAGGGCAGGGCAGTAGACTTCAAAGTGATGACCAGAGTGGCTAGAAGAGGCATTGTGGGACACTTCTGGAGGCCAATCAGAGCGCATCAATAGACCAGGACATCCACACTGGAGCTGTGGCACTCCAGCAGGGGTGCATCAAAGGCTATTCCACTCGCTGAGGTGGATCACCAGGAGCGCTCTATCTGCGGAGTCAGAGTGCTCTACATGCCTTGCCACTGTGGATGAGGAGTGAGCTAGGGCGCCCGGGGCTCCTTTAATGTGCTGTAACTCGCAAGTGTAGCCAAGCCCTTAGTTTCTCAGACTTCTGCACCAGCTCCAAGTGGCAGGGCTCAGGGCTTCAGCCCCATGCTGTGGGGCTTGAGAACCACTGGACTAGAGGACCCTTGCAGTCCCTTTTCACCCTGCGACTCTATGGTGAATGTACAGAACGCTGTGCACGCCTACACTGCAATGTTAGAGCACGCAGGTTGGTAAGTTGCCACGGTCTGTACAAGAACCCAGGCAACTGGATTGTGAAGTCTGCAGGTGTAAAACCTCACCAGGACCCGAGCGGGTCGCCCGGAGCTTGCACGCGCCTAGCTAGGAAAGCAGCCAGCGATAGCCAAGCGGGACCCCGCGCCACGCAGAAGCCCACACACAGAACCGACTCAGCTCCCGCCCTGCACACGACTCAGGCGCCAGAAGCAGCGGGCGCAGCGACGGCACGACGTGACGCGGGGGCGGGGCTATTGCGCGGACGCAGCGAGAGCACGACGTGACGCGGGGGCGGGGCTATTGCGCGGACGCAGCGAGAGCACGACGTGACGCGGGGGCGGGGCTATTGCGCGGACGCAGCGAGAGCACGACGTGACGCGGGGGCGGGGCTATTGCGCGGACGCAGCGAGAGCACGACGTGACGCGGGGGCGGGGCTGTGGTGCTTGGTCGCTGGTCCCTTTGTCCGTCTCGCTGCAGGCAGCGCGGAGCGGGCTGGAGGCGATGCTGTCGGGCGGCAAGAAGGCGGCCGAGGGCGGCGGGGAGAGCGGGCCGGAGGTGCCGGTGCCGCCGCCCGGCCTTCCGGGTTCGGAGGCCGGCTCGGGCGCCGGGGGCCCGGAGCGGACTCCACGCAAGAAGGAACCGTCTCGGGCTTCTCCCCCGGGAGGCCTGTCTGAGCCGCCAACCGCCATCGTCGCCCCCGGCCCCGAGACTACGGGCATCGCTGAGACACCCGAGGGCCGAAGGACCAGCCGCCGCAAGCGGGCCAAAGTAGGTGCCTGCCCAGGCGGGCCAGCGCTGGGGCCGTTCCTCCCCGGCCCGCGTAGGGGGGCTGGCTGGGCTCGGCCACCGGTCTCCGAGCAGAGGAGCTGTCGGGCGCCGATCAGGACCGCTCAGCCCTGCCCCTTCTGCCCGGGCTCTAGCTAGCCGGGGGTCGGCTGAGCTGCTCTGCCCCGTTCGGCGCGGCCCGGCTCTGTCCTGGCTCCCTGCTGGGGTCGGGCTGTGAAATCGCGCCGCGCGCCAGGCCTGTGTCTGCAGGTTGGGCAGGATCCCACCCGGGGCGCCGCGGGTCAGGGTGTTGGAAGCGGCAAAGGCTGAACACGTGGGTGGGGAGAGACGCCTCGAAAACAAATTATTTGAAAGGGTGAAAATGGTGAAAGTCCCAGACATTTGGCACAGGATAAAGAGAAAACACACTAAGAAGAAGTTGATGGAATATCTAGTGTGCTATGTTGTGCTTGCTGTAAAAATGCTCTTATTTTAAATGTTATACAGGACAGGCAACTTCTATCAAGAAGTAAAACTGCATTTTTGGCGGCGGGCAGGGAAAGAGATGAAGCCCCTCGGGCTACAGATTCCACTCCCTCTTTTTTTGCTCTTCTGCTAGTATAGGTAGTGAAGTTGCATGGGCATTCGTTTTCAAGTCTCAGGGTAGGTCTACACTACAAAATTGCATTGGCACAGCTGAGCCGCGTAGGCAGGTGGAGGGAACGGGGAGCGATCCAAAAAAAAGGCGCCACCCGCTGTGGCGCTTTTACTCACTCGGAGGCGCTCCGGCGTCAGGCCCTCACTTGCTCCGGGTGTCTTCGGTGGCACTGAAGGTCCCGCTGCTGAGGTGCCTCTGAAGACCTGGAGCGAGTGAAGGTCCCGCTGCTGAGGTGCCACTGAAGACCCGGAGCGAGTGAAGGTCCTGCTGCTGAGGTGCTGCCGAAGATCCAGAGTGCCGCTGGGTGTCTAAAAGCTCCGCAGCGGGTGATGCCTTTTATTTTTTGGGGGGGATCGCTCCCCCTTTTCCCTCAACAGGGGAAAATTTAAAAGGCACTAAGACATTCACAAGGCACCGCTTGTGCTCAGCGGGGGCACGGCCGCTCCCTCACTCCCCCCAGCTACGCCACTGCACAGCTGCACCTCTGCAGCGCTTCTGGTGAAGATGCTGTAAGAAGCTGATGGAGAGAGTTGTCAGCTTAATAACTCCATCTCCATGAGAGGCTGTAGCTATGTCTCCTGCTGATAGAGTGCTGTCCATCTGGGAGGCTAAGGTCGGTATAACTAAGTTGCTTAGGGGTGTGGATTTTTCACACCCCTGAGCAACGTAGTTGTACTGAAGTGTGTAGTGTAGAGTTGGCCTTAGTTAATGTGTGTGTGAAGAAAGTGGACTCCGATGTTTTGCACCTTCTTTGCAGACTAATGAAAACTCCTGGCATCAAGGCACAATGATGTGTTTTTTTTGTTTTTTTTTTTTTTGTGATGGGGCCTGGAAACTTAGTCCATAATTCACAACCGTGTGTGCCTGAGGTAAGGCACCTAAATCCCTTTTGAAGTAACTGGTCTGATTTTTTTTAATAAGATGCTGAATGCAGGGGTAAAAGTAACTTAAAGGACTTACCAGTACTCAGGAGTCCTGAGCAGGGGGGGCATGGCCTCAACTGGAAGAGGTGGGGCCTTTAAATAGCCAGGCCCTTTAAATCAAGATTTAAAGGCCCCAGGGCTCTGGCAGCAGGGCTCAGATGGCACTTTAAAGGGCCTGGGGCTCCGGCCACTGCAGGGAATCCGGGGCCCTTTAAAGCGCCAGCCTGGGGAAGTTAGTCCGGCACGGCATACTGACTCTTGCCCATACACTGTACCGGCTTACTTTCACCTCTGGTTGAATGTAATTTTTGAGAGCTATGTACCTCTAAAAATTAATCTCTACACCCATTGGAAACCATTTAGAATATGATAATCTAATGATCTAAAAGTGTATTTGGAAAGCAGCAGCTGGATAGAGAAGCGATTCAGGGTAACATTTCATGAAATGCATGGAGCCCCCTGATTGAAAAAGGGAACATCTCTTTGAGGCTCCTTTTCAGCATAGAATGATTGTTCTTTGTAGGGTTACTAGCCTGCCCAACACTAAACATGTGCAAATAGTTTTCTTTTGCAGGAGTCCTACTCTTGTGCTTCTGCATGAGACAGTCTGAAGACTCCCCCATGCTCTCCAGTTTTTGGACCTTTGAAGTAGTTCCCCAGCCATCTCCTTTCCAAATTTCCTTTCACTCCAGATCTTGACAACTGGCTTATGGCTTTGCCTTGATGCCACTACTGATGCTCTTACTTTCCCAATCGTTTACCATTAAACAATTTTTTAAATTGCTTGTTCTTATGAGTTTTGTTGGTGCAGTGTGTTATTGGACCTTAGCTGGCCAGGTTTCCAGATCAGTGGGTCATGATATGTAGAGGGTGGGTTAGGGCATCACTGTCTCAACATTACTATTGCTGCTTTAGCACTCCCTTGTACGTCATCTGGGCTCTGTCTCTAGTTTAGCTTTTCTCAAGGTCTGACTGCATTGTGTAAACTACAATGTCCGTAGGGAGTTAGTCTGGGTCCTGCAATGTCACAGTTTTCAGATTAACAGGGTGAAAGTTACTCTTCACAATTCTCTTGGATTGGAAGGCTCTAGGAACATACAAAGACAGTGATAAAGTGCAGTCGCAAGTAAGAAGTCTTGTCTGTATTAAAAGTTTTACTGATTAGGGTTACAGTCACATAAGTATGTGAAACTTGAGAGAGCCAATGCAATAACCAATGCAGTGTTCATACATAGCCAAAGATGATATAGAGTCTGGTCGATCTCTTAACAGGTGGTCATCCGTAGAGGAGTCTTCCCACCCTATCCATAGCAGGGAATTCTTTTTATCCTATTATGACCATGCCTGACAACTTATTCATATGCAGGAGAGTTCCAACCTCCTTTTCCTTATCTGAACTTCCATATCCTATAGTTTTTTGGGGTGCCCTGTTTCTCATAGGTTGTTGTTTTTTTACTTCCCTTTATTCTCATATCATCTACATGCACATGTTTCCATGGTAACCTGCAGTTAGCAGAACTTGCAGTGATGTAACAATCGGATGTCTTGCTATCTAGATGGGTACATGTGGCATATTTTCCCAGAACATCACTTGTAGGGCACATTCTTTACAGTAATCTTATAATTTCACTGGCACGGGGTCATTCCTGGGTCACCTACTTATGTCAGGCCTCCTTAAGCCTGAGGCCCAGTGTGGCTAAGCTGAAATCTTACGGGCCTGCCTTAGCCTGTAGGCCCTTGTATTACAGCTTTGCTTTACTTACATACTCCTACATGCTTGTCAATCTTATAATTCTGTCTACTCATATCTGTAACTGTACCTATACCTACAACTTAAATCTAAATGCATCCGATGAAGTGAGCTGTAGCTCACGAAAGCTTATGCTCTAATAAATTTGTTAGTCTCTAAGGTGCCACAAGTACTCCTTTTCTTTTTGCGAATACAGACTAACACGGCTGCTACTCTGAAACTTAAATCTAGTCATCGTTCATTGATTATGTATGTAATAACATGAGTTTGCCATATCAATAGATAACACAATTAAATGGTAACATGAATTAATTGGCTACAGTTCTTAAGCCAGGAGCACCTGAAAACCCTCCTGGAGTCTCCAAATGCATCATCTTGTAATACTGTTTTGAAGTGTTTCAAAGACTTTATCCTTAAAGTTTGTCAAAATCCACCGCTTTCAGTGCTGGAGTCAGGGAAGCATTAGCTGTGCCTTGTAAGAATGCAATCTGCACTCTAGTTCAGTGATACCTGTGCTCTATCTCTAGTGGATGAAAGTATGAAGGCAGATTGGAAACCCTTGGAACTGTGGAAGTGTAGTTCACTTTAGTATGCGAGCCTATGCTACCAGTCCTTGTGTTTGAAACTGCACCAGTTTTGACTTTGATCACAGTAGTAAAAACGGCAGATGAGTCGCCAGTAGTGGTATTTTACACTAGGGCTACTGCTGGTTCAGCATCTGAACCAGTGATAGGATCAGTGGGAGGTTTTTTTTTTTTTTTTTTAAATTCCTTAAGAGTAGATACAGCTACATAAATAACAGGAATAAGAATAGCTTCTTTAATCACATTTAGGGCTCCGTGTTTGTCACCGATTCTGTGATTTTTCTCTGACCTCCGTAACTTCTGTGGGGGCTAGTGTGGCTGACGGCAAGGCTGCCCAAGCAGCTGGCTCCTGGGCCAGCTGCTCAGGTGGCCCTGGGGACAGCCACACTGGTTAGCTGCTGGAGCAGCCCCTGGGCCAGCCACACTGGTTGCTTAGTGGCGGAACTCTTTACCACTCTTAGGGCCCTGGGCTGGGACCTGGTGGAGTGGGGTAGGCCCAAGTCCCTCTACCCCAGCTGCCGCTCTCCTCCCGCCGAGGAACACCTACAGTGGCTCTGTTTGATGCGAGGTGTAGTCAGACCCTCGTCCATAGGGAGCTGGTCCCAGCTCCTGAACCAAATGGATTCCGAATACACCTACAGTGTATTTGTGAAGATGTATGCTCTTAGCTCACTACCTGGGTGGCTTTGGAGATCTCTCACCATTGTGTGGCTCTGCAGGTTATCCTGGGATGAGACTGTCTATGGTTCCGGGACTTTTTATAGGACTGCGCCTGTTACTCGCCAACAGGGGAAACTGACAAAAGAACACTGAGTGGTCTCCTCAGTTATGACCAGGGTGACAACCCAGGGCAAGGGCCTTCCCCCTATGGGGAAACGACAACTGTATTAACCCCTCAGGCAGGTGCAACTGTGGATGACACCCAATCTGAGCATCCAACTCTTAGCTGAGCCTTGGAGCAAGCCATAGGGGCCAGGAAGAGGAAGACACTCTCCGGACATGGCAGGGACCCCACTTCAGGGTATGGCAGGACCTTCTCTATGGTGTGGTGGAACAACCCCAGATTCATAAAGTGCTCTGACAGCTGTTAGATCTCTGGAGGTTTCGCTGGGGCCTCTTGCCCATTTGGTACCCTGGGCCAGACACTTGGGAAGGGAAAAATCATTCCAGAGGGTGGCAAGGAGGTTCTTCTGGCCAAGCTTCCATCGGGGAAGGTATGAGATTACTGTGACTCATGCCCAGTATGTCAGGGTACTGGACTGAAGGGAGTGCCAAAAGCCCCCCTTGTTCCGCTGCCCGTGGATGGGATGCCCTTTGAGCATATAGGGCTAGATATAGTAGGCCCCTTTGAGAAGAGTACGACTGGCCATCATAACATCCTGGTTATCATGGACTATGCAACTCAGTCTCCCGAGGCTGTCCTCTTGTGATCCACCACCGCCCTTAAGATCGTGGCGGAACTCATGAAGGTTTTCGCCTGGTGTCACCGTGCCTCTGTGGGTCACAACTGAGAATACCAAATTCAGGACAAGGTGCTGGGTAAAAAGGGCAGACACAATCCATAACTGGTGGTTATTCTTCCATGAGACATACCATACCAACAACAAAACTTCTGTCTCACCACCCTGGCTAACAAGAAGTCGGAAGTGTAGCCTCCTTAGGTATTCCAGTCCTGGATTAAACACCCAGCCGCTAGACTTAATGATGAGCGATTGTTTAAAACCAGTTTAATCAAACAAAAGGGTTCTTCTGATCCCAAAGGACCAGCCACGTACCCAAGTCAATATACAATTCAGATCTTACCCAATAATCACGCTGTTGCCAGTCCTTTAGTATCTAATATCTAAAGGTTTATTTATAAAATAGAAAGAAAGGTGAGAGTTAAAATTGGTTACAGGAATCAAATACGTACAATAAATGCAAAGTTCTCAGCTCAGGCTTGTAGCGGTGATGGAATAAACTGCTGGCTTAAGACAACTCTCTGGTTGCTTCCAAATCATTGGAAGGTCCTCAGTCCCT
The DNA here is from genome assembly GCF_009764565.3 of Dermochelys coriacea. Classification (NCBI taxonomy): domain Eukaryota; kingdom Metazoa; phylum Chordata; order Testudines; family Dermochelyidae; genus Dermochelys; species Dermochelys coriacea. Next base: position 19,709,363 of record NC_050086.2, on the reverse strand, counting down.
TAGTTAGAATGCTCTATACTCCCATTAGTACAAGATCATAGACCAGAGCAGGAAAGGGGCAAAATGGAGATGTTTCCAGGGCCTTTTATAGCTTCTGCCAAGTGAAGGGAAACCCATTGTTCTAGTTTGTGGAAAATTACAGGTACTAAGATGGAGTTTGGAGTCACATGAGCAAGTCACGTGTCCATGCATGTTTTGCTTAGTCATAGAATCATAGAAGAGTAAGGTTGGAAGAGATCTCAGGAGGTCATCTAGTCCAACTCCCTGCTCAAAGCAGGACCAACCCCAACTAAATCATCCCCGCCAGGGCTTTGTCAAGCTCAGCCGTAAAAACCTCTAACCAAGGAGATTCCACCATCTCCCTAGGGAACCCATTCCAGTGCTTCACCACTCTCCTAGTGAAATAGTTTTTCCTAATATCCAACATAGACCTCCATCACTGCAACTTGAGACCATTGCTCCTTGTTCTGTCATCTGTCACTGTTGAGAACAGCCTAACTCTATCCTCTTTGGAACCCCCCTTCAGGTAGTTGAAGGCGGCTATCAAATCCTCCCCAACACTTCTCTTCTGCAGACTAAATAAGTCTAGCTCTCTCAGCCTCTTCTCATAAGTCATGTGCTCCAGCCCCCTAATAATTTTTGTTGCCCTCTGCTGGACTCTCTCCAATTTGGCCACATCCTTTCTGTAGTGGGGGGAGCCCAAAACTGGACTCAATATTCCAGAGCCGAATAGAGAGGAATGATCACTTCCCTTGATCTGCTGACAATGCTTCTATTAATGCTGCCCAATATTCTGTTAGCTTTCTTGGCAACAAGGGCACGCTGTTGACTCTCATCCCGCTTCTCAACCACTGTAATCAACAGGTCCTTTTCTGTAGAACTACTGCTTAGCCAGTCGGTCCCCAGCCTATAGCAGTGCATGGGATTCTTCCGTCCCAAGTGCAGGACTTTGAACTTGTCCTTGTTGAACCTCATCAGATTTCTTTTGGCCCAATCCTCTAATTTGCCTAGGTCCCTCTATATCCTGTCTCTACCCTTCAGAGTATCTACCACTCCTCCAAGTTTAGTGTCATCTGCAAACTTGCTGAAGGTGCAATCCATGCCATCCCCCAGATCATTAATGAAGATATTGAACAAAACTGGCCCCAGGACGGACTCTTGGGACAGTCCGCTTGATACTGGCTGTCAGCTAGACATGGAGCCATTGCCTACCTGTTGAGCCCGATGATCTTGCCGGCTTTCTGTCCATCTTGTAGTCCATTCATCCAGCCCATACTTCTTTAACTTGCTGGCAAGGATACTGTGGGAGACCGTATCAAAAACGTAGCTAAAGTCAAAGAATAACACATTCTCTGCTTTCCCCTCATCCACAGAGCCAGTTATCTCATCATAGAAGGCAATTAGGTTAGTCAGGCATGACTTAGAATCATAGAATATCAGGATTGGAAAAGATCTCAGGAGGTCATCTAGTCCAACCCCCTGTTCAAAGCAGGACCAATCCCCAACTAAATCATCCCAGCAAGGGCTTTGTCAAGTCTGACCTTAAAAAATTTCTAAGGAAGGAGATTCCACCACCTCCCTAGGTAACGCATTCCAGTGTTTAACCATCCTCCTAGTGAAAAAGTTTTTCCTAATATTCAACCTAAACCTCCCACACTGCAACTTGAGACCATTACTCCTTGGTCTGTCATTTGCTACCACTGAGAACAGTCTAGATCCATCCTCTTTGGAACCCCCTTTCAGATAGTTGAAAGCAGCTATCAAATCCCCCCTCATTCTTCTCTTCCGGAGACTAAACAATCTCAGTTCCCTCAGCCTCTCCTCATAAGTCGTGTGTTCCAGTCCCCTAATCATTTTTGTTGCCCTCCACTGGATGCTTTCCAATTTTTCCACATCCTTCTTATAGTGTGGGGCCCAAAACTGGACACAGTACTCCAGATGAGGCCTCACCAATGTCGAATAGAGGGGAACGATCACATCCCTCGATCTGTTGGCAATGCCCCTACTTATACGTCCCAAAATGCCATTGGCCTTCTTGGCAACAAGGGCACACTGTTGACTCGTATCCATATTCTCATCCACTGTAATCCCTAGGTTCTTTTCTGCAGAACTGCTGCCGAGCCATTCAGTCCCTAGTCTGTAGCAGTGCATGGGATTCTTCCTTCCTAAGTGCAGGACTCTGCACTTGTCCTTGTTGAATCTCATCAGATTTCTTTTGGCCTAATCCTCTAATTTGTCTAGGGCCCTCTGTATCCTATCTCTATCCTCCAGTGTATTTGTCTCTCCTCCCAGTTTAGTGTCATCTGCAAACTTGCTAAGGGTGCAATCTACACCATCCTCCAGATCATTTATGAAGATATTGAACAAAACTGGCCCGAGGACCGACCCTTGGGGCACTCCACTTGATACCGGCTGCCAACTAGACATGGATCCATTGATCACTGCTCGTTGAGCCCTAAGATCTAGCCAGCTTTCTGTCCACCTTATAGACTTGCCCCTGGTGAATGCATGTTGACTGTTCCTGATCACTTTTCTCTCCTGTAAGTGCTTCAAAGTTGATTCCTTGAGGACCTGCTCCATGATTTTTCCAGGGACTGAGGTGAGGCTGACTGGCTTGTAGTTCCCCAGATCCTCCTCCTTCCCTTTTTTTAAAGATGGGCACTACATTAGCCTTTTTCCATTCATCCGGGACTTCCCCCGATCACCATGAATTTTCAGAGATAATGGCCAATGGCTCTGCAGTCACACCCACCAACTCCTTTAGCACCGTTGGATGCAGTGCATGGACTTGGGCTCCCCATGGACTTGTTCTCATCCAGCTTTTCTAAATAGTCCTGAACCACTTCTTTATCCACAGAGGGCTGGTCACCTCCTCCCTATACTGTGCTGCCCAGTGCAGTAGCCTGTGAGCTGACCTTATTAATGAAGACAGAGGCAAAAAAAGCATTGAGTACATCAGCTTTTCCACATTCTCTGTCATTAGGTTGCCTCCCCCATTCAGTAAGAGGTCCACACTTTCCTTGACCACCACCTTGTTGCTAACATACCTGTAGAAACCCTTGTTATTCTTAACATCCCTTGCTAGCTGCAACTCCCAAGCGTGATTTGGCCTTCCTGATTTCACTCCTGCATGCCTGAGCAATATTTTTTTTTTTACTCCTCCCTGGTCATTTATCCAATCTTCCACTCCTTGTAAGCTTCCCTTTTGTGTTTTAAGCTCACCAAAGATTTCACTGTTACGCCAAGCTGGCCGCAAGCCATATTTGCTATTCTTTCTGCACATCGGGATGGTTTGTTCCTGCTCTCTCAATAAGGCATCTTTAAAATACAGCCAGTTCTCCTGGACTCCTTTCCCTCTCATATTAGTCTCCCGGGGATCCTGCCCATCAGTTCCCTGAGAGAGTCAAAATGTGTTTTTCTGAAGTCCAGGGTCCGTATTCTGTTGCTTTCCTTTCTTCCTTTTGTCAGGATCCTGAACTCAACCCATCACATGGTAGAAGTCCTCACCCATACCTTAGATAGAACGTTCTCAGGAAAGTCCATTAAGCGTAGATAGGCGTCTCCCATGGTCCATTGTGAGTTGTGTTCTTTGATGGGCCATTCATCTTGAATAGTTCCTTCACAGTGTGGTGGCTAAATACCTTGTGGGTGCTACCACATGAGCAAACATTTGAAATACAGGTACATAGTTAATATTCGTAACTTCAGACACAGAAATGATACATGCATACAAATAGCATAATCATATTCAGCAAATTGTAACCTTTCCATAGACACCTTACTTGACATACTTTGTACAAGATTTGTTGCAATTATATAACAGCGGCAGCAACCATGATCCATGTGTCATATTTTAATCAGATAATGTCACACCCCCAACAGAAAATTGATGCAGGAAGAAGGGGTTCCCCAGACACTGCTGAATACATCATAGGAATTTCCCATTCTTGGTTCTGTATTACTACAGCTTCTAATTCAATATTAGAAGTATGAATGTAAAACAGAAATGGTTCATCAAAATCATGTTTGATTAAAACAGGCTTCTTCTTTATAAGGTTGATTTTGGAAGTAACAATATTGAATTTCTTTACAAACCCAAGATAAAACTTGGTTAGACCAATAGTGGATTGGATCTGTTCTTGCAGCATAATTCCTTTGTGTCATGTGATCTTGCCAAGAGCAAATGAAAATAACTAATTTATCCATAGAAGCTTCGGCACGTGTTTAGAATCCAATTAACATTGTTAGTGTAGATATTAGTGTTCTCTATAGTGTAGGTATCTTTGCATTTAGCCATGAAAGCAATGTGGTGATTTGTCTCAGTTTCCCTTTTCACAATGCATATTAGGTGGGTAATGTTTTTTCTGCTGTGAAAAGTTCCAAGACTGGTTACAGGCATTAACTTTTGAAATATCAGTATCACAAGATCTTTTAACATAGTGTGTTCTTATGGATCACTCTTAACATGTTCAAGGTTGGTTGTTTTTTTTTTTTTTTTTAAAAGATCATGCGCATTGTACATTTTTACAGTTTTTGGTATCAGCAACAGATTAGTCATGAGTTAAAATTAGCATGAAGATTAACATCAAATCTATCAAGTATACATTTATTTACAAGCATTTTTGTCATGGCACGCCTTTGGCTTAATACCATTGGGGTTTTGGCATTTTAGGATTAACCCATGGCTTCCATTAGCAGGATAAAGTTTTTCCTTTCCTCCCTGTCCTGGAGGGTCAAATTCTGAGTTTTCTTGCTTAACAAAATCCATTGGCTGGTTAGTTGCGTCCTCCCTGCTAACAGCTATGGGCCAGTCTTTCTCCCCCCCCCGTCATCCAGATAATTTACATCAACACAGACATTAGCTTGTGTACTAGTTTTCAGATTTTTAATCATTACCAATTCCAAGGCTGGACTCTGTCTTAAAGAGATGCCATCCATTTTCACTAGCATGTTAGACTTAAAGTTCTTTTGTTCTTTCATTACCAACCTCTGCTTCCACATGGAATTAGATGTCGAGACTACAAGACATATCCAAAGTGTCTGCAGATGAGTTTGCCTGCCATCCCCTGTATTTTTGAGAGATTAACTGCACAGCTGTCCTGCTCTGCAGATTCAGCTACTCAGTGTTCTCTCTGAAGCTGAGACAGACTGTTTACTCAAAGAATCAGTATGGAGACATTCTTGTTCTCACAACATTGTCTCCCCAACAAGCAGGTCAAACGCAGCCACTTGGTGGTCATAGGGCTGTTCAAATTCCCTGACAATTTTCATTCCCTCTGACACCTTCTCTAAATTATTCACACTGGGTCTTTCTAAAGCAAAGTCGGTGAATCCATTTTCAACAGAAAAATTCTGGCTGTTAAGAACTAAATCAAATCTCTCAACAAATAAACTGTTGCCTACTACAGGCAGAAATCCACCCTGATCTACCTTAGTTCGCTTCCACACCCCTCAGTTACAGCAAGCTGCTTGCAAAAACTACTATGAGGGTTCTTCTCCTTAGGAGCTTCTTTAAGCAACAGGTTTCAGAGTAGCAGCTGTGTTAGTCTGTATTCGCAAAAAGAAAAGGAGTACTTGTGGCACCTCAGAGACTAACAAATTTATTAGAGCATAAGCTTTCGTGAGCTACAGCTCACTTCATCGGATAAGTGAGCTGTAGCTCACGAAAGCTTATGCTCTAATAAATTTGTTAGTCTCTAAGGTGCCACAAGTACTCCTTTTCTTTAAGCAACAATCCATCTTTCTTAGAAATTCTGCTCTTCTCTTCAGCTAGGACTTGCTCCTGAGCAATAAGACTCTTTCTGGGTTTCACTTAAACCCGGAATCAATTCTGATACAACTGATAAAGTTTAACCATCATAGGTTGACAAGCTTCTTCTGTCTGCTTCACAGACAAATAGCTAGAGAGAGACACTTTTGCAGCAGACGCACTGCTGTTCTTAACAGACAAACAACTGGAGATGTATCCTTTTCTTTGTCCCAGCACCCATGGCTGATTTCAGACGTATACTTGGAAAGTGGGACAGGTTCCTTAACAGGCAAGTTGCCACTCACAACTGAAAAACTGCTATTCTCCACAGATAATGGCTCATCCTATTGAGTTACCTTAAGCAAATTACTTTACCTTGTTCTGGCTTACTTTCACAAGCTTTACTTGCCAACAATCCATCACCTATCAAGAATCTACCCCTTTCTCCCTCAAGTAGGGCTTTAACCTGACCATCAACTTTAATCTGCTCTAGAGAAACATTTCCTGATCAATGAGTTATCTCTGTGCTTAATCTAATTCCAGATTCACTCAGACAGACATTCAGAAACTTCATTCACATATAAACTGCTTTTCTGCACAGACAAAGAGCTATCTTCCTCAGACAAACATTTGGAGAAATCCTCCATGGGCAAGTCATTGCCCCTAATATAGACCGGGTCAGGATCTTTCCTTTCTTGTGACTAGTTAATGATATTAACTTGACTGAACAAAGCTTTGGGGATGATATTACTCAAAAGATCTGTAGGCAGTAACTTCCATACACCAGCTATAACTTCATGTTTAGTACCATTTCATTCAAGGTGGATTCTGGCTAAAGGCACATTTACAATAAACTCATAGAGGATTATAATCACATTTTGAGAAGATCTGCTTTAGGGAAAATTACAGTTAACATCATTTTAGATAAACAGCTTTTACCATTGATTTTTACACACACTAGGAATTTTCCATTACCGCTCCCATACATAGAATTGGCACAATTTTTATGGGGTTACCTTCTTCTGAGCTCACAGTAACAGCATTTACAGCAGTTCCTGTGGACTTTGGATCTAACAAAAGAATATTGGCAAATTCCCCTGATGCTGAACTCTCACCCTAAGACGGCCTTTCCGACACCCTTTGGCTTGTACCAATTTATAACGATGCTGTTTGGACTGCCTGGAGCCGCGGCCACCTTCCAGCTGCTCATGGACCGACTTACAATCTCATGTGTAGTACGCTGCTGCCTACATTGATGACATTGTCTTGTACGGTATCTGTTGGGAAGACCATCTCCAACACCTATCCAGTGTGCTCCAAGTTATTAAGGACACCGGACTCACGGCAAGCCCCTCAAAGTGCAACCTTGGACAGAGCAAGGTGACATACTGGGGATAGACCATGGGCAGGGGACAACTGCAGCTCCCTGGTCAACAAGGTACAGACCCTGTGAGATTGGCCCATCCTTACAACGAAGAAGCAGGTGTGGCAATTCTTTGCCCGTACTAGATATTGTTGTTTTCTCCCAGACTTTGCGACCGTGGCAGCCCCACAACGGACTTAACTAGAAACTCTCAACCCCAGAGCATTCAGTGGTTCGCTGAGTGTGAGAGAGCCATTTGGATGTTGAAAGAACAACTGGGTGCATCAAGACCTGTCCTCTTGTCAGATTTCCGGAAATCCTTCATTTTAGAGATGGACGCTTCAGAAGTGGGCCTTGGGGCTGTATTGCCGCAGAAGTTGCCAGGGAAGAACACCTTGGGCTGTACCTAAGTCGCAAGTCCACTGTTCAACTATTGAGAAGGAGGCCTTGGCCGTTAAATGGGCCATAGACACTCTGTATTATCTGTTAGGAAATACATTCCGATTGGTCACTGCCCATGTGCTCCAGCGCTGGTTAAATAGCATGAAGGACACCAACCTGTGGATCATGTGGTGGTATCTTGCCCTGCAGCCATATGACTTTCAGGTACTACATCGCCTCGGGAATGTGCATGCCAATGCTGATTTTTAATTTTTTTTTTTTTTCCAGGATAGGTGGGATGGGGGAGAGGAAGAGCCCCCCTGTTTCTTAAAGGGGAGAGTGTGTTACAGCGTGAACTCACTATGCACTGGACGGGGAAGGGTTAACTCCTCACCGTGGGCTGAGGAAGACATGCCTCCACATACTGGGCATACTCCAGGTGCAACACTAGTATAAAAGGGAGCAGTCGAGCTCACTCTGGGCTGATCTTTGGAGAGGAAGGATGTCCCTTGCTGGCTCCAGCCCTGGAGCAGCTGGAACCCCTGACCATGGAAGCTGGAGCTGCAGAGACTCAGACTGATGCTCAAGTGCCACTGGACGCCAGAGAGGGATCAGAGTCACTGGGAACCATGTGTGCCAAGAAGCCCAGAGACCCTGACGATGCCTCAACTACAGCTCCAAAAGTTACGGTAGGAAGTATCCCAGGGGGAACTAGCTGTAGTCCAGTGAGAAGTTGGTGAGTTTTGATTGGAGTCCTGTCGACTAAGTGGTGGAAACCTCTGTTGCTGTTAGGGGCCAGGGCTGGATCTAGACAGCATGGATTCTAGAACAGTAGAGACCCAAGAGGCATGATGTTTCTGAGCAAGTGTCAACCTGAAAAGCCAAATCTCTACATTTTAAACTGCCCTTCTCTGATGGTAAGAGTGTAGCCCATTCTAACTTTTTTTAACTTTGTGTTAATGTTTTTATGAATGACACTGTTTTAGCACCTTGGAAATTACCTTAGCTTTAAAGGAATCTGCCAGAAGGACTTCCAATTTTATGAATGTAAAAGGCTTGTAAAAGGTGTAAACAGCCCCTAAATGCTTCCTTTGTAGCCATAATCTTCATTTTTCCAAGTCTAGCTTATTGACAAATATCCTTCTTGTTCATCTAGCAGCAATTTTGACTTTTCAGGAGTCCAAAGAAGATATGGTAAGATCTCTATTGGACTTTGTCAAGCACGAATGAATCTGACACACCTGAAAGCTCCCTGTGTTGTGGTATTCATGGTTTTGACAAAGCTCCTTTTGAGTCATTCAGTGTCTGTGAGTATTAGTTTCTTATGTGGAAGGTAATTTCCTTGCTGACTGATTACAGCTCACAGAGTGAGCTACTTATAGTGATTGATCATCTTATACCAAGTTTTATAGGGATGAAGTTGTATCCTAAATTCCTTCCTATCTTTTTCTGAGCTTTACAAGAGAGATGCAAGAGTCATCTGAGCTCAAAGGTGTGTGAGTTCTGGCTTTTGTGAGCTAATCATCCTGCCAGCATTCCTTCACATGCATGCATATCCATGCCAGTGAGGTCCTATTCTCAACTTGATATTCAAAGAGCCCTTTTAAAAAAAAACAAAAACAAAATCCGCTGTTGTGTTGTGTTCATTGACACAGTTTTGTGTCAGGCATTTCTCTTAAGTGAAGCTTTCTAGTCTCCTGTCTTTAAAAAAGTTTAAATTCTTGAATGTCATTTCATACAGTTTTCTCTTGTTCATCTTAATTTATGCCTTCAGTTTTTTCATGAGGTCTGTTTTCACTAAGTGGTTTTTATCTTAAAAAAAACCTTATAGTTTTTCTTCAGAAAAACTTCATTGGATCTAGCCATTGCTTCATGCTCCAAGGAAACTTTTTGGGTTAGGTTCTAAAGAGATCTGAGATACTGGTAGTTGGAACGTGTGTGATGGAACTTGCATTCAGTTACTTCTGTCTGAGGATCAAAAGCCCTGAGAGTGTTTTTACCCTGTCTAGTGCTAAAACATCAGCCTTAATAGAGGAATTCCTGTTTGGAGTCCTTTTTCAAAGAAGAGTTAACAGGTAATATCCCATGTTCTCTAGTGGGCATTCTGGGAGCCTTCCAGGAGGTTTTCTCAAGGATTCACAATTCTATAGGAGCAGGTATGAGACCTTTTAGTCCTTTTGCTGTGGTCCTGCTCTAAACTCTCTCTCATAACTGGCAAGTTTTTATCACAAAACTGTCCTATTGCGGTATCTAAGACTAAGAGGATCACCACTTTAAACTGAATTTTTATGGGTGGTTTCTTAACATCGTTTCCAGTGCCTGGTTTAGTAGTAAAACCCATTCTCTTGTTGGGCATTGATTACCCTGTGATTGTGCTGTTTGCAGGTGGAGTACAGGGAGATGGATGAGAGTCTTGCAAACCTCTCTGAAGATGAATATTACTCTGAGGAGGAGAGAAATGCTAAAGCTGAGAAAGAGAAAAAGCTACCGCCACCACCACCACCGGCCCCTCCAGAAGAAGAGAATGAGAGCGAGCCAGAAGAGCCATCTGGTGAGTGGTGAACCAACTCTCCTAAAGGGTAGCACTTGCACTGTTTCAGTTGCAGAAACTTGTGGTCATTCAGGTATAGCATCATGACCACTGGGTTCAGTTTAGATCTAGTATGAAGGAAAAAGATGTCTGTCCTGTGAAACTTTCTTTGCTGGTCTCTTTGTGGAAAAAGAAGCTAGACAAATGCATCAGAGCAGATTGATACAAGACTAGAAGATAGCAATGTGCATGATGAGACTGCAAACTGAGACGAATCTTTAGCACTAGATTTTCTTTCTTTGAATGCTTGTCTAGATAAACAAATGCTTGTCTAGATAAACAGCTGCTGTCTCCTAGGCTGGCACATCTGCTCATATGTAAATATTCATTCTGTTTGTCTTCTATGGAAAAAGATGCCAGGAATTATTGGGTGAATTCTGTGGTGTGTGCTATGCAGGAGATCAGACTAGTTCAGCGATCCTCAAACTGTAGGTCAAGACCCCAAAGTGGGTTGTGACCCAGTTTTAATGGGGTTGCCAGGGCTGGTGTTAGACTTGCTGGGGCCCAGGCCTGAACCCTACTGCCCAGGGCTAAAACTGAAGCCTGAGCCCCACAGTCTGGGACTGAAGGCTTCTGATCTGGGTGGCAGGGCTCAGGTTACAGGCCCCCCACTTGGTGCTGAAACCTTTGGGCTTCAGCTCTGGTCTCTTTCTCTCTCTTCCCCAAGGCAGTGAGGATCAGGCTTTGGCTTTGGACTTCCTGCCCGGGGCAGTGAGGCTTGGGCTTGGGCCCTCCCGCCCAGGGTGGCAGGAGTCAGGCAGGTTCAGGCTTCGGTCCCCCCTCCTGGAGTCATGTAACTTTTGTTGTCGGAAGGGAGTCACGGTTCAGTGAAGTTTCAGAACACCTGGACTAGATGATAATGGTCCCTTCATGCTTTAAACTGCAAATCTGTAGGCTTGTATTTCTGGACAAATGTTTGCATAAACCTTACTTTTGGTAAAGGTGAAAAGTCCCCTTTAGAAAAGGGAATGGTAGTGTAAGTGCGCCTAGACTTTATATTTATGAAATTGTGTGGCTGTTTTCTGTGCCCTGTGTCAATCCTAGCTTCTCAAAAGAAAGCATCTATAAGGCATTTACTAGTAGTTAAGAGTACGAGTGCTGCTCAGTACATGCTCTGTGCCTCCAGGTTTACCCCCAAAAATATTTACCCATGTATTGCTATATCTCCCTTTATGAATTAAGGCATTCTTTTCTAAATTCCACCTTCAGGAGAGAGGCTTTAAATGTGTAGTGGCTTTTGGTTTTACATTTCAGTCATTGCCTGTGTAATCCTTGTAGCCTTGTCAGTTATCTGTTGATATAGAGAATTCTTGATCTTCCTCCCATGCTGCTCCTAATCTGCTTCTCACAGAGGATCTCGACTGAGCTTGCAAACCATTGAGGTTGCAGATGGACCTTTTCAGCTTGACATTAGTTTGATGAGGAATATCACCCAAAGCTTCAATAAATGTTAAACTCTAGTTGTGTGTGACCTGGTTGATGCTAAGTAGAACCTGAACCCTGAAATCTCAGTCTGCTCAGGCAATAGGAATGTGCTCCAGTCCTGGAACATAATACGTGGAGGGAAAAGAATTTTTGGAGGAGTGAAAAAGTTTAGTTTGGTGATTTAGTTGCAGTTGGTCCTGCTGTGAGTAGGGGGTTGGACTAGATGATCTCCTGGGGTCTCTTCCAACCCTAATCTTCTGATTCTAAATTAAAATGATAAAGATCTTTATGTATACAGTGATGCTGTAGCTGTGTTGATCCCAAGTTATTAGAGAGACATATTGGGTGAGGGTAGTACCTTTTATTGGACCAACTTCTGTTAGTGAGAGAGATGAGCTATTGAGCACACACAGAGCTCTTCTCCAATAAAGATATTCCCTAACCCATCTTGTCTTTTACTTCATTATCGCCAATTTCTGCCAAAAGTGTCATTTTAATCTGTGCAATTAAGCAAGTCTGCTGAGTAAATGCTTGTTAGAATACATTGCATGGGTGTAATCATCATTTCAGTACAAAATTAATGCAGTTCACATTTGCTTTTAAGATGCCACTAATTCACTATGTATGTCTAAGCATGACCCTTGGGTACAGTTCTGTGCACACCTAAAACAGCATTCCCAGTGTAGTATATCACAAGAGCAAGAAAAATGTTGAGAATTGGCAGTTTGACATACACCTATGTACAGATAAATGTCTACACTGCATGTTTCTTTTGGTGTCAGGTAGAGTACATACCTGCATAGTCCTCCCCCCGCACCCCCCCAGCCCAGGTATGCTAGTAGTGTAGCCAGTGTGGCGTGGCTAGGCGAATAAATAAGCCTAAAGGGTGTGGGTAAGAGTGCAAGTAGGTACCCTGCCCTACTTGCTTTCTGTTTACCCAAGCCATGCCTCCGTGTCTACGCTGTTATTTTTAGCTGCTGCTGTAGCCTTTCGCTGATGCCTCCCCGTTGCCAGAGCCTTTCACTGACCCATGTAGCTTCAGATGGAAGCAGCCAGCTTTCCAATGCAGCACATAGCTACACATGTACGTGTAGCTATGTACCGCAGTGAAAAGCTGGCTGCTTCCATCTGAAGCTAAGTGTTGTCGTCAGTAGTGTATAGTATAGCTGTAGTGTTAGATGTACAGTAACTCCTTAATGTTGTAGTTATGTTCCTGAAAAATGCTACTTTAAGCTAAACAATGTTAAGCAAATTCAATTTCCCCATAAGAATTAATGTAAATGGGGGGGTTGGGGGGGAGGTTAGGTTCCAGGGAAAAATTTTTTACCAAACAGAAGACTATATTTTTTATTATTTTTTTATATATAACACACACAGAGTATAAATTTTAAATAAACAATTTAGTACTGTGCACTGCAATGATGATTGTGAAGCTTGGTTGAGGTGCTAAAAGTCAGAGGGTGGAATATTTCCCTGCGAATGCCTTGCTTCTAAATGGTGAATTTGCACTTGACTGAGCCCTTAAGGTTTAATACATTGTTGATAATATAGCCTTCCACTCTACAAGGCAGCACAAATGGAGGGAGGGGAGACAGTATGGCAGAGAGAGACAGAGACACACAGTGTGTGAGAGAGACTGGCGTTGATGACCTGCCTTTTTAAGTAGATCAGCAAGTTGAGACAACAGCTGCTGCCAGCAAACTCCCTCCATCCTGAGCCCTGTTGTATCTCCCCTGCTCTGTGGAGATGGGGGTACAGGAGCAGGGAGAGTGGGACACCTTGACATTAGCACCCCTTTCCCGCACTCCCCTGCATGGCAAGCAGGAGTCTTCCGGGAGCAGCTCCAAGGCAGAGGGCAGGAGGGACAGCTGAACTGCCTGGCAATTGATAGCCTGCTGGGCAGCTTCCACACAGGGAACTTAAGGGAGCAGGGAGCTGATGGGGGGTGGGGGGGGACTGGTGGTCCACCCTGGTTCCAAGCCCCCGCCAGCAACTCCCAACAGGTTGCGCTTTTTGCAAGCAGTGGACAAAGCAGGTGGTTGCCAAACAGTGTTGTAAGGAAGCATTGCGCAACTTTAAATGAGCGTGTTCTCTAACTGATCAGCAACAAAACAATGTTAATCTGGAGGACTTTAAGTGAGGAGTTACTTTATCTTGAATCCGCAAAAAGAAAAGGAGTACTCCTTTTCTTTTTGCAAATACAGACTAACACGGCTGCTACTCTGAAATTTATCTTGAATGTGCTACATTTCAGGCTGTTTTGTCCTATCTTTGTGGTATTAGCTGCCCTTGGAACATGCAAAAAACATTGACATGCTGAGCTTGTGAAAAAAGACTGTAACTAGAAGAGCTTCTTCCCATAGCTAATCTCTAGCCTTTTTCGCTCTTATATTTGTAAAATATGCCTAATTATGCATTTTGGTGAGCATGTTTGTCTGTCTTTTTAGTTGCTAGGATACAGCAAACAAAAAATGAAAACATTTGCTGCTCTGCTGTGAGTGCAGACTTGCTGAAAACTCTTCATCGAAACAATACTAGCAGCAAACTCAGGAACTTTATTCCACATTACATTGATAGCTTTTTCCAATATAGATTTACTCATTGCGGTGATGTGTGTCTCCTCCCATTCACCTCAGCATGAAATTTAAAGCTTAATTAGGAATATTATATTAGGAATAAAAGCTTATAAGGAAATTAAATGCGGAAAGTACAGTAATGATAGATTAGCATTGCACAGTTAAAATTAAAAAATCAGAAAATGCAGAATCTAGTTTCTGCATCACTGTTAACTTGGTTGCATTGCATAACCTGTGTTTTATTATACTTAGTATTATAAACAAATTTTAACTGATATATGTAAGCATGAAAACAGGACTAGGAAGTAAAATAGGTATGAAGTGGACAAGTTGATCTTACTGTAAGAACATTTTGCATTTCTTAACAAATTGTAAATTTTGCAACCTTAACATTTTATTAGCTTTTCATTTAACAATGAAAACCATTTTGCAACCTAGCTATTTGTTTACTGTCTCTTGGAACAGCAAAGTAAAGTCAATTAACAATGTCCTCCACGCTGTGGTAACACAGTTTAGAAGGTAGTAAAGCTCTGGGCCTTGTTTAGGATGCGATGGGTGTGCTGTTTGGGGACAATTTTCAGATGTTCTGACATAGCTGGACCAGTAGAGCATTCTGGAATTGCAAGCTTTAATGAAGAAGGCCCTCAGTATTATAAAACAGCTGTCAGAGGGATATTTAATAATAAAAGTAACTTCAAAAATATTGTATTAGAAGCTTAATTTCACTTTTCTACAAGATAGGGGAACCAGTACAGTTGAAAAGAGTGGAGGGAGGTTTTACAGGTTTTTCTGTTACCAATCTAATTATGTCTGTTAAATTACATCTGAGTTCTTGGATACCACTATACTTCTTTAAATTAAGCAACCTTCTTCTTTCTCTTTTCTTTCCTCCTCCCCTTCTTTGGGTTTTTCCTCTCTGCCTTCATCAACTTGGAGGTTTTTTTTTTTTTGTTTTTTTTTGTTTTTTGCCCCATTTCCTGTGGCTTCTCTCCCCACTCTGACCCCATTTGTCTAGTCCTCTGTCAGCCTTTTTAGTTTGTGATCAGTAATGTTTATAGCTGCTACTTGCTAAAGGAGAACAAGATTGAATTTGCTCCATAGTAATGTACTGATGCTTCCCCACAATGGTAGCTCTGTGCTCTTTGTCTCATCTGATTTGTCTCCTTTCTTTCTTGCGTTTAAACTGAGCATGAAATTTTAGGCCTCCTGTGCTACTTTCCCACTGCCTTTATTTGAATACTGTTGGTGACTGGTACCTTTTGCTACCGTTTGCTATTGTTTCTCTTGTATGAATGAGAGCAAAGTAAAATGGATTCTTCTACCTACCTCTTTCTCCTTGACTGCTTTTCAGAACACTCCCTTTTACCCCCCTCACCTCTAGAGGCAGAGGCTGCTGAATTTTCTCCTCTGCACATAGTTTGTTCTGCTGGAACCATGTGATATTGACAAAGATTGGGTCAGTTTCAGTTTGTTGCTGCTCTGGAAAAGGCAGCAGGAGTATGACCTTCCCCCTGTGGAAGATTAGGCATGTCTTTGATGTAAAGTACATCTACCTCCTTGTTCTCAAAAATATATTTTAAAACCTGTGCTGTGTTCTGGTAACTCTAAACCTCATTTGTGCTCAGAAAATGACTTGCTGCTAACAGTACAAGTCAGTAGTAGGTTTCTCTGAACTGGTATTGAAAACATTTGACTGTAAGTGTAAATATAATGCATCACACATTCTGTAATAGTACTGAGAACATCTTTGTGCTATCTACTCTTGTTGTCAGCACTAGTTCGGAGAAACTGATGGCTGACAACCTGTGAAAGCAAGAGATCTATTTCCTAGTGTACACACGGCATGAGTGTGTGACTTGATATGCAAATAAACTTTGTGGCATTCTCTTACTATATTGTTGTGGAGCTCTGAGCACAATAGCCCCCTCCCCCCCCGGTTCTGATTGGGACCTCTGCGTGCTTATTCATTATTCATTCATTCATTCAAATAACTTTTAGCTCAAGCGCTCTAAAAAATTAGTAGTGGGTATAAAAATTGTCAGCAGATTTTTCCCCAACAATAGTCGTTTGGTTAACTAGTAAGCAAGTAAATCTTAGTCCTCTACTTCAGATGAGTGAAAATGTATGTGCAGCACCTGCTATGGGCCATTACAGGTGGACCAGCATCTCCCATAGAAAATGAGTAGTTAACTAACACTCCTCCTAGGAGACTGACTCTTGATCACATTGGAACTGGAGTGCCCTAAAGCTCTCAGTGTGGGTAGCAACTTCTGTGGGGTTCTTTATAGAGTTGTATTGTTCAGATTTCCCTTCTTGTCTGTTTCCTATTGTCTATTTTCATTTTATGTGTAGACTTAGAGTGCAGTGGAGTTCAGAAAGCATGCAAATATCTGATTAACCCCTGATAAAAATGGTATGGTGAGATTTGGAGCAGGAGGTAAATTTTTAAATGTGTATGTTGAGTTAGGATGTCAGAGACTCTCCCTAAGAGCTTCAGACTGTATCCCAACTGCTACAAAAGGATCCCCCAACCCAAACAAGTAATCTTAACCAGTGTTCTGTACCTCGGGGGGGCCATAACTGTGTGATCTACTTGAGGATGCCACTTTGAGCCATCATGATCTGAGAGAGGCTACTGTCCCATTAGCCACTTTGAGCCCTAGAAGTCTTTTCCATTGAGCACAGGAGATTTGTTCTTTAGGAACTCTGCTGGGTGTTGGGACATTACCTTGAAGCATTCTGGTTTGAAGGAGCCTCGAAATAAGTCTAGACTACTATCTTCAAATCATTCCACTACTTGCTGCTCTTTGGAGCTGAGAAGATGTATAGACAGAACCATCCAATCATAGAAGCATATCTTCGGTGAGCAAAACTGAGGTAGTTCCTCCCATAGAAGTTAGTGATGCATGAGAAGGGGGCTTATAAAGGCTTGCTCCCATAGGGATCACAGCCACACTTATCCCTGTTCCTAAAATTACTCAGTTTCCAGTTAGTATTTTTATTCAGGCAGGACTGCTATCCAGGAATTTTATGTAAGCTGAGGTAATTTTGAGGCCTCTTTAATCTTTCTGCTTGGTGCTTTGCATTTCCTTACGTGTCCAGCTCTGGATATAGCGAAAGTTCAAAGTACTGTAATACCTTACAGCATACATGGGTGTGTAGATGTCCACATCAGTGCTCTGTGGGTCAACAGTATTGACACACTCTGCTTCTAGGGTTGTTTTAGTGTTCTAATGCATTGTAGGTGCACCAAGGGCATTGAAGCGGATATTGTTGGGCTGAACGTTGGATGGTTTGTGCTTCAAGGAAGGGTTTATGGACGAGAGGCTCTCTTGAAAATAATAGATGCTTTTCAGAATGATTCACTCTATCCCATTTCAGTTGGAGAGTGCAGGTATATCTAGGGCAAGATTATCAAATTCTTGCAGCTTTAGACCCCTAGGCTCTCAATGTACCCATCCAACCAATCGTCAAATTGGTAATAAGAAGTGTAATCTTATTATTCCAATCCCAGCTATTAATAAAGCTGATCATAAGTATCTAGCCACCAGGAATGCTACATACTGTGTGCTTCTACCTTTCCAACAAGAGTGATTTAAAGAGTTCCAATAATAAGGATAAAACTTTAGAACACTACGAAGTTTGGTGCCCT
The DNA here is from genome assembly GCF_009764565.3 of Dermochelys coriacea. Taxonomy (NCBI): domain Eukaryota; kingdom Metazoa; phylum Chordata; order Testudines; family Dermochelyidae; genus Dermochelys; species Dermochelys coriacea. Next base: position 19,691,627 of record NC_050086.2, on the reverse strand, counting down.
GGACCTGTATTCCAGAAGATGGAATTCTCAGAAAATGTGTTTAGTTAGTTGGTGAAGTTTAATACTTAAATCGCCAACTGCCAGGCCTTTATGTCCAAATATGATTTTAACTTATGGAGTAAGGTCCCTGAGTTCTCCTCTTTCCTTCCACAGGGCAAGCAGGAGGACTTCAAGACGACAATTCTGGAGGGTATGGAGACGGCCAAGCATCAGGTGAGGGTGGCGTTTGATGCTTGCCACTTAATAGCAAGAGCCGCCAAATGAGGGATTGATGCTTGCAAGTGCGCATGGGTGTGGGTGTTCAGACCTTAGCAAGAGGTATAGGAGACATTTACTCCTCTTTGAGAAAGGGAGGAATCTCTTCTAATTGCAATTGAAGGCTATAGTGACTAAGTAAATGGAAAGTAAAACTACACTGAAATCCCTCAGGCCGATCTCTCATCCCTCCACTCCTCTCCATGTTCAGAGGAGACCAAACATGGGAAAGGGTACTTCCTGCTTAGCCAGCTTTTACCCATTAGAATGGTACTGAGCTCCAGGCTTCAGTGTGCTAGGCCCTTTTTCTAATACACTTGAAGCCCATATGTTTTTTGAAAGAATTGAGTTCATGAGCAATTTCTAGCATTTGGCACAGAAGACTTACCTATGGGGTAGGTTAGTCCACTTTTTAATAGACTGGCTCATGAATTAGAGCCAACATTTGATCCTAAGTATCGATATAAGGGGTATGCCTTTAGCTTGTAATCCCCACCAATTGCTTTGTTTATTTTTAAGTACTTTCAGAATGCTACCAAAATACTCATCTTCCTCAGACCATGCCACTATATGCCTGTGCCACCTGAGGAGTGAGGCATGGGGTTTTAATCAAAGGAGTTATAAGATCCATTCTAGACTGTGAAGAAGTAAACCTCTTTGAAGCAAATACAAAATTCAAGATATCTCTGGGGTTCACTCTCACCATTCTAAATGAAGGAGCCTGGTTATGTTTTGGACCTTGGTATCAGCATATATAGAGATCCCTTTTTAAATATTTCAGACTTACAGAGGGGACACTGCTTTTTTTATTTATTTTTTTTTTGCCTGGGACTTTTTAACACTGCGTGTTTGCAAATTATACATGTTACATCAGTATCAAACTGTTTCTGGGAGCGTGGTTTACCCACTTGGATGGATGGATGAATGAATGAATGATTACTAATTCTTGGAAATGATCAAGAGAGTAGAATGTGTTGCTTTGAGTACTGAAGGAGTTTTTCATCTGAAAATGTCCCAGTAAGGTGTGTGGTGTGGGTTTTTTTTGTTTTTGTTTTTTTGGTGGAGCAATGGCCAACAAAATCATTTTGGGATGTGTCCTGTGAGGAAGGAGAGTACCAAAATGCAGGTTGGGTTAAATATTCATGAATGGTTGGTACTGCAGTCAGGAAGTAGTAAATCTGTGTGTGTTTTTAAAAGAGAGAGGAGTAGAGGAGAATCTGTGGTGGTGAACCACCTTAATCATAAAGAGATGCACAGAAAAACTGTCAGATAAATGTGTGAATCCTCCAGGATGAGACTCTACCATTCCTTGTTGAGATTTTTTTATAAAGCATGGCTCATGTAAGAGTAGAGGGGGAATAGTTTAACCTACCTCAAGGTGATCTAAATTTAGCCTGCTAAATTGCAAGAAATCCACTAGAAGGGTGTTCGGTTTTAAGTGAGCTCTTCTGGCTGGTGGGCCATATTAAAATATTTTTCTGGTGTCTGTGGATTATATTTTACACCTATTCCATTCTGATCTCCAGGTCTGTTTCCTCAGTATCCGTCTTCGTTCACAAACAAGATAAAAGTAAAGATTTCCGCTCAGCCTTTAATTGTGAAAGCTAATCAAAAGCAGCTTGTTTCTGTGACCTTTTAATTTAAGGCCTATAGTCTCTTGAGCTGTGAACATGGCCTTAGGGAAAGAACCCCTGCTTGGACCATCCCTTTAAATCCTTTTGTAGGAGCTGAAGTTTTTCTTTTTAAGGTTATTTATAGCTGCAGGAGCTTTGTCTCTTAAAACTGGTGAAACACAAACTCTGCTGACCGTGCCATATTCAGTGGAAAGGGGATTTGGTTTATGTATCTAGATTCTTTCCAAAGGTTTTATTGGGAGTTTTGCATTAGTTGTTTGGCCAACATGCTTGGTGGTGTGTTCTTTCAGAAAGTCTCCGGTTAGTTCCTTTGTTTCCAGTAAAAACTTTTAAAACAGTCTAGATAGCATGTTTGACATTTGTTCAGTTTGTCTCTAAGAGCCATGTTTTAAGACTTTTTTTTTTTTTTTCTCCCTTCACTGTTACTTGGTGTTATGGGCACTTAATCTCCGGTAGTCTGCTAAAGGTAGTGCAGGGGGTGATGGATAGCTTCAGGTTGGTTCACTTGACAGTATATATAGGGTACTCTGACTATACACACATACTTGCACAGTGAATCTCAGATTTATAGATTGATGGAAAGTAACTATAGAGTAGCCCATCTTCAGGGCTAGTGAACATTTATTACCTTACCCAAAGAATTGATCTTTTGCCATCTACAATAAGAGACTTTTTTCAATAGCCTAATAAATACTGCTGTCAGGAAATCTTACTTGATATTCAACCTAGTTTTTCCAGTTTTTATTTTCAGTTTATTATTACTAAATAATCTCCTTGGTCCACACTCCACAGTTATATGCCTCTGTGGTGTTTAGATCCTGCCAATGATTAGTCGGTTGTCTTCACTCTTGGTTGTCATGCAGTCAAGCCATTCATAGTTAGCTCTATTAATCTTTCCTTATAAATCACTCTCTTCAGCCCCTTAATAGTTTTCTTTAAGTTCCTTAAAATTGGTCTTCGTCTTTATGGTATAAAAATGCTCAGAAGAGTTTCACCAGACCTTCATAAAGAGGATAATTTCCCTCCACCACCTTCCCATTCTGTAACATGGTGCCTCTGCCCATCCAACCTAAAATCATACAGATGTTTGTTTCCATAATACACTGCAACGTCATATCTAATTTGATGCCTACCATCACCTCTTGAATAATTCGAGCATCAATATTGACGATCTTAGTCAATTTCATTTCATTATCTGTGTTTTGGCATTTTTTCCTTGTATATATTAGCTTGTATTTTTCCAGTTTAGCTGCTTTTCTGCTTATATTTCAACCTTCCTAGGTCACCTGGTATTTTGAAATTGACCTCACTGATATTTGCCTCTCCATGTATTTTTTTGTCCTGCTTTTTTTGCCTGTAAGATGTACCTTTAAAGTGAAGACCAGATGTGCCCTTTCCTTTATATGCAGAGATGTCTGTTTTTGTGCACTTTTTTTGTGACTTGTGTGTAGTTAGTTTCTGTGTTTCACTGTAATTTAAGGAATATGGTCTAGCTAATACTATTGTTCTTGCAGTTTTCTGCGAGCTGGGATTTCCATTTGTTCCAAGAATGTTAAATGTTCAGGTGCCCTAATTGGACGCTATCTTTGCATATAGAGAAACAACTCCTAGTTTGTATCCAGCTGGAGACTTTAAGCCTTGCATTACCTAGGAAAAGATAAAATTCCTTCCCATTTCCTTTCACTCAGGAAAACATAGCAGTCTCTTGCATGGATTTGCACTCCATTGCTGTACACATTATGGGTATATTGGTTAGGCTAAAGGGATGGACTGTGAGGTTCTCTAGATTTATGAAAAGAAGTCTGTGTTTGAGTCAGGGTTAATCTAGATAAACCCTTGGAAGCTGGAGAGCAGATGTGAGGAACCTATACATTGTCCTCTTTGTGGTTTACAGCCCACTTGGCTTAGGAGGGGTCTCCTGAAGATTTATAGAGCTGTGAGAGAGAGAGTGAGAGATCTAAACCAGTTATTTCTTACTGATAAACAGTTTAGTTTTCTTTTCATATCTTTTTATCTCCTCACTTTTACTTGTTGTTTTCTAAATCCTGTGTTCTTTTGTAGTAGTGCTAGTGCTGATGCCCAATTTTGATCTGTAACTCAAAGTATCGGCTGACATATTTTTGGCTTGCAGAAATAGACAAAAGGAGCTGGTGGAAGTGTAAGATGAAACCAGTTGGCGCATTCTTATATATGGATATTCAGGGTGTCTTGACCACGAGGGGGGAGCTTTTTAGTAAAAACACTAACATATCAGTTGCTTTTGGAATACTTGTAAGACACACCCTTTTTTTTTTTCTTTTTTTTTTCTTCTTTTTTTTGTAGGTGTGGAGGGTGCAGCTTTCCAGAGTAGACTTCCGCATGATCGTATGACCTCTCAAGAAGCTGCTTGTTTTCCAGATATCATCAGTGGCCCTCAGCAGACTCAGAAAGTGTTTCTGTACATCAGGAATCGCACAGTAAGTTCTTAAATATTAGGAACCTTGATGGGAACACTTCCATATCTTTTTAATAATTTGAAAAGAACATCTGGATGGCTCTGTCTGGTGATTGCTTCTTGTGGTGATTGATGAGCTGTTCTATTTCAGAAACCTGTCACACACAAAATCAATACGGGTAGTTCTTATCCAGTTCTGGTTTGAGGTATTCTTTTGAGGGGCAGTATAGGCAAATCTGTACTGGTGTTGAACCTGTTGCTTGGATGGTGTGTACATTCTTAAGGTTACAAATAGAAGTCTCATATAAGATTCTCTCTTTCGATTGTTCATAACTTTTTCAACTAGTTTCCTTTTGGTCAGAAACGTCTATGTTTAGTCTCAGCCTGTTGAGAAATTTAGCTAATTTTTGCATAAGAAGTCTGAAACATTTTCTACTTAAGGAAATTTAAGAAGAAATTGCTTATGCATGTAACTCAAATGCCTAAATATTGAAACATCGAATTATGCATGTCACTTATCCTCAGTAAAGAACTTTCATTAAGTGAATCAAACTGCTTCTGTGTCTGTTTCAGTTACATTAATGATGTTTTGAATTAAAACATAAATGCAAGTGCTGCAGGTGGGATTTTCAAATGCGTCCAAGTCACTTAGGTGTTGGCTTGGCAAACTGGTCAATTAACCAGTCAAATAATAGAGATACAAGGTAGGTAGGATAGTGTCTTTATCTGGACCAACTTATGTTGATTAAAGAGAAACTTTTGAGCTACGCCTCTTCTGCTGGTCTCTCTAATGTCCTGGTACCAACATAGCTACAAAAACACTGCAAATGGTCAAATAATCTCAGCTGACCACCTATTATTTGACTATGGTTAAATCTTTTCAGATTTTTTTCAGCAAGAATGCCCTGACGTAGGTGGGGTAATCTACATTTTAGATTGCATCATGGTGCCATATGTTAGCAAGCTTACTTAAAAGGTTGTGATTGCTCACTTTACTATATGCTAATGCCATCTGTTGTGGGGGGGAAAAGGTGAACTAACTGAAAGGTGAACATCTTGATTGGCTGAGATCTTCTAGAACAAACTCAGCTCTTTGTCAGCTGTCCCTGAGGCGTTCATTATCTCAGTGAACATGTCCTTCTACATTCTCTTTCTCCTCCTCCTAATCACCAAAAGTCTGCTTTCAGGTGTTGATGACACACATTTCCAGTTGTCCGTCATGGGAAAAAATAAAGGAGCCATTGTACATGAATAAAATGTTTCCATAGCTAGGCCGTTTTCATTAAAAAAACAAAACAAAAACCCTTATTACACTAGGTGCAAGCCATAACATAATCAGAATCCATAACCGTGCACTGTGCCTTTTTGCTGCTCCAGCCACAGTGAGTAGCACCCCATCCCCCTGGGGTCACTGGTGACCGCTCTTTTAATGAAGTTTATGGCAAGCTCATGTCGGGAGCAGAGGTAGCTAGTCAAACAGTGGTCCTTCCTCATAGCACCTCGGGAAGGTGTTATGAACGGGGGAGGGAATATTTTCACTCTGAAATTGCAGAATCTCTCATGTGGGGCCCCAGTCCCCTATCAGCCACTTTAAACTACTTGCCGACCCTTGCTGAGCACAGTAAAGGCACATTAGTGGCCACGTGGTTTGGTGATCTGGAATATGGGTGCGTGGGTGGGTGGGTTAGGTCTACATGCCCTCTTTTTTCCTTGTAAGATTACTTTTAATGAGAACTTCCCCTGTGGCTGCAGCTTGCATCAGTTGCCGTAGTCTTTTCTTCCATATTCTTCCAAAGTCTTTCTTTAAGTACCCACAAAGAGGGTAATGAGCGGCATAGTCCATCCCTTCATTATTTTGTCCACTAATTAAGCCTAATATCCTACACACATCCGATGAAGTGAGCTGTAGCTCACGAAAACTTATGCTTACATGAATTTGTTAGTCTCTAAGGTGCCACAAGTACTCCTTCTCTTTTTGCGAATACAGACGAACACGGCTGCTACTCTGAATCCTACACACCAACTTTCATTCATTAATTTCTAGTTCCATATCTTCTGCTTTTACCAAGCATGATTTCAACATAGTCCTTGAGTTATTTTAACATGGCGTTTTTTGTTTTTAGTTTTTAGTTTAAAATTTAGTTTTTAATTTTAGTTTAATTTTAGTCTTTGGTTCTCTTGTCCCTGCTTGTAACATTCAATTATTCGTGGAGGAAATCTGTGCTAAAAAATTAAAAATTTTCTGCACAATATTTTAAAATTCTGCAGAATTCTGAATATTTTGTCAAAATAACACAGTACAATTACCCTCTGTCCCCATGTGTCCAGAATAATGGGAAAGGTTAAAGGAAACACATCAACCCGCTCTGTGGAAGGGAAAATCACAAATAGTGTCTCTGGAATGTCAGGGCAGTTCACAGTCTGTTCCTTGTAAGTCCCAGGTCGCCTTCTCAGGCCCTGGCTGTGCTGTAGGGTTGCTGTGGGTTGGACACTTGCTCTGGTGGTGGCCACACGCTCTCAGGCTCTAAGTGGTAGGACCCTTCTTCCCAGTGTCGCCCCCGCCCTGTTGGGGTTACGATCCAAGCCTGGCCTGCAGAGCCTCTTGGCTGAGGCGTCTCCCTGTGCTGGGCCCGCTGCCCAGGGTCCCCCTCGCTCTCTCCAGCTGGTCACCGCACCCAGCTCCAGACTGCTCCAGCCCCAGCTGCACCACTTTGTCTCAGCGCTGCTGCTGCTCCTCTGCCTCCAGCTCCCTGGGCTGCTTCTTTGGCCCCTCTGGCTCTGGTTGCTGCAGCTCTGCACCCAGGATAGGTCTGCTCTGCAGGCTGCTTCTGTGACTGCTCCCAGAACTGACCTGCTTCCTGGGCTGCTTTTCTGGCCCCTCTGGCTCTGGTTGCTGCGGCTCTGCTCCCAGGGCAAGTCTGCTCTCTCTGGGCTGTGCCTCTGGCTTTGGGACTGCAGCTCTGCTCCCAGGACAGGGTCTGCTCTCTCTGGGCTGCTTTTCTGGTCCCTGTGGATCTGGCACAGCTCTGCTCCCCAGCTTAGCTTGGGCCCCACTCTTTCTGACCCAGGCAAATCCAGCTCACACGGAGGACGGGACCTCCCTGGCCTCCTGACTCTCTGATTAGCTTGCCCACCCTGTCATTCAGGCTAACCTGGAGCATTGGCCTCTCCCCATTTTTCCTGGGGACCATCAGTCTCAGGGTCCTGATTTCCCATAGACCCTTCCCCTTTTAGTACTGGGAGCTAGCCAACCAAAACACCCCACTGAATGTTAGTAAGGGGGCAACAGTCCCCTTACACTACTCCTACATGCTTTTGAAAATTGCACCGTGAGGCTATAAACCTAACTGGAACTTAAACAAGGCATTTTTGAAGAAAATTCATATGATATTTTCAAAAGTAGGAAGATTTTCAGTTGGCACTTTCTTATTAGTTGCCCCAGCATACAAATGCAGGGACGGGCTTTTTCTACTATGCATGAGCAGGGATGCATATTTAAACATTCATAACTTAGTTAGTACACTATTTTTAAAGGTAGGAAAGCACACTACACCTGAGACCTATGTATGTTCCATACTTCACATTTTAACGTTGAGTTGTTTCTGCAATATAATATATATAAAATAAAGTGGAGCACTGTTTCGACCTCCTTTTCAAACTTGGATTTTGTTCACTGTAAGACAAATCAAATATAGAAAACTCGAGCACACAATGTCAGTATTTAGAGGAGCATCTAGGGGAGGTTTTGAGGGTTTTGCCAAGAAACATACTTTAAGGACTCTAATGCTTGAGTCTTGTGGATGCAAAAATGTTCTGAATTTTCTCTTGCTGAGTTACTCTGAAAATGTCTCCCAAGTACTTCCTCAAATCTCCTTTCCCCCTCCTTCATCTAAAAATCAAATAAATCATCTTTGTATTGATACTGGACATGGAAACATTCAGATGATGAAGTTAGGGGGGTTCCAAAGAGGATGGAGCTAGGCTGTTCTCAGTGGTGGCAGATGACTGAACAAGGAGCAGTGGTCTAATGTTGCAGTGGGAGAGGTCTAGGTTGGATATTAAGAAACTATTTCACTAGGAGGGTGGTGAAACACTGGAATGTGTTTCCTAGGGAGGCGGTGGAACCTCCATCCTTAGAGGTTTTTAAGGCCCGCTTGACAAAGCCCTGGCTGAGATGATTTAGTTGAGGTTGGTCCTGCTTTGAGCAGGGGGTTGGACTAGATGATCTCCTGAAGTCTCTCCCAACCCCAATCTTCTATGATTCTTCTATGAAGTTGTCAAAAAGCTGAGTGAGGAAAAAATTGCATTTAAAATGGGGACTCTGGCAATTTTTAGCTCCTCTCTTGTATAAATATAGCGGGGTCTGCTGTGTTTTTTTTCCATTGCAGTTAGAACAATGATTGGTGACATCGATGAGACCTGGTGATATTTGTGTCCCCAAACTTTGGTAGATTCTTGAGTGAGACACTGAATGTTATTCTGTCCTATTTGCATTTCAGAGCGGAAAGCTGTTGTATGCTTCCCTGACCAGGTTTGGTTTGTAATTAACACTCTTCTCCTAATTCTAGGTTTTGCTGACACAAAAACTATAATATACAAACAAGGGTGAATATTTGTGTACAGAGAATACATAATATGTTCTAAGGATTTTATTCATGAGTGTTTGGGATGGCCATCACATACGCTGTTTAAGTCCACAAATTATACAGAGGAACTGCTAGACTATTCAAAATGTGTAAACAGTATATGCTCGAAATCCACAATCTCTCCACTCATCACAAATACTCCTACACAATTGTGTGTGCTTGCACTTTCATATCTCATTAAACCAAAGCACTAGGAGAAAAATGGGTCCTGCAGTATGTCGTCGAGGTGTTTTTTGTTTTTTGGTTTTTTTTAAGTAACTTTTTTTTTGATTGGGAAAAGGGAAGTGAACTTCAGAGTTGAGGATGCCCTGCTGACAAATCTGATGTCAGCTTCCTCTTGTTTAGGCTTGGAATTCTACTGCAATACTACTGAACAGGATAGGTCTCATGTAGTCAGGACCCAAACCAGTTGGGGCTTTGTAGCTTGAGACCAACATCTTATATTTTAATTAGGAACAAACTGGAGACTAATGCAGATCATGGAGCACAGGTGTAAAGTGCTATCTGTATGAAGTGACAGATAGGCATTTGCTGCTAGCTGAAATTTCCAAGTGGACTTCAAATGTAGCCCCATTTAGTAATTCTGTCTTCAGATGCCAGACTTAACTGTGTCAAGATCTAAATCCAAAATAAGGTTTTAAACTCCTCTTGCCAAATGGTGTAAAAAGCACACTTGGACACTTCTGCTACCAAATATATCCAGAAATTGGGAAAAGCTTGGATTTTGTCAGTTTTGGGTTCTGCTTCTCTGTTGTCCTGCACATCAGTGCAAAGTAAGTTCAGTCTCTGTGAAGTGTTACTATTTTGAATTGAAATATTTTACATAAAACTTTACATAAAACTAGGGCCGTAGAGCTAAAATCTTACCACAATAGGAAACCTAAAGAATGGCGTGACATTGCTTCTGTGAGAGAAGTGACACTTCCCAATGCTTATGTAGAAAATGCATACAAAGAGCATAAAATGAGGAAGAGGGGACGAATTAGACCCTCATACTCTTGGCTCCCACATATCATGAGTAGGTATAGCAGGGCTAGTAAGTATTGCTTATTGTTAAGGTTGCTTGACGTTTCTAATTATAAGACTGTTTTCAGTTGCTTATAACTTTGCAGAACTTTAACCATTTGGGCTGAAATTTTCCATGCCAAGTGTTTGCCCAAGGCTGAAATTCTTTTCGGAAAGTTTCCATTAAAGTTCAGCTGTCATCAGGAACCATGCTGGGGGAAAATGTTTTGCTCATTTTAAAGCATTCTTGTCACCTTTTCTTTGAACAGCTCTAGCACCTCCATCCTTTGATGAAGTGATTTTGGCAGGGGTAGCAGGTGCTCTGTGTGTCAGGGATGTGTTTCTTGCTGTCTCTGAAAATCTGTCTAAATTTGATGAAATTAGAAGTCCTTTGAAAAATTGCAGTTTGTGCATGATCAGAGGTTTCTTTAATTTTAACAGTTAAATCTCCAATTCTATCATTGCTGAGCCTACTTGAACCCCTCACAGCTCCTAGTGGTGACCCCTCTGTTCATGTGCCATTCTCAGAGGCCAGGGCTACAGGGGCAAAGCTAGACATTCCGTGTAATGGCTGCTTCCAGCTGCTCCAGAGTGGGCCAGCCACTGAAGCTGAAAGCAGGGTGCCAGTCTCTCCTGTACTCTCAATGCCTCCCCTCCCCCCCGCTTGCACCCAGACATCAGGGAGGAGGAAGCCATCTGACTTGAATGCAGAGGGAATGAAAGCCATACCAGGAAGTAGATTGAGATGGAGAAATCTGGCGAGATGATCTGGAAAGGGGGAGAAACTGGGAGGATAGGGGAAGATTAGGACTGTGCTTTTCATCTTTAGATCTCAAAGCATTTTACAATGGACATTAGTCTTATTATCCTTGTTTGTAAAAATGGGGAAGCTGAGGCACTGGAAGGACAAGGAGACTGGGAGCTGTTGGGGGTGAGACTGAGACTGCCTGGACAAGGAGACTCAGACCATGAGCTTGGGGATGGAGGCAACTAGGGATTGGAATGCTGCTCTGGATGCTGGGCAGTCACTTAAACCAAACGTTTCATAGGTGGTCACTAGTTGTGTGATCTTAAACCCTTGGGTGATGGGTGAGATCTTTTGTTGGACCAACTTTTGTTGGTGAGAGAGAGAAGCTTTCGATCTTACACAGCTCTATGAAAGCCATAGAAAAAACTCACGAGGAGAAATAATTGTGTTCACAGCATGGTTTGATTAGTGTGCAGTAAATAAGGATTAAGGTCACACATTAAAGAATGAGGATAAAACAATGTGTTGAATAGCTCATTAAGTAAACACTGTCCATTTTGTGCACTGACTGAGATGGGTCTTGTGGTAAAAGTAGTATGTAATCATGTAACTAAAGATTACCATAATGCATGTGCACAGAGAGGCTTAGTTCTGGCACTTTTGAGTGCTTGGCTTTACAACTGTAATGTTCTTTTAAGATTGTGTGTAATATTAAATCAGATCTGGAATGTCGTTAATTTCAGTGGACATGGATTAGTGTTCTCGGTGTAGGTGAGATGGCTAAAGGTGTAAGATGAATGCAGTTTATCATATGACCTTGCAGCTGATTGCGTGGATAGCACTACTACATATGTGATGTGTGTATAAACACAGTGTTACAAAGAAACTACATTGGAAGGATGCTGGGGTTGGAAAGTCAAGCACTCAAAAGTTGGGAAACGCCTGTGCAACCTTAATTTGGCTTGCTTGTGTGTATGTAATCATTTATTATGGAAAGTGTTGTGGCACTTCCATTTTGGGACCTTAATGCGCGTTTTTCATAGGCTTTCTTGTAAATAGGATGGGGAGATTAATGATTATAGGTGTTTTGTCTTCTTTGAGATGGTATGGGGAAATAAAGCACTGCATTCAATCAGACTTTAAGAATATCAGGAAGGTATCACAGAAAGATAAGTCTGCATTATATATAGTTTTTACTTCTTGTCTATGTGACAGCTGTCCAAAAACTTAAATTCTTTTTTTGAGTTCTTATGAGTTGAAACTTGATTACAACATTAAAGATTTTGTGTGTGTGTGTTGTTTTTCTCTCTCTCTCTAAACACACACACATACATACTGTTTTTGTTTAAATATAGTTGCAGCTTTGGTTGGACAACCCAAAGATTCAGCTGACATTCGAGGCAACTCTTCAACAACTAGAAGCACCTTATAACAGTAAGTTGACAATTTTTCAGTGAAACCTCATTGCTGCTGTTTGTCAGTCTGTGCTGAGAAAAAGCTGTTTCAGATCAAGAAGATCCTCAGCCAGGTCCTAAACAATTATTTCTTCGGTTCTTAGAACCATAATGTTTGACTAGGAAAGTGGAGTCCATTGGGTGTTTGACTATAAAATTGGGAAGAATGTTTATTGGATAGCTGTTTAAATCAGATGTGGGAGCACTTTTAAAATTACTTTCTGAACATTTCCAAGCAAAAGTGAATTCTGTCAAGTTACAGTTCCTCACAAATAACTTCAGTCTAGAGATAAATTAATCTTATGAAAGAGAAGCAAAAATTAATTTATAGAGAGAATCTCATGTTTTACAGTGTTTGCTGTTTTCAGTGGTTTACCAGCTATGCCAAAGTGAATCTTAAACATGAATATATCCACACTGCATGAATTTGATTCCTAAAGTAGGAAATGCAGTCTCCCTCTATAGTGGGAAGATGTTTGTGGAACATATGCGGTCATTGGAAAATTCTCAGAGTAAGTGTAAGGAATCCCTCACTTGGATTTCTACTTCTCCTCTGGGGCTTGGCCAGAATGTTCCAAGATCAAATTCTGAACCTTTAACACATGTTATTAGCAACTGTTTCTACTGCTGCCTCCTTGTCCACCTTTGACTAGAACAGTTCCCTTCTGCAGCTGTTAATGTAGCCTCACACTCTACAAGGCAGCACGAATGGAGGAAGGGGAGACAGCATTGCAGACGGACACACACACCCTGTGTGTGTGTGTGTGTGTGTGTGTGAGAGAGAGAGAGAGAGAGATGCATAAGGCCCCTTTAAGTATGCTGACCCCACTCCAAATACACTGCCTTTTTAAGTAGATCAGCAAGTTGAGACAGCACCTGCTGCCAGGAAGCTCCCTCCGTCCTGAGCCCTGTTGTGTCTCTTCTTCTCCCCCCGCTCTATGGAAATGGGGTAATCAGGGGGGAGGGGGACACCCTGACATTAGTGGACAAAGCAGGGGGCAGCCAAACGACTTTCTAAGGGAGAATTGCGCAATTTTAAACGCGCATGTTCTCTAATTGATCAGCAACATAACAACGAAACAATGTTAACCGGGATGACTTTAAGTGAGGAGTTACTGTATATTCTTTTGCCATGGGGCTTGTAGCTCCTGTGTCTCAAACACAAGCTTCACAGCACATGGAAAAGCCTTAGAGTTCTTTGTCCATAGGCATGCCCCTACATGGCTTGCTGACTCATCAGGTGTAGTCCCTGGTCTTTAAATGCGTTTATTGTACAGCTGATGTCCCTTGATGGACCATCAAGCAGGCTAGGCAGTGCCAATGCCAATCTGTCTGAGGGTGTCACCCAGATGCACAGCACAAGTTTGAAATACAGCTATATACCCTACTTATCTATAACTTATAATGCAAAGGTGATACAAACATATAAACAAGATTATCATACTAGGCAAATTGTAACATTTTTGCAGATACCCTACATGGCATTTCTGGCATGACTCATTGCAATTTTACAATATTGGTATCCATAATATTATAAAGCATCTCCCATATTCCTTACAGCGTCACAGGGAAGACAAAGGAAGTTCAGATGGGGGAAACAACCAGAAGGGAACATCCTTATATCTGTCTCCTGAATTTCAGCCTGAAATATATTTCAAGGGGGGGACTGACACTATGAAAAGTGGGGACAAATACCCCAAAGCACCCCTCCCTCTCTCTCTCTTCCCATCACATTCACAGCACCTGCAATAAAAAAAGTAAGGAGGTGAGCACCATCTATAAGCAGTGTACAGACTGCATGGAGAGGAAGGAGCAGGCTTCCCCCTACTGAACATGCTTACATGGGGGGTCTGGTGAGAGTCAGGGACAGTGCTGGTAGCTCTCTTGGTGTGTCTGAAGTAGAGGGGAACTGTGAATGATAGAACCTCTGAAAAGAATTAACTTGAATTGGACTCATATAACTTAGCAGGAATATGTGAAAAAGAAGAAAGACCTCATTTATCTGCCTATAGCACCATGACTGGACCCAGTTTCTCAATCAAACATCTGCATATACAAAAAATGTGTTCTCTTAAAAATACATTCCACACTGTCTGGAGTGCTCAAGTGCTGAATGGCAGCAAGGCAAAGGTGCCTCCCCTATGCTGGTAGGCAGCTGCGCTGCACACTGGATAATCAAGGAAGAGTTAGATGATCCCTTTGGTTCCTAGTGCTGTGGGTCCTGCAGGGCCATGCAAAGCAGCTATAACATTGTTCACCTAGAGTATCAAAGTGGGGAGTGAAATTTGCACAGTAAATGGTCTCTTACAGTGATGCACATGGGTGTGAGTGTGGTTAGTTATATTAAAGGTAGGCATCAGTCTAAATATTTCTTCATCCTATGTAATTCCATTAGGCTATCCAGTAAATGTCACTATGGATTGTTTTAATAAAGAGAGTAATTAAAATACATAATTATTTAATCTTTCTTTTCTGTAGGTGACACTGTGCTAGTTCACAGAGTGCATAGCTATCTAGAGCGTCATGGCCTAATCAACTTCGGTATCTACAAAAGGGTAAAGCCTCTACCAAGTAGGTTTACAAATGATTTCAAATTAAATAATTATTTTCTGTGATCTGTGGGCCAAAATGTACCTTATTTTTAGCATCATGATATTGAAACACTAGTAAAGGCTTGAGAAGGGCATGCTGTTTGGAGTTCTTGATTTGGCTTCCAGAATTTTCCTTTTTGGCTAAAATTTTGCATTTTTTTTCTCAGCCCAAAGCTGAATTATCTGAAAAATGTGAAGATGTTATATTTATAGATATTTCTGTCATTCATCGCCGCAATATGAATGCTGCCTGTCCTGTATTTGAGTTACTTTGGAGTAAAAAATTTTTCGCAATGAATATTTCAGACTTTTTATTGTTTGTGTGTAACACTTGGAATTTAAAACTTCCAAACATGTCATGTTCTTAGTCCCAGTGAAGAGGTTGAGAAATAAATTAAAATTTTATAGTGCAAGAACAATACATTTTCCTTAGTTCTATAAAGTTGTGTATAGCTTTTCTATTTTATTTTTTTTATAGAATCCTTTAAAGATCTTCTCATTGGGTGGGGGGAGTTTCTATCTTTTCCAGTATAGTTAAAGCAATACAATTTTATATGTAGACAACCCTTATGTGTCATCTCTCAAATTACTCACCCTTTCTCCTCAGTTTGAGGATCCTGCACTAAGTGTTGTTTTTCTCTTCCGTTTTCCCTACGCTGCATTGTTGTTTTTATACTTTAACAAAATATTTTGCTGATTGTCTTACTTTTGGGGATCCTACTTCCTGTATAATTGAGGGACTGCTTGGAAGGTTCCAGGAAGCTGAAAGTGCTGTAGCTGACAGGTGGTACATGATTGACCTGTCAAAGGGAGGGATGTTGTGCTAATTCACCTCCACTGACACTGTCTCATTGGTGCACAAATCTTAGTGCAATATGAGTTTTTGCTTGGGAGCACAAGCCAAAGAGGAAGACTGTTGTGGCTTCTTTGAAGATCTCATATTTAAAAATAACTTTCCCTTTTAAACCGAAACCACCTCAGTGTTCCTGTAAGTCTGCATCTTGTCCAGAGGCAGATCAATGTCTATAGATTGCAGATTGCATTTTCAAACAAACATCTGACCCAGCCCTGCCCAATGCTTCCAACTCCTCCATGAAAGAGAGAAGGAACCAAAACACCTTCCTTCAAAATGACAAATGAGCTGATTTCTTTGCTCAGCTGCACAATCCTCCTGGAACTGCCTCTTTCCCCAGAGTGGAAATGTCTGATAGGGATATCCCTCCTGGTTACAGATATCCTGCTGGCCCCAGTGCCCTTGTGTGAACATGCAATCTAGGGTCTCTGTTCAGGTGACTATTGCTATTAACTTTCTACCTAGATTGTGCTTTACCTGCATTTTTCTGCTGGCTACTAAGTACTGATTATATTTAATTCAAAATTGTACAGATATTTCCTGCTAACAACTAGCTGTGATGAAGCAATCATAGCTACATTTTACTATTAGACTGTTTTAAAATAGACTTCCATCCTAACTAATTTCAGGACTAAAATTGAGCTTGGACTCTAAGCTTTCATCAATACACACATCTATCCTGTAACTTATGCTTTCATTTCTCTAGCTAAGAAGACTGGCAAGGTGATCATTATAGGTTCTGGAGTCTCTGGCTTGGCTGCTGCTCGCCAGTTGCAGAGTTTTGGGATGGATGTCACGCTTCTGGAAGCCAGGGTATGAACTTGCTGCTCAAAGAGAGAATTTAGCTTATGAAACAAACTTATTTAGCCAGTCATTACAACTGATAAGACACTGGTATGGTTGACAGGTTTCAGAGTAGCAGCCGTGTTAGTCTGCTGTAGCTCACGAAAGCTTTTGCTCAAATAAATTTGTTAGTCTCTAAGGTACCACAAGTACTCCTTTTCTTTTTGGTATGATTGAGTGCCCTGTGACAGCATGCAGTGGGACTGGTGAACTTGTGGCTGTGACCATGGCCAATCCAGATGGGCAGCTAGGTAGCTAGACCTACTTCAGCTCAGAAGCAGGAATATTCAGATTTCTTTGTTCAGTCCACCAGCCCCTGCCTCTTAAGAGAGTGTGGTGGTGCCATCTTTCTTCTTTTTTTTTGTAGCAAGAGCTGTAGTCAATGCAGTCATCTCACTCTTGTGTAGTTCAGAAGATCATTAGGAAAGCACTTAACAAATACCCCTTTCCACCAAGATTGAGATGGAATTCTTTGGGCCAAGGGTGCACATTTAGGTAATTATCCATGCAAGGGTTTGTGTTCCAAAAAATCCGCTTCCTTGAGTAGTAAGTCTTGTGATCTCATTTTCATTCCTTCAGTTTCCCCCAGCAGTCCATACAGATATAACAATCTCACACTGCAGCTATATCAAATATCGGGACAGCACCAAAACCCGAGTAGAGAAAGCATAATCTTTGGGGTGAGGGTGTCTGGCTGGTGGGTCTTGCCCACATGCTCAAGGTCTAACTGATTTGCCATATTTGGAACAGGAAGGAATTTCCCCCAGCTCAGATTGGCAGAGACATTTTTCTGTGTTCTTCGTCCCATTCTTGATGGTTCCTAACATTTTTGCACCTTCGCGCCCCGCCCCCGCCTTTTAAACTGCAGCTGAACATTGACTAGAAGTTTTCACTGACCTGCCAGCAATCATGCCAGGTCACTTTCTTGAGCTGATTGTGCAACGTAGTCATTCTAAATTAACATTCACCTCGTTTGGATGAGTCCCTCTGAACTTTCTGTAGTCTTATCTGGATCTGACAAACCTAAGTAACTTTATCATCTTCAAATTTTGCTATCTCATTACTCAGACCCCTTTTTAGAATGCTAATATATTGAATACCAGTCATGTGTTGGGACTTTAAGGCACCCTGCTTTTAGTCAATTGACCATTTATTCCTACTCTTTTTCCCGTTTCTCAACTAGTTTTTGATCCATGAACTATTTGCCTCTCCCCCCGTTATTTAGGCTCTTTAGTAGTCTCTTGTGAGTGACCTCGTCGAAGCCTTTTGAAAGTCTAAGTTATGTTGACCGGTTCGGCTTTAACCACCACTTTACTGACCTGTTTGAAAAATTCTAATAGGTTGGTGAGACACTGTTTTCCTTTGTAGAAACCATGCTTGTTAGAACCTATCACATTTTTGGATCACATCACATATTTTAGATGTTTTATTCTATTTTTAGTTATAGTTTCATCCAGTTTACTGTGTATAGTGGCTAAGTGTGATTTGTTTCGTCCTTTGTTTTGCTTATTCACCTGCTCTGAACCACAAGGAAAACCTTTTCTTTTCTTGTCTCTCAAAGATGGTTTCTTGGTAGTAATTGCCTCTTCAGGGAGGGTCGGAGAATTAAAGTGGTGTCTTCCAAGAGTACCTTCTTAATTCTTGGGATAGGAATTGAATTTTCACCCAAGATTTATTGTCCTTTACACATCAACATGACTTCCTTCCTTTTATTTGTCCTTAGCTCTTTTACCTGTCCAAGGAATGCAGGTTGGCTTCTGTGGGTTAAGAGCATTCATCTTCCACACTGAAAGGACAGCTGCATTTAAAAATTGGATGCCCCTCCATGCCCTATGTTTATAACTAAAAAGTTAGGAGGAGTCTTGCAGGCTATCAAAATATTCTAGACACTGGATACAGACATTGCTTCCTAGTGTTTCAGAATCCTGCAGACAGAATCTATTGTTTTTCTTTTCAATTACACAATTCCTTCACTTATATTCGCCTAGTATACAGATTTTCAAGTTGCCCAATCTGCTTATTTATTTATTCCCTCTCTTTTGCTATTCATATTCTATCTTTTAAGATCATAAGGAATCTAATCTGACCTCCTGCATAGTATAGGTGATAGAATTTCACCCCATGAATCATGCATCCAATCTAGTTGCTGAACTGGGACTTATCTTTTAGGAGATCCAGTTTTGGTTGTTTAGATTCCAGGTGATAAAAAATGTAACATACTCCTTGATAAGCTGTTTCAGTGGTTAATTGCACTTACTATTTAAGTTGCTGCATCTTTGCAGTTTGAACTTTGCTGGCTTCAACTTGCAGCCTTTGGATCTTATGTCTTTGTCAGGAGTCTTCTCTATGTAGATACTTATTAAATCATGATCAAATCACCTGTTAACATTCTGTTTGATAAGCTGAATACATTGAGCTCTTTAGACCACGAATGACTTCTGTAGCTTTTATCTGAACTCTGTGCCATTTTTAGCAGCAGCAGCAAAAATATCCTACTTTTGAATATTCCGATTTTTATATATACAAGGAAACACTAGCTCTTTTTGTCATAGCATACTACTGGGTTTCCGTTTCCATACCCCACAAGTCCTTTTCAGAGTCACTGTTCTCCGGACTAGATCCCAGCCCTGTGTGTTCGACATTGTTTTGTTCTTAGATGTACAAGCTCACACTTACCCATATTAAAGTGTCTAATTTTTGCCTCTCAGTGACCTGTCTTAATCATTTGTTATCTACCAATCTTTGTCATCTACAGATGTTAGCAGAGATTTCATATTCTTCCAAATTGCTGATTTAAAAGATTATAAATACTACTTCTTAGTTATCTGTATCGGTAGCTGGCTAGTTGTAAGAAAATAGTAAAGCTTATGTCTTGTCCATCAATGAGAATACCATTTAACATACATCAGCCAATCCAGGGGATGTGTCTGTGTCTTGTATCTTTTTTTTTCCAGTTTTGAAGCTGTTCTCAGGAGGGGGAAGAGTCAAGGGGTCAAGCAGGCTCTTATAGGGTCAATACCTTGTGCTAAGAAAAAAAAAAAATTCTGCTTCTGAGCTGAAATGGGCAGAGCTGCTTAGTAGCTGTTTCCTGTATTGGCAGCTGGCTCTTCTATGAGAGAATTAATAGATAGACAATATTGTCTTATTGTGAGTGACAATTAAAGAATTTTTGGTATTTAGATGTAGATTGTGCTGGTTACATGCTCAAGCAGAATCTTTGGAGGAGCAGTTTAATACTTGAAATCTGAGATTAAATAACCATCATCTAGTCCAGTGTTTTGTTCTTAGTCGTAGAACCTAATACTTAATCATATTAAAATATCAGATTTTTGCCTCTCAGTGACCTGTCTTCATCAGTTGCCATTTACCAATCTTTGTCATCTACAGATGTTAGCAGAGATTCCATATCTTCTTTCACAAAATTCCCCCCCCCCCGCCCGGGAGGGGGAGGGCCAGGGTCTGGGAGCAGAGCTGCGGTCGGGGCTGGAGCTGTGGCCTGATGTGGAATTGCAGCCAAGCCACGGGCCAAGGCCAGAAATGGAGCTGGGGTTGGGGCGGGGCCAGAAGACAGGGCCACGGCTAGAGGCAGAGCAGTCCTGTGTGGTGCTTCCTCCCAATGGGGGTTGGCTTGGGCCCGCTGAGCCCCCTGAACATTTCTAGGTGCCCCCCTGGGAGAGCGCATCCCGTAGTTTGGGGGCCATTGATCTAGTCCATCCCAAGCTTGTGGAGGATTGTTCGAGTACGTCAGTTTGGATCCTATTGTAGGGGTGCATGCATCCCATGCATGTAAGATCAGATTTTTTTTTTTTTTTGAATTGCAGTGTACATCAGGGCTGTGCATGTGCCCTTTGCTGTTTTGTGCTTCCATGTGAGAGCATAAAGAGCAGAGTGGACAAGACTATCCCTTAGTTTCCTCTTGCCGCTTGTGTCATCAAGATGGAACCCTGTCAAATGTCCAACCCGCTGTACTTCTCTGAGCATTGAATTCATCCTCTTGATGAGCTCTGTGAAGAGAATCTGTCTTCATCCTCGGTCTTTGTTAATTCTTTAGCTTGGATGTTCCATTTAAAAGGTGAAGATATGCCCTCTGTACAGAGGCATTAGGAGCTTGGCAGACTAGAAACCCTTAGGGTTTAAGCCCTGCCTGACCAGCAACAGGCTCATTTCTGTGGTCCATCAGCACAGCAGATTATCACTCTGTCTGGGGGAAAGCCACTTCTGATACATGTTCAGTGTGTAAGTCCTCCATGAGAACTCTCAAGTCGAGGTACACGTGGCTGATATTACACTTACACAATGGATGTGTCACCTCAGACCTGGCATCCACCTCCAAAGAACCAAAATGGTAGTTCTTCTACGAGTGATTGCTCATGTCTGTTCCACATAAGGTGTGCGTGCTCGCCATGTGCACCAGTGCCAGAAGTTTTTCCCCTAGCAGTACCCACAGTGGGGGGAGTGCCCTCCGCGACCCCTGGAATGGCACCTGCCTGGCACAGTATAAGGGGAGCTGCGCGCTCCCTGCACCCTTAGTTCCTTTTTGCCCACCAGTGAAGGTGCGTCAGAACTGCTCCAGCTTTGCTGTAGCTCATCCCCAGAACTGTTTGTTTGTTCAGTGTTAGTACCTATAGTTAGTTAGCTGTTTAGTTAGTCAGTGAGCCCAGCCTGGGGCCATGCCCTGCTCCCCGGGGTTTAAATCTTGCAGCTCTTGTAGGCGTTCTATGCCAAGAAGTGACCCGCGCACAGACTGTTTGCGCTGTTTGGGAGAAACCCATATCAGCGAAAGGTGCAAATTTGAAAGCTGTTTAAGCCCCGGACCAAAAGAGAAAGGGACATTAGGCTCTGGGCCATGCTGATGGAGTCGGCGCTGATCCCAACTCTGACACGCCGCTCCGAACCAGCACCGTGGCGTCAGTACGCGGTGTCCCTCTGGTGCCATCGACCAGTCGGCACTGCTCCCTATCGCCGGGGCATGCCAAGAGGGCCAGGAAGACTCCCTCTTCACAGTGGCACCGAGGGAAGTCTGGGACAGAGGCTAGGCCCATGTCAAGCAGTTCTTGATCCCCACTGGGCCCCAGGCCTCTGACTCGCGTGGAGCGGAGTAGCCTGGCCCCTTCGGAACAGGCCTCTCCGGATGTCTGGATGCCATCCACGCCTGAAGTCCTACAGGCGGCCCGGGATGTTATGTCCATGCCGGTGCCCGGAGTGCTGCTGATGTTGGCCCCACGCTCCATAGGCAAGCCGCCGCTGGGATCTCCGCAGTTGCCTCCGGCCCGGTACCGGTCTCGGTCGAGGGAACATTCCTGACGCCCTTCACCGCCCAGTGACTGTTCAGGGCAGAGTCTGCGGATCGCCCTCGACGTAGACCAGACTGTCTGGCTGGGTTCCATCCAGCCGGGACTCTTGGCACCGCTCGTCCTCAAGAAGCGAATATCGGCAGGCCTGCAGCAGGTGTCGCCAATGGCCCTCGTCTCGGAGGGGGTACTGCAGTTGGTCACGGCACGGTCATCGACGCCTTTCCTACTTGGACTCCCGCTCCAAGTCTCTGCCAAGACATCGCAGCCCCGGATGTCGATCGCTGGCGTCTCTCCGTCGCGGGTCCGTCTGCCAAGGCCATTCACAGAGCAGCTGCTACCGTTCGGTACCGGTCCTCCACGTTGAGATCGTGGTCCTGTGGCCGATGTAGATCCTGGCACTGCCACTCCTCCCGGTCTAGAAGCAGCAGCAGATCTTATGCCAGTCTGACCTCCATTTGTAACCGTCCTTCGATGGGCTAGGCCAGCCAACCCGAACGGCTGGCCCCGCTGTTGCCACAGCAGGTGCAGCGGCACTGAGTGTTGTGGGCTGGCCCAATGGTACCAGTGGGCACTGTGGCCTCCGGTGCAGCCCCCGGTGGCAGCTCGCTCGGTGGCCAGAGCTTCAGAGGCACCGTTGGCCTCCCTCTCCAGACCCCCGAGAAAGGAGTTGGTGGGATGTATGTCCACGGCACTATGCTCGCAGTCCAACCAGGTGGTGGACCCTCTGGTGCTGGCCGATACCCAGAGCATCGCACCGGCCTCCTCGCCCCGCCTGGAGAAGGCAATTACGGCTCCGCCCCGCAGGAGGACTTCAGGGCCAATCCAGAACTCTTAGACGGTGGCAGCAAGCCTCCACCTCCAGGCAGAGGAGATGTAGGAGCCCTCAGACTCCCTGTTTAATGTGCTGTCCCCGTCGGTACCGGGTAGGGTGGCCTTGCATCTCCATGAAGGGGTGGCTAAGATTGCAAGTGCCCTGTGGCAAACACCGCCCTCGTTGACCCCCATCTCTAAGAAGGCAGAACGCAAGTACTTTGTACCCACTAAGGGGCATGAGTACTTGTATACCCACCCGGTGCCCAACTCCCTGGTGGTCGAGTCAGTCAACCACAGGGAACGGCAGGGTCAGCCAGCCCCGACCCCAAAGAACAAAGACTCTCGGAGACTGGACTCTTTCGGAAGGAAAATTTATTCATCTTCAAGCTTCCAGTTACTTGTGGCAAACCATCAGGCTCTCCTGGGCCGGTACGAATTCAATCTGTGGGGCTCCCTGCCCAGGTTTGAGGACTCCCTCCAGGAGCGCAATAGGAAGGAGTTCAAGGTGCTGGTGGAGGAAGGGGCAGTGGCCACTAGGGCATCCCTGCAGGTAGCCTGGGATGCTGTGGACACGGCTGCACGATCAGTGGCCTCTGTGGTGTCCATGAGATGGGCGTCATGGCTCCTGCTCTCTGGGCTGTCCAGCAAGGCGCAGTCTTCCATGCAGGATCTCCCGTTTGACGGGAAAGCTCTGTTTGCGGCAGGAACAGATACAAGGCTGCATGGCATGAAAGACTCTCACACGACCCTCCAGACTCTGGGCCTCTATGTCCCAGCTCCGGCAAAACCTAAGTTCAAGCCGCAGCAGACTCCCACCTAGGCCACCCTCCTAAAGTATGAGGCCACCGATAAGAAGCAGCGGGACTATGAGAAGCCCTCAGAGGCAGTCTCGGCCTGCCCCCCAGCCTGGGTCCTCCAAGGACAAGCAGGCGGGGAAAAGGTGCTTTTGATGGGATGCTTGGAGGCACCCTGTAAGTCCTCATCAGGGATCCACCCCTAATAAAGCTCCCCTTCTCCACTTGGTTGTGTGCTTTCCTCCCAGAATGGTCGCATCTAACCTTGGACCGATGGGCTCACAACACCATCTCCCAGGGTTACATCCTCTAGTTTACTTACCCCCTACCCCCATCCCTCTTGGGTGGCCCCTCGCACGAACCTCTGCTTGAGCAGGAGGTGGGGCGGCTCCTAAGACTAGGAGCGATAGAGGCGGTGCCCAAGGAGTTCATGGGCAAGGAGTATTACTCCCGTTATTTCCTTATCCCAAAGGCCAAAGGGCTCAGGCCCATCCTGGACCTGAGAGGTCTGAACCAGTACATCGTGAAACTCAAGTTCCTCCTGGTCTCCCTGGCCTCCATCATCCCCTCCCTGGATCCCGGGGATTGGTACGCTGCCCTCAGTCTATAGGACACATACTTCCACATCCACGTATTTGAGGGGCACAGGCGCTTCCTCCGTTTTGTGGTGGGACAGAATCACTACCAATTCTCGGTCCGCCCGTTTGGTCTGTCCGCTGCCCCAGGGTGTTTACAAAATGCATGTTGGTGGTAGCGGCCTACCTCAGACAGCGGGGGGTCCAGATATTTCCCTATTTGGATGATAGGCTTAACAAGGGCACCTCCCGGTTGCAGGTGAGGGATCACGTGGCGCTCCTCCTGTCCACGTGCACTGCCTTGGGCATGTTGATAAACAACACCCAGTCCACCTTAGTCCTGGTCCAACGCATAGAGTTTATTGGGGTGCTCCTGGACGCAGTGTCAGCCAAGGCCTCTCTCCCGCCAAACAGATTAAAGACCCTGAAAGGTCTCATCGATTCGGTCACAATGTTCCCGGTGACAACAGCCAGGTTTTGCCTGCAGCTTTTGGGTCACATGTCGGCGTGCACATACGTGATCATCACGCCAGACTCAGGATGAGGCCCCTTCAGCTCTGGTTTTCTCACAGTTCTCCCAGGCCATGGACAGGATGGACAAGGTCCTCACCATGCCGGACTCTGTGATCACCTCCCTATGGTGGCGATCCGCGCCAAACAACATTTTCCAAGGGGTCCTGTTCAGGGACAGGGCTCCATTGTTGGAGCTGCTGTCCATTGCGTTAGACCTGGTTTGAGGTAGCCCATGTGGGGAACTTTCAGACCCAAGACCTGTCGTCGGCTCAAGACCTGACCCTACATATAAATGTCAAGGAGCTCAGGGCGGTGCAGCTGGCATGTATGGCTTCCGCTTTCACGTGGAGGGCAAGGTAGTCAGGGTCATAGAATCATAGAATATCGGGGTTGGAAGGGACCTCAGGAGGTCATCTAGTCCAACCCCATTCTCAAAGCAGAACCAATCCCCAATTTTTGCGCCAGATCCCTAAATAGCCTCCTCAAGGATTGAACTCACAACCCTGGGTTTAGCAGTCCAATGCTCAAACCACTGAGCTATCCCTCCCCCCTCACGGACAACATGGTCTCGATGTTCTATATCAACAGGCAAGGCGGGGCCCGATCCTCTGCCACAAAGCCCTCAGGCTGTGGGACTTCTGTATAATCCACGACATCCACCTGAAGGCCTTCCACCACCGGGCGCCCGGAACAAGAGGGTGGATTGCTTGAGCAGGGACTTTTCCTTGCAACACGAGTGGTCCCTCCACCCGGAAGTGGCCCACGTGCTCTTCCGAAGGTGGTGAACTCCCCAGGTGGACCTATTCACAACTCGGCAGAACCGGCGATTCCCCCGGTTCTGCTCCAGGGGTGGTCTGGTGAGGGGTGCTATCTCCAATGCCTTTATCCTGTCCTGGTCAAGCCAGCTTCTCTACGCCTTTCCCCCGTTCCCTCTAATCAGCGGGGTCCTGGAGAAGATAAAGATGGACAAGGCTCTGGTCCTCCTGATTGCCCTGGCGTGGCCCAGGCAGCATTGATACAGGACCCTCATGAGCCTTGCAGTAGCTTCGCCATGGACGTTGCTGCTGCGCCCGGACCTGCTTTCTCAGGACCAGGGCTGCCGCTTCCATCCCAACCTAGTGACCCTTCACCTCATGGTGCATCTGCTCAGTGTTTAGGTGGAGAGGAAAGGACGTGCTCAGAACAGGTTCTGCGCATCCTCTTCAAAGTAGATGGCCCTCCATTTGCTGCGCTCATTTGGCGAAGTGGTCCTGTTTCTCTAGGTGGGCGGCGGACCAGGGTGTCTCTCCTGTGGCCGCCCCAATCCAGCTTATCCTTGATTACCTCCTCCACCTGAGGGCCCAGGGCCTTGCACCTTCGTCAGTCAAGGTGCACCTGGTAGCCATATCGGCCTTCCATCCGCCGGTGGAAGGCCACATGGTAGTTTCCAATGTTATGACTGGATTGTTCCTTAAGGGTTTGGACCTTCTTTTTCCATATTCTAGATTTCCGATCCCACAGTGGGACCTAAACCTTGTGGTGGCTCGTCTCATGGGGCCCCCGTTTGAACTCCTGGCCACGTGCTCCTGGTCTCGCCTCTCGTGGAAGGTGGCCTTCCTAGTTGCAATCACATTGGCCCCGCGAGTCTTGGAGCTCAGGGCCCTGATTTCCGAGCCGCCGTACAGTCTTTCATAAGGACACGGTCCAGCTCCGCCTGCACCCCGCGTTCCTCCCGAAGGTGGTCTCTGTCTACCACGTGGGTCAGGACGTTTTTCTACTGGTTCTCTGCCCCAAGCCTCACGCGTCCAGTGAAGAGCGCCGTCTCCACACTCTCGATGTGCAGTGGGCTTTGGCTTTCTACCTCGAGCAGACCAAGCCATTTAGAAAGTCCTTGCAAGTGTTCATTGCCTCGAGTGAGCGTGGGAGGGGCCAGCCGATTTCCATTCAGCTTTCCAATCGGATCACTTCGTGCATCTGTTCCTGTTATGAGCTGACGGGTGTCCCCCTGCCACCCATTGTGAGGGCACACTTGACTCGGTCGCAGGCCTCATCGGCTGCCTTCATGGCCCACGTCCCCATCCAGGACATTTGTAGGGCTGCCACGTGGTCTTTGGTTCACACGTTCACCTCCCGCTATGCGATCATCCCCCAAACCAGGGATGACGCTGGGTTCGGCAGGGCTGTTCTCTGTCCTGGGAACTTGTGAACTTCTATTCACTTCCAACAAATATAGCTTGGAATAACCTATTGTGGAATACACATGAGCAATCACTCGAAGAAGAAAAGACAGTTACCTTTTCCGTAACTGGTGTTCTTCAAGATGTATTGCTCTTGTCTATTCCACACCCCTCCCTCCTTCCCTTCTGTCGGAGTTGTCTGGCAAGAAGGAACTAAGGGTGGGGGGAGCGCGTAGCTCCCCTTATACCGTACCAGGCAGGTGCCACTCCAAGCGTTGCTGGGGGCGCTCCCCCACTACAGGTAGTGCTAGGGGAAAAACTTCCGGCACTGGTGCACGTGGCGAGCATGCACATGTAGTGTGGGATAGACATGAGCAACACATCTTGAAGAACACCAGTTACGGAAAAGGTAACTGTCTTTTCTCAGTGAGAGCCCCTCCAAGCAGACACCACACCCTAAAGTCCAGCAGCGAAGGAGAGGCAGGGAAGAAAACACAATCGAAAGAGGCCACATTGACACTGTTCACCTTGGGTCCCAGTCTCTGGCAGTTGATGTTGCTACAGATGCTGGTTCAGACAGATTCAGCACCTATGCCTCTAGTACTGACATCCTCATGGAACTGACACCCCAAAACAAGAGCAAGACTGAAAGGTAGGATCAGGTGGCAGCAGATATGACATTGGCTCCAAACACAGAAGGGGCACCATCCTGGAGGGAAAAGAGACATCACTGCACCAAAGACAGGGCATATGAGTTCTCTGTTAAAAGAGGAGGTGGTACCAGGTAAGCCAGCACCAATGAAGTCACCATTCTGTGGATTATGGGACTGATATATGCCTTCACGGAACTGTTAAGAGAACATCTTTGGTGCTGCATAACAACCAGAGCCAGGGCCAAGACACCAGCACATGGCATTGCCATTCAGAGTACTGTTCTTCACTGTCATCACATTATGCCTTCTCCCTGGTGTTGAGTAGGGATCTCTCTCTCACTCTCTTCTGAGCACAACCCTAGAGCCTGTACCAGAGATTCCCCCTTACAGGGTGCTATCACAACAGACAAAAGTGGCATTGAACCAGTTGGCTGCAACTGAGCAAGTACTTATATACTGTGCCACCTTGGGCTTACTGGAGACCGTCATCTCAGGTGTCCCACAACAGAGCCCCTTCCTGTAGATCCAGGAAGAGGAGATCAGGCTCCTTGGAGGCATTTCTGCCAACGTTGGATTCAGATGTTAGATCCCAGGAACTGGGAGCCATAGAAGAACAGCACCTCCAGTCTCAACTTAAAGTTGTCATCCTCACCTGATGAAGCTGTCACAGCATTCCTGCTCCAATGATTGATGACTTTAAAGCATTTCAGAGTCTCTTAGCTTGCATTGCTGAGATCTTAGATGTTGAAATCATGGTCATAAAAAAAATCACGTAAAGTAATTGACATTTTGACCACATCAGCCTGGGCCAGAATTGTTTATTCCCATAAATGAGGGCATACTAGAGCTAACCAAGTGACTTTGGAAAACCCCAGTTAGCATTCAGCCCACATCTAAATGGGTGCAGAAGTGCTATCAGGTACCACCAAAATCTATGCACACTTCTACTCCCACTCAAACCCAGGATCGTTGGTGGTGGCAACAGTGCAGGAAACATTGAAATTAACGAAAGGGGACATCTAAGGTCTAGGACCCCCAAAAGCTATACCTGTCTATATGCAAAGCCTACTTGTCCGCCACATTGTAACTCCATGTGGCAAACTACCAGGTGTCATTTCTGTACATGGACTAGGGGTGACTCCCTTCCTGGTGAAAGTACCACAGTACTCTGTGGAGGAATATAGGCCAAATTGTTGCCAGAACAGTCCTATAGGCAGCCATGGATGCCTCCAACACAGCCAAGAGGTAAATGGCCACAGCTGTAACTGAGACTGGCTTCCTGGTTGTTAGCATCCAGAATACCAAGGGAGGTCTAGGATCTCAAGGGAATAGAGCTCTTCAGTAAAAGCAGCATTGCATTCCTTTAAAGGATTTAAGGGATACCATGAGATCACTGGGGATATTATTCTCCTATAGGAAGCCCTATAGACAGTCCCAGCAGCCGCATCTATATCTCAGAGAAGACATTGGGAGTACACATCACAGAAATGATCATAATGTTCAAGAAGACACCTGTTGCCTGCCTTCTCTGTCAACCAACCAACCCTGACATCCAGATAGCAGATTTGATGGGAGCCACAGCGGAACCAATCAGGAGCCAGTTTTCATAGAATATCAGGGTTGGAAGGAACCTCAGAAGGTCATCTGGTCCAACCCCCTGCTCAAAGCAGGACCAATCCCCAACTAAATCATCCCAGGGCTTTGTCAAGCCTGACCTTAAAAACCTCTAAAGAAGGAGATTCCACCCCCTCCCTAGGTAACCCATTCCAGTGCTTCACCACCCTCCTAGTGAAAAAGTTTTTTCTTATATCCAACCTAAACCTCCCCCATTGCAACCTGAGACCATTACTCCTCATTCTGTCATCTGCGACCACTGAACAATTTAGATCCATCCTCTTTGGAACCTCCTTTCAGATAGTTGAAAGCAGCTATCAAATCCCGCCTCAATCTTCTCTTCTGCAGACTAAACAATCCCAGTTTTCTCAGCCTCTCCTCATAAGTTATGTGTTCCAATCCCCTAATCATTTTTGTTGCCCTCTGCTGGACGCTTTCCAATTTTTCCACATCCTTCTTGTAGTGTGGGGCCCAAAACTGGACACAGTACTCCAGATGAGGCCTCACCAATGTCGAATAGAGGGGAACGATTACGTCCCTTGATCTGCTGGCAATGCCCCTACTTATATATCCCAAAATGCCATTGGCCTTCTTGGCAACAAGGGCACACTGTTGACTCATATCCATATTCTCGTCCACTGTAACCGCTAGGTCCTTTTCTGCAGAATTGCTGCCTAGCCATTCGGTCCCTAGTCTGTAGTGGTGCTTGGGATTCTTCCATCCTAAGTGCAGGATTCTGCACTTGTCCTTGTTGAATCTCATCAGATTTCTTTTGGCCCAATCCTCTAATTTGTCTAGGTCCCTCTGTATCCTATCCCTTTCGGGAGCTTCTTTGTCCTATTTTGTTGGACTTGATCTGCTATAAGCACTGGCCATTGCTGTTCAGTTCATTTGTATAGTCTGCTCCCATCCACTCTCCTCCTGTTCCCTCTTCAGGGATCCTTCTCATGAGTCTTAAAAGAGTGGCTTTGTTGCTTCATCTAGAAGCCTTAGAAGATATCCTCAGGGACACAGGGGAAAAGGCTTCTACTTCCAATATTTAACACATCCAAGAGAGGTGTTTTCGTCCTATCTGAGACCTGAGGAGAATGAACAAATATATATGCCATCTTAGGTTCAGGTTGGTGACACTTGCCTCCATCATTCCATCTCTCCAGGCTCAAGACTCTTGGCTTGCAAAACGTGTACTTCCGTATAGCTATTCATTCAATTACAGGAAGTACTTAAGATTCATGGTCGGAGGAAACCATTACCAATACAAGATTGGACTCCTCAGGGCATTGGTTGGCTTCACAAAATGCTTGGCAGTCATAGGGTTGACTGGATGATCAGAGGTGGATTGCAACAGGAGACAGCAATGAGCTTGAATTGTGCTCTATTCTTACTGTCCCACGTAGGCCCCCTATTTGAACTACAAAAACGTCAGTCATCATTTTGGATGATAAAATTCATAGGAGTTCTGATCAGCCCCAGACCAGAAAAGTCCTGCTTGCCTGAGGACAGGTTCCAGTTGTCACAGATGCTGATAATCCAACTAATATAAAAACAGGCTATGATACTACGGATTTGCCTTGCAATGTTAGGCCATGTGTCCACATGTGTGTACACAATGTTGTTTGCCAGACTTCACCAGCAGCTCCTTCAGCTCTGGATTTAGGTGAATCTATTCCCTAGTGAGGCATTGCATAGACAGGAAGGTCTCAGTGCCTCGGTATGTCAGTGCAGAACTGGCTTGGTGGTTGGATCCCACAGATGCAGAAAAAGGGGTACCCTTTTCAGTTCTCTCCCCATCACACAATGAGTACAGATGCATTAGAGACAGATTTTAAAATCATGGAACTTAGTCTCTGTAGAACATGGAGGTGTACATGTGAATGTCCTGGAGCTCTAAGCTATTAGACTGGCTTGGATGGCATTCCTACTTGTACTCCAAATTAGTAGTGCAAATCTCCACAGACAACATTACAGTTGTCTGTATGTAAACAAGGGGGCATTCAACCCTCTGTGTGGAGACCATCAAATTCTGTACTTGGTTCTATCAAAAGGTTATCTCTATGACGCTTTGTCTCCCAGGAGTCAGCAACAACCTAGTGGACTTCCTGAGCAGGCATTCAGTGACCAATCACAAATGGCCCTTGCACAGATCTGTTGTGGGACTGATGCATGTATGAGGTCATTGGGAATCTCAATAATGGACTTGCTTGCTATCAAGGACAACACCAAATGCCAGTACATTTGCTTCAGAGGAGGCCTGAGTCAAGGACTGTTACTGGATGCCTTTCTACTGCAATGGAACTGGAGGCCTGCTATACACCTTTCCATCAATTACCCTGGAGATCAGGGAATCGCCAGTATTGAACAGGACAAAGCCGCACTAATTCTCATAGCTCCATACTAGCCAAGACAGTTTTGGCTGATGAGCCCACTACAGGCGTCCACAGAGCCTCTTGAGTCAGCTCCTGGACCTGATGATATGTTCGTTGTCAGATATCCCATTCAGACAGTCACTGTACCTGACAGCATGGCTGTTGACTGGTTAAATATCGTAAATAGAGACTGCACCATTCAGGTCCAGGAAATCCTGATTCAGAGCAGGAAAACATCTATCAGAAGGATGTATTCATCTGAATTGAAGAGGTTCTCAATATGGGTGACCCAACAGAGTCTGGTCCCAGTTCAGGCCTTGATATTGAAGAACCTTGACTACCTGTTGCACTTAAAACAGCTGGCCTTTGGTTGAGCTCCGTTAAAGTCCCCCTTGCAGCAGTCTCTACTTGTCATTCTCATGTACCGTTGTGCTGTCTTCTTTCACCCCATGGTATTGAGTTTCTAAAAGGGCTGTTACATGCTTACCCGCTAGTCAGAGACCCTTCTTCAGCCAGCGATTTCAATTTAGTCTTCCTGAGGCTCATGGAGCTTCTCTTTGAACATTTCTCAGAATGTTCCTTTAACCACCTTTCCCTAAAGTTGTTCTTCCTGGTGGCTATCACTTCAAACAGGAGGGTGTGTGGGCTTCAGGGTTTTGTGGTAGAACTCCCCTCCCTCCCAATATAACATTTCAAAGAGTGCTCAGGCCTCTCACACATTCATTCTGAAAATGATTTCAAATTTTCCTTGGAACCAGTCAGTCAATCTGCCTGGATGTTTTCCCCAAGTTGCATTCTGCACTGGGAGAAAGGAAATTTACACACACTAGCTGTATCCAGCACTTGGTTTCATCAGTTATTGGCTCCATCTGTTCTTAGCCATAGCTGGATGTTCTAAAGGTGAGGTATTCTCATCGCAAAAAATGACAGTGTATCTCATCATTACCAGCTGACTGGTGTACCCCCACTCCACTAGAGGGCAAACGACATCCTTCCCTTGCTTCAGGAATGTGCTAGTATCAGTGCTCTGTAAGGCAGCACTGGAATAACCCACCAATCTGTCTAAGTAAGATACCAAGTTTTTGGGAAAACAGTACTATGATCACGGTTGACCTTTATGTAGCTGAAACTCCTCATTCCTACCATCCTGAGGGGGTACTGATTGCCAGTCACCTACAATGGGATCTACTGTGACACATTTAAAAGAACTGTTGGTTAGCCTACAGTAACTCTGGTTCTTTGAGATGTTGTCAGTGTGCATCCAGCCTCCTCCATTCCAGATACAGAAGTTCTGAACTACAACTGAAATTCTAATTATGAGGGAATTTACGAAGGGTTGCAGCTATCTTATGCCCTAACACAAGAGCACGAGGAGGTTCACGGCTTGCATGGTCCTGACTAACACAGCTATTCAAAATCATCTGATTTCTAGTGTATGAGGCACATGTGCACTTGCAGTGGGGTTTTGTGTTGTCTTCAACATCTCAAAGGACCACAGTTGCTGTAGGGTAAGTAATCTTTCTTTACTTACGGTGCCTATGTTTGGGCATTGTCCAGTCTAGTCTTAAATATCCCAACCAGTGTGGTTTCCATCTCTTAAATTGGAACAGTATTTCACAGCTTCATATAGCTTGCTGTCAGGAGTTTCTCCTTGATAATAAGCCTACATTTTTCTGTTTGTAAAATGGGGCTGCTCCTGTATACCCACCTTTTGATACATGACTGAATACTATATACATGTAAAATTTCATTAACAAATAAATAGGACCCAGAAGTCCTAAATCTTATTCCTCAGCTCTGATTATACAACAGTCCCTTCTCAGAAGGAATATATCTACTACTGTGAGCTAATGTAGGTACTCCTTTAGCTTTAGTGGTTAAAGTTTGTGCTGTGCATCTGAAGGTTCAGGTTCAAACTGTGCTAATGACTTATGCAGGGGGATTGCTAGTCTTACATGATGGAATTTTAGTTCTTTCAGTTCAGTTTAAAAACCTAAAGCCTAGGAAATTCCATATAAAATATCTTCATTAAAAGAGAAAGGGTTAAGGTTGCACAATGGAGCGTCAAGAAGTTAGGAAATACCAGACTCAAGATTGTCCATGTAACCATAATTCACCAGCACATGTTATGTTTATGCAGTCTTTAATTACATGACTGCATACTCTTCCCCCGCCCCTCCTCCCCCCGGACCCTTGCCTTGTTCATTGAACAGTATGAGTAATGCTCAGGGAACAAGGCTGCTGTGAAGTGTTTTTCTCTTCCTTCAATGTGTGACCATGATGGTATACTTCTATCTTCCCATCAATGTAGTAGGAAAACCTCATGCACATTAATATAAGTTTTTTGGGGTAGAGGCCATCTTTGTGTTGTGGGCTTGACTAATCCTTGGTGGGAGCCTCTAGGCACCACCTCAGTACAAAAATAAAATATGTACTGTATCCTCCCAGCAGCCCTGGGAAGTAAGAAAGCAGCGGTATGGAAACTGAAGTGCAGAGTAAGGCCAACACTTGCAAAAGCGGCCATCTTGGATGCTTCAGTCATTGGGTCCCTTGAAACTTGGGGCTGGATTTTTTTCCCCCCAAACTTGCTGAGCGGCTGTATTTTCCATTGACTTCAGCTGTAGTTGAGTAAGACTTAGCAGGGAAAATCCAGCCCTTTGGGATGTCTCAAGTTGGGGAGGGAACACTGTTAGTGACCACTTCAGAAAACTTTGTAACGTTCCCAGTATCACAGGAATCCTATTGCAGAGCCAGGGATGGAACCCAGTTTTCTAGAGTCCAGTACAGTCCCTAACTACAAGATCATCCCTTTTATTTGTGCAATCCTGTGCAATTGTGTAATTGATTATGCATGTTTCAGCAAAGGAGAGAGGAGATGGTCTTATTGATTATACATCCTGGGCTTGCTTAGCATCCGTTCTGAGCACAGAATTGAAGCAAAGACATTGAGAGAAAACAGGTTTCAGAGTAGCAGCCGTGTTAGTCTGTATTCGCAAAAAGAAAAGGAATACTTGTGGCACCTTAGAGACTAACAAATTTATTAGAGCATAAGCTTTCGTGAGCTACAGCTCACTTCATCGGATGCATTTGGTGGAAAAAACAGAGGAGAGATTTATATACACACACAGAGAACATGAAACAATGGGTTTATCATACACACTGTAAGGAGAGTGATCACTTAAGATAAGCCATCACCAGCAGCAGCGGGGGGAAAGGAGGAAAACCTTTCATGGTGACAAGCAAGGTAGGCTAATTCCAGCAGTTAACAAGAATATCAGAGGAACAGTGGGGGGTGGGTGGGAGGGAGAAATACCATGGGGAAATAGTTTTACTTTGTGTAATGACTCATCCATTCCCAGTCTCTATTCAAGCCTAAGTTAATTGTATCCAGTTTGCAAATTAATTCCAATTCAGCAGTCTCTCGTTGGAGTCTGTTTCTGAAGCTTTTTTGTTGAAGTATAGCCACTCTTTGGTCTGTGATCGAGTGACCAGAGAGACTGAAGTGTTCTCCAACTGGTTTTTGAATGTTATAATTCTTGACGTCTGATTTGTGTCCATTCATTCTTTTACGTAGAGGCTGTCCAGTTTGGCCAATGTACATGGCAGAGGGGCATTGCTGGCACATGATGGCATATATCACATTGGTAGATGCGCAGGTGAACGAGCCTCTGATAGTGTGGCTGATGTGATTAGGCCCTATGATGGTATCCTACACCAACATTCCACACAAAGATGGACTACAAGCCGTCAGGAACAGTATCCCCGATACTGTCACAGCTAACCTGGTGGCTAAACTTTGTGACTTTGTCCTCACCCATAACTATTTCACATTTGGTGACAATGTATACCTTCAAATCAGCGGCACTGCGATGGGTACCCGCATGGCCCCAC
This sequence comes from Dermochelys coriacea, assembly GCF_009764565.3. Taxonomy (NCBI): domain Eukaryota; kingdom Metazoa; phylum Chordata; order Testudines; family Dermochelyidae; genus Dermochelys; species Dermochelys coriacea. The sequence continues at coordinate 19,656,495 of NC_050086.2, read as the reverse complement.
AGTATGTCAACATTTTTATGGCTGACTTACAGCAATGCTTCTTCAGCTCTCGTCCCCTAATGCCCCTACTCTACTTGCGCTACATTGATGACATCTTCATCATCTGGACCCATGGAAAAGAAGCTCTTGAGGAATTCCACCATGATTTCAACAATTTCCATCCCACCATCAACCTCAGCCCGGACCAGTCCCCACAAGAGATCCACTTCCTGGACACTACGGTGCTAATAAGCGATGGTCACATAAACACCACCCTATATCGGAAACCTACTGACCGCTATTCCTACCTACATGCCTCTAGCTTTCATCCAGATCATACCACTCGATCCATTGTCTACAGCCAAGCGCTACGATATAACCGCATTTGCTCCAACCCCTCAGACAGAGACAAACACCTACAAGATCTCTCTCATGCATTCCTACAACTACAATACCCACCTGCTGAAGTGAAGAAACAGATTGACAGAGCCAGAAGAGTACCCAGAAGTCACCTACTACAGGACAGGCCCAACAAAGAAAACAACAGAACGCCACTAGCCATCACCTTCAGCCCCCAACTAAAACCTCTCCAACGCATCATCAAGGATCTACAACCTATCCTGAAAGATGACCCATCACTCTCACAGATCTTGGGAGACAGACCAGTCCTTGCTTACAGTCAGCCCCCCAATCTGAAGCAAATACTCACCAGCAACCACACACCACACAACAGAACCACTAACCCAGGAACCTATCCTTGCAACAAAGCCCGTTGCCAACTCTGTCCACATATCTATTCAGGGGATACCATCATAGGGCCTAATCACATCAGCCACACTATCAGAGGCTCGTTCACCTGCGCATCTACCAATGTGATATATGCCATCATGTGCCAGCAATGCCCCTCTGCCATGTACATTGGCCAAACTGGACAGTCTCTACGTAAAAGAATGAATGGACACAAATCAGACGTCAAGAATTATAACATTCAAAAACCAGTTGGAGAACACTTCAATCTCTCTGGTCACTCGATCACAGACCTAAGAGTGGCTATACTTCAACAAAAAAGCTTCAGAAACAGACTCCAATGAGAGACTGCTGAATTGGAATTAATTTGCAAACTGGATACAATTAATTTAGGCTTGAATAGAGACTGGGAATGGATGAGTCATTACACAAAGTAAAACTATTTCCCCAGGGTATTTCTCCCTCCCACCCCACCCCCCACTGTTCCTCTGATATTCTTGTTAACTGCTGGAATTAGCCTACCTTGCTTGTCACCATGAAAGGTTTTCCTCCTTTCCCCCCCCTGCTGCTGGTGATGGCTTATCTTAAGTGATCACTCTCCTTACAGTGTGTATGATAAACCCATTGTTTCATGTTCTCTGCGTGTGTATATAAATCCCTCCTCTGTTTTTTCCACCAAATGCATCCGATGAAGTGAGCTGTAGCTCACGAAAGCTTATGCTCTAATAAATTTGTTAGTCTCTAAGGTGCCACAAGTACTCCTTTTCTTTTTGAGAGAAAACAGTATGTGATCATGTAGCTCAAGTCTGTAACATTGCCATTTGCTCAGTAGAGCTGAATTAAGATTGCCTGGCACTGAATTAAACATTTTAATGATTTTATTGGACCAACTTCTGTTGGTGAAAGTCAAGCTTTTGAGCTACACAGATCTCTTCTTCAGGTCTGGGAAGGGTACTCCGAGCATCACAGCTAAATGCAACACGAGCCGATGAAGTGAGCTGTAGCTCACGAAAGCTTATGCTCTAATAAATTTGTTAGTCTCTAAGATGCCACAGGTACTCGTTTTCTTTTTATGGAACAGATTGTTTAGCGTAAGTAGTTAGCACATATTCTAAGGGACCATTCAAAGTCATAGGCAGTAATGGGCCACTCTACCTTAAATGGTCTCTTAAAATATATGCTAAGTACTTTATGCTAAACAATCTGTTCCATGTTGCATTTAACTGTGGTGTTATGAGTATCTTTCCCAGACCTGAAGAAGAGCTGTGTGGCTCGAAAGTTTTTCTCTGTCATCCAAAGAAATTGGTCCAATAAAAGATACTACCTCACCCACCTTTTCTCTCTATTATCCTGGGAAGAGATGGATACAACTACACTACATACTAATTTAATTCTGACATTTCCTGTCTTGATTTCTTGACTTTTTGCAACCTTTGCTTTTTCTCTTAACAGTTTATTTTTGTATGGAATATAGCTGTAGTATGATTTCACCTTTCATATTTCTAAAATATTTACCAATTGATGAAATTTAGAGGACAGGAAAGATGCTGTGGTGAATAATGGATTGATTTATGAGGAAAGACTAAAATAGTTAAACACATGTAGAGCTGGCTAAGCAATGACTAAAGCTGGCAAGCTAAACGATCTAAAGGTATTAAAGTGCGTTAACACCAAGGTAAAGAAGAATTGTTTAGAGTTCAACAGTGGGGTAAAATTAGGAATTATAGGGTAAAATTAAGGGACGAAAATTTTGACTGGATATCATCCAGAACTTTTGGACAGGGTGTCGTTTACAATTGTAGAATAGTTTGTTTCTTCCCTCCACCTCTTCCTAGGTGAGGGGCTGGAAGTGCCATTACTTGGTATATTACATAGTTTGTTTAAACTTACTAACAAACATACTATCATGAACATTGGTACTAAATGACCTGGCCTCCCACCTATAACTTCTTTGCCATCGAGGAATCTACTAACTACCACGTTTAAATACTAATTCCTGTTCTTCAAAAGCTCATGTGAGTGGCTTATTTGAAACCTAGATGTTCATGTGGTATGGGATTCACTTTATGGCTGTGGCTCAGATAACCCTATTTAGATGTCTGTAGGAGACTTTCATGAGAGTGATTTTTATTGCTCAGGTATCATTTTTCTAAATTTGATTGAATGAAAATAGCTAATAAATATACTTTTTTAATTTTTAAAGGATCGTGTAGGAGGAAGAGTTGCTACATTTCGCAAAGGAAACTATGTTGCTGATCTAGGAGCCATGGTGGTGACAGGGCTAGGTGAGTCATTCAAAATAGTAAACTTTTTTAAAGGTTATTGAAAGAGAAAGGTTATAACATTCTAGTTTGGGCCTCTTCCGTGTTCAGGGTGCCCTGATGTGTGATGAAGGAATCGTTCATAATAGGGATCAGTTCAATGGAAGTGTGGTTGTGTTATGGAAGACGTTTTCTCAGTTGTCATTCCTTTCAGGTTTGTTGAAACCACTTAGTTTTTTGTGGTTTCTGCCAAACTCTCACCATAGTGGTTTGATTTCTGCAACAGTTCATTTGCACTGGGATTTTTGTTACTTTTCTCTTGGCATGCTAGCTTATTTTGTCTATATTTAAACTATTCTTACAACCATTTAGCTAAGCATCAAAGAATCATAGGGACCTCGAGAGGTCATCTAGTCCAGTTCCCTGCACTCATGGCAGGATTAAGTATTATCTCCACGGGTTCTCGCAACAAATTTTTTGGTGGCGTCAGAGTGCAGCCACCAACTCTTGCTGGTGGCCACACTTGCACTTTAGGAAAAATAAATAATTTTAGGAAAAAATTAGTAAAATATGCACATATGTACATCCAAATCATTGTAATTCATTTATGTAAGGTTTTGGGTGGCTTTTTTTTTTTCTTCCAGACTCAGTAATAAAAATCATGCACAGTTATCTCTATTCTATACTAGATCTAAAAGAGTAGAAACACAAATAAGATGCTTTGCGCGTTCTTATCTTTTTTTATTATTGTTTCTTTTGCTTTTTTGGTAAAAGTGGTTGTCTGTATAACAATTCTGAAGTAAATTTAAAAATGCTTTGACATAATAGAAGTCCAAATAAAAATGAAAAACATATCTGGGTGGCTTGGAGCTGGGGAGGGGAGGGGACGTACGGCTGTGGCCATCCTGGGTCTTCTCTGGATGCGGGGTGGCGGTTGGGTGGGGGTCATGTGGCTCTAGGTGCAGGGGGTCTCAGGGCTCCGGCTGCGTGAGCAGAAGGGGTGGAGTCGGGGGCTAGCTTTCCCAAAGGGGGGCTGTGCCTGCTGCTCACGTCCTTACCCCTGCCCGCTGCTTGCCTCCTGTGTTCGTCCTCACTCCCCTGCCACAGACATCCTGCTGCCCACCACAAGAACTCCCGCTCACTGGTGGCTCACCACTCACCTCCTCACTCCCCCGCTTGCAGCCAGACACCCTGTCTGCCTAGTCAGCCTGCCGCTTGCCTCCTAACTCCTCCACCAGGCCTCCCCCACTCGCCTCACCTCCTTCCCCCCGCCTCCTCATTCCACCCCTGCTTGTCTCCCACCTCCTTACCCCGCTCGCCTTGTCACTCCCCTGCTCGCAGCCAGACCCCTCTGCCCCCCTCGTCACCCTGTTGCTGCCTTGCCACTCACCTCCTTACTCCTCCGCCAGCGCCCCCCTGCCAATCGCCTCTTGCCTCCTCACCCCCCCGCCTGCTGCTTGCCTCCTCTCACACACCCCTGCCTGCCTCCTCACTGCCCTGCTCGCAGCCAGCCCCCCGCCCGCCTCCTCACCTTGCTGCTGGCTTGCCATTCGCCTGCTGCTCACCTCACCGCTTGACTCCTCAGCCCGCTGCTCACTTTCTCACCCCCTTACCTTGCTCTTTAAGCATTGTGTGTCCCATCTATGCCTCCAGTGAGGCAGCACGTGCAGGAGCAACAGGAATGAAGGGGAGGGGCTGATGCTCTCCCCCCTCCACTGCCCAGGAAACTGCTGTGGCCACAGGGAAACCCCTTCGTGGCCGCATTTGAGAAATTGTGATCTAGACCCGAGGTGGGCAAACTGCAGCCCACAGGACCGTCCTGCCTGGGCCATGAGCTCCCAGCCAGGGAGGCTAGCCCCTGGGTGCTCCCCTGTGTGGGTAGCGCGGTTTGCGCCGGCTCACCTCCCAGGCTTTCCAATAAGCCTGTCCTGTCACTCTGAGCGGCATGGTAAGGAGTGGGGCAGGGGTGTGGATAAGGGTCAGGAAGTCCCGGGGGGCAGTCAGGGGACAGGGAGCAGTTGGATGGGCGGGGGGCAATCAGGAGAAAGGGAGCAGGGGGGGTTGGATGGGGGTGGAGTCCTGGGGGGGGGGGGTTGGAGGGTCCCGTGTGGAGGGGGACAGAGAGCAGGATAGGGGGTGGGATCCTGGGAGGGCAGTTAGCGTCGAGGGTTCCGGGTGGGGACGGTCAGGGGACAAGAAGTGGGGAGTGTTGGATGGGTTGGGGGGGCCTGTCGGGGTGGGGGTGTGGATAGGGGTCAGGGCAGGGGAGGTTGAATGGGTCAGGGCTTCTGAGGGGGGCAATCGGGAGGATAGGGGGCAGGGGCCAAGCTGTTTGCGGAGGCACAGCCTTCCCTACCTAGCCCTCCAAACCGTTTCACAACCCTGATGTGGCCCTTGGGCCAAAAAGTTTGCCCACCCTGATCTAGACCATCCCTGACAAGTGTTTGTGTAACTTGCTCTTAAAACTTCCAATGATGGAGATTCCACAACCTTCCTAGGAAATTTATTTCGGTGCTTAACCACCCTGACAGTTACGAAGTTTTTCCTAATGTCCAACCTAAACCACCCTTATTGCAATTTAAGCCCATTGCTTCTTGTCCTATCCTCAGAGGTTAAGGAGAACAATTCTTCTCCCTCATCCTTGTAACAACCTTTTATGTACTTGAAAACTGTTATGTCCCCTCTGTCTTCTCTTTTCCAGACTAAACAAACCCAATTTTTTCAATCTTCCCTTATAGCTCATGTTTTCTAGACCATTAATAATTTTTGTTGCTCTTCTCTGGACTTTCTCCAATTTGTCCACTTCTTTCCTGAAATTTGGCTCCCAGAATTGGACACAGTACTCCCAGCTGAGGCCTAATCAGCGCAGAGTAGAGCGGAAGAATTGCTGCTCGTGTCTTCCTTAAACACTCCGCCTTGTACAGTCCAGAATGATGATCTCTTTTTTTTTTTTTTCCAATAGCGTTACACTGTTGACTCATTTAGCTTGTGGTCCACTATGACCCCCAGATCCCTTTCTGCAGTACTTCCCATTTTGTATGTGTGCAGTTGATTGCTTCTTCCTAAGTGGAGTACTTTGCATTTGTCCTTGTTGAATTGCATCCTGTTTACTTAAGACCATTTCTCCAGTTTGTCCAGATCATTTTGAATTTTAATCCTATTCTCTAAAGCATTTGCAACCCCTCCCAGCTTGGTATTATCCACAAACTTTATAAGTATACTCTCTGTGCCATTATCTAAATCACTGATGAACATATTGAACAGAACCGGACCCAGAACTGATCCCTGTTGGACCCCACTTTTTTATGCCCTTCCAGCATGACTGTGAACCACTGATAACTACTTTCTGGGAACGGTTTTCCTATTAGTTTTGTACCCACCTTATAGTAGCTCCATCTAGGTTGTATTTCTCTAGTTTGTGTATGAGAAGATCATGCAAGACCAGTATCAAAAGCTTTACTAAAGTCAAGATATACCGTATCTACTGCCGCCCCCCCCCCATCCATAAGACTTCTTACCCTGTCAAAGAAAGCTATCAGGTTGGTTTGACACATTTGTTTTTGACAAATCCATGCTGACTGTTACTTATCATCTTATTATCTTATTATCTTTTAGATGTTTGCAAATTGATTGCTTAATTATTTGCTCCATTATCTTCCAGGTACAGAATTTAAGATGACTGGTCTGTAATTCCCCATGTTGTCCTTATTTCCCTTTTTATAGATTGGCACTATATTTGCCCTTTTTCAGTTTTCTGGAATCTCTCCCGTCTTCCATGACTTTTCAAAGATTAAGCTTTAGCATCTCCATGCTTTGGAACAGGCACTTGAAATTTGGTTGGACGCATGGTGTGTCCTTTATGTCGGATGTGCCTTTTGCTTTCCTGTGGAAAAACAGTCCATGTTTGGCCAAACTATGACCTGCTGAAAAAGCTCAGTGTGCACATGCTCAGAGAGTTGTTAGTTTGCCTGGTAATTCCCTTAAGAGTCTGTCTATCTGTACCGCGCATGCTCCATCCCAAGCTGCAAGGGCTGAGCAGGACTTCCCTGCAATTGCTTCTTCCAGCTGCCAGGGGCTACTGTGGAATTAGGCACTGGAACTGAGAATGGGAAGACTCTTCTGGGTTCTCAAGGTTTTCTTTTGGTTCCCAGACAGAATGGAGAAAGAGGAAGAAGAAGCAACCACATTGGAATTCATAAGGGGTGAGAAATGGAGTACTGGGCTTGGAGCCAGGGAGCCATAGATTGGGGAGAAGCAGAGCTAGAGAGTGGGAGGAAGCAGACTTCGGGGGGTGATGGATAGGAGCAGAGTGAGGTGGGTACATATATAGGAGCACAGGGGGATGAGGATGGCAAGAGCTGGGGGATATGGAGGAAGTTAAATAAGAGCAAAGGTGGGGGTTGGATAGGAACAGAGGGGCAAAAAGACAAGGCTGGAGCACAGTGTAAAAAAATTTATAGCCAGTAGAACACACTTGCAACCTGAATCTGGATTTGAATCCAGAAGTCCTTTATCTAAATTCCTGTGCTGTCCGCAAAGAGCAGAGAATTCCATTGGCAAAGTGCATCTTGTCCCCACTAGTGACTGGTCCACAGAGGATAACGGGCTACTACTGTTAGTTACTCAGTTCAAGTGGTAGATCTCTGAACCTACTGATGACCAAAACTGATGCTATATGGTTTCACATGGTGGAATTTCTGGGTTTTAGCTTTATTTTCTTTTCTTTTAAAATGGGGGTATTTAATGTAATTTTTTTAAAGATGGGAAGGTCAAATACTTCAAAGATAGGAAACGCAAGATTTAAGGTGGCCTGTGCAGTCTTAATTCAGACCTCTTGTCCATATATATTATGATACAGTAACTCCTCGCTTAACATGGTAGTTATGTTCCTGAAAAATGCTACTTTAAGCAAAACGCTGTTAAGTGAATCCAGTTTCCCCATAAGAATTAATGTAAATGGGGGGGTGGGTTAGGTTCCAGGGAAATTTTTTTTACCAGACAAAAGACTAATACACACATACATGCAGTATAAGTTTTAAACAAGCAATTTAATACTGTACACAGCAATGATGATTATGAAGCTTGGTTGAGGTGGTGGAGTCCAAGGGTGGAAGAGGGAGGGATATTTTCCAGGAAATGCCTTGCTGCTAAATGATGAACTAGCACTTGGCTGAGCCCTCAAGGGTTAACACGTAGTTGTTAATGTAGCCTCACAGCAGGAATGGAGGGAGGGGAGACAGCATGGCAGAGAGAGACCCTGTGTGAGAGGGATGCGCATTGCCCCTTTAAGTACGCTGACCCCACTCTAAGTACACTGCCCTTTTACGCAGAGATGGGGGGCAGGAGCAGGGGGAGGGGGACACCCGGACATTAGCACCCCTCCCCCCACCACAGCAAGCAGGAGGCTCCCAGGAGCAGCTCCAAGGCAGAGGGCAGGAGCAGCACAGGGCAGTGGGGGGAGGGACAGCTGAACTGCTGGGCGGCTGCTGCACAGGGCACTTAGGGGAGCGGGGAGTTGATGAGGGGGGGTTCCTGGTCCACCCTGGCTCCAAGCCCCCACCAGCAGCTGCAATGGGCTGCTCTTCCTGCAAGCACTGGACAAAGCAGGCAGCTGCCAAACAATGTTATAAGGGAGCACTGCGTAACTTTAAACGAGCATGTTCCCTAATTGATCAACAAGGTAACAATGAAACAACATTAACCAGTACGACTTTAAGTGAGGAGTTACTGTAGTTTTCAATTACATGGTCACATACTAGTTTTTTTCAACAGGTCCCCTCATTATTCAGTTCACAGGATGTAATGTACTCTGGGACTGAATCAGTGTTGTGTAGCAAATGAGGTTGGGTGTGTCCTGCCTCATTTGTTGCAGGAATTGGAAGAGGTTTGGTTTTGTGATTAAAGTTTATTGTTGCCCTGGAGAAGTGTATGGTGTTCCCTGCCTCTGCCACAGAATTCCTATGTGGTGCTGAGAAAGTCACTTAACCCAGACTTTCACAATAGGTTACTAATTGTGGTGGTGGTCTAGGTGTCCAGTGTCGGATATCTGCAGTCAATATTGTAGTAATGCTGAGCACTCGTAACTGCAACTGAATGTGATGGGAGCTAGGTGTTTGAAGTTGGACACGGCTAACAATTTTGGCCTTGCTTTCTGCCTCAGATCCCCAGCTGAATAATTGGGATAACATTACTGCCTAATCTCACAGGACTGTTGTGAAGATAAATTCATAAATATTTGTGAAGCTCTCAGGTATTATGGTGAGAGCACCAGAGAAACTGCCAATGAAGAAATTACTAATTCTGTATACAGTGTGGAGTTTGAATGGTATGCATTAAATAAGGCCATGCATTAAACAAGAAGGATAAAGAAATATTGAATAGCTAGCTACCCATTCACTGAATGAAGCATGGGTCCTATGGAACAAATAGTATGTGATAGTTTTATAATACACAATCAAAATGCATATGTATGAATCCGAATTAAACTTGCATGGGCAACTTGAATTCTGGCATTTCTTAACTTTTGAGTGGCTCACTTTGCAACCTTATTGTTCTTTTATAGAACGGTGCTAGAATGGTGATAATCTGACATAAAGAGCCAGTCTCCTCAAGGCTTCTCCTTGTACCCCTGCAGGAAAGGGGCGGGACTTCTATTCCCACTCTTTTCTGGTGGAGAAGAGTTCGGAGCCTTCAGACATCTTAGACTTCCCTCTCCTCCCCTGGAGGGTCTGCAAGTCTTGCTTCTGTATGGAGACTTGAACAGTTCTCCATTCTTTTTCCTGTGGGCCTTTCCCAGCTTAGTGGACCTCAGTGATGCATAGCTGCACATCCTTATTTGCCCATTGCACCAGCATTTTTTTCACTTGGCCCTTGTGAACTGTATTCCTTGGGTCCCATCTCTACAGTGCCAATCTTCTCAGAGCCCATTCCTTGAGAGCCCATTTCAGAGCGTTTATCCCTCAATGTGACCTTCCCTTTCTACTTTACAGTTTTGTTCTGCTCTACATTTGAACCTCTGGGAGATGCATCCCTGTGGCTATTAACTCTCAAGGCTGCCCTGCTAGTTGCCACTATCTTAGAGCTTAGCTTCTTTGTTATCAATCCCCCTTATCTATAGTTCTTTCCTTGAATGGTGGTGGTGCTGGGTTGTTTTTATTATAACAATTGCTATGAGGAGCCTTGACAATATTTGAAAGTTCTGCCAGTCTGCTGAAAGATGCTGAGCACAACATAGAGATATACTAATGGGCTTTACTATTGGAATAATGGCTACTTTTGAACTGTATTTATTGTTTTATTTTCAGGCATCTTTTTAGTCTTTTCTTGAATGTCAGATTTACTTATACAAAATCTCTTCCAGGAGGGAATCCAATGGCTGTGGTCAGCAAACAAGTAAATATGGAACTGGCTAAGATCAAACAAAAATGCCCGCTTTATGAAGCCAATGGACAAGCTGTAAGTTGCAATTTTTGAAAAATAGTCTTTGCACTAAGAAATGGTTTGAAGAAAATAATGTATTATAGAGGTTTGACTTTATAAAGGTTAAAGTACAGAACTATAAACTCTGAGGTTTTAGCCTCCATTCTTTTTTTGTTGATGCTTGTTTTGGCAGTTGACTAGTTCACTATAACTTCTCAATGCATCCTTCCTTGGAGTTGCACTGCTGGCTAAATGTTCACAACTGGGAATGTGCAGAGGCCACTCAAGAAAAGAAGGCTACTTCCCAGTAACTGGAATTTGTCAAGATGATCCTCTGCATGTTCACATCCCCACCTATCTTCCTCACTTAATTGGAGTCTTAATTCTTTGATTAGTTTAAGGGAATGAAAGGGTGGTTGGGATCACTTCCGCTTTTATACCATCAGAGCCCTTCAAGAGGGGAGAGGTTGGTATCCCCCACAGAGTTTTGGGAAGTTTCCAGTGCACTGCCTTGGTCCCTTGAATGGGAGCAGGCTCATTGTGAATAACTCCCAGTTACTGGTAACTAACCTTCATTTTTACATTTCATATGTGAAAATTGTGGCAAAGATTGTTCATAGCCCATAGAATTATTTAATGAATGCAATGTTGTAGCTCTGTTGATCCTAGAATATGAGAGAGACAAGGCAGGTAAGATAATAATTTTTTTTTTTTTTTTGGACCAACTTTTATTGGTGAGAGAGGTGTTAACTGGCCACTTCACCTTGAACAATCCCTTGAAATATGTGTAACTGCTTATGCTAAACAATCTGTGACACTGAGGTTTTGTCTATACTGGCAGGTTTCTGTGCTGTAATTCCCAAAGTGTGCACACTGCCAAGCCATGTAGTGTGCAGAAACTGCGCAGTTGCAGCGCTGTAAAAAACCCACCCCAACAAGAGGCGTCAAGCTTTCTGCGTCAGGGCTACTGCGCTGCGGTGCCAGTGTAGACACCCTGGTTGATTACAGCGCTGCAATTGGCCTCTGGGAGGTGTCCCACAATGCCTGTTTTTGCCTCTTTGGCTATGGGTTTGAATTCTGCTGCCCTGCCCTCAGGTGACCAACCGTCACCCCCACCCATACATTCCTGTTTGCTCGGTGATGCATGCAGTGGTCTCAGTGCATCTTTCCAGGTGGCCAGGCCTGCTCCATGCACCAGGCAATCCCCTGCTTGGAGCAATGCCGAGCTGCTGGACCTCATCAGCATTTGGGGAGAGGAAGCTGTCCAGTCCCAGCTGCGCTCCAGCCATAGGAATTATGATATCTACAGACAGATTTCACGATGCATGACAGAAAGGGGCCATGGCTGGGACACGTTGCAGTGCAGGGTCAAAGGGAAGGCATTGTGGAATGCCTACCACAAGGCACGGGAGGCAAACCGCCACTCCAGCACTGTGCCCACGAGCTGCCCGTTCTACAAAGAGCTGGTACTCAGTGGCGACCCCACCTCCACTGTGAAGGCCACTGTGCATACTTCGGTGGACGGAGTCAGGAGGAGGAATCTTGAACGAGGATGTGAAGAGGGAGGGGAACACAGAGGTAGAGGACGATTTAGAGGTCAGAGATGCAGGCAGCCGGGAGCTCTTTTCTACCCTGGAGGAGGCTAGCCAGTCACAGCTATCGGATCTTGGCAAAGCACAAACAGGAGAGGAGGCCCCTGGTAAGTGGATTTGATTTTTGGGAATCGCTGAAGCAAATTGTTGGGGGCAGGAGGGTTGCTGAAAGCAGGCTTGTGTCTGCATGATGCCCGTACCACCACATGCGTAGTCTGTGCGGCGGAACAGGCTGTTGATTGACTTCCTCACTTCACAAGAATCTTCCTCCGAGATCTCCCGGAGACTCTCATGAAGATATTGGGCAATCTGCTTCCACAGGTTCTTTGGCAGAGCTTCTTTGTTTCTTGCCCCATTAACGCCTGCGCCACTCTGCCATCACTGGTGGGGGACCATTGCTGCACACAGGGGAGCTGCGTAAGGGCCAAGGTGGAAGCCGCAGTCTTGGAGAAGACCCTCCCTTGGTTCCCTGCTCACCCTCAGCAGCAAGATATCTTCCATAACGAACACAGTCTGTGGAAAATAAGGGGACAGGAATGATTATCAGGCCCCCTCCTACAGTGCTGGCTCTGCTCAAGAGCACAGTAGGGTCCGGGAACACTGATTTACTGTGCCCCTGCGACTGCTCGCCATTTTGGGGGTCTTGTGGCTCATGTGTGCTTGCCTGGGGTCAGCCACTTAGTGACAGGTTTGCGAATAGTGGCTGTGTTTTAAATCACTGAATCAGCGTTTTATGTGTTGCAAACAATACTGCTTCTGTAAAATGTTGTGTTTTGGCTTCAGAGTTGACCGAGGGAGCCCAGCCTCCCTCTTTATCATCGCTGGCTGAATTAGAAAGAGGCGCAGAATTAGAAAGAGGCCACAGAGAACTAAGGAGGACTTTCTGCGTGAGGTTATGATGCACTTCACCGCTGAAAAGCGGGAATTGAAGGAATGGCAGTACTGTGAGAAGAGCGACTGAAAGGAGAACGCGGCACGCCAGAATGAAGCCATGGAGTGACTCTTAAATGTTATGGAGCGCCAAACGGACACACTCCAGGCGATACTAGCACTGCAAACCGAGCAGCTCTGCGCCCACCCTCCACTGCAGCCTCTGTCGCAAAACTCTTCCTATGCACCCCCCAGACACCACCAAAACACTCTTATCAACCTCCTGTCTCCAGTCTGTACCTATGGCATTCCACTCCTCTCCTGTCACGGTCTGGCACTGCAGATTCCCAGTACCCACTGCATTCAACACCCATCCCTCTGCAGTTTCGCCCTGTTGAAATACAGTACCTGCTGCACATACTCCAAAGGAGAAGGTTGGATATGATCCCTGGACATACATAAATCTTTAAATGTCCCTGGACCCCACCTTCTCCCGAGACCTTCTCTTCCCCTATCCCCCTCAGTGCTGATGTGTTTTTTTTGTTTGTCTCTCTCTTCTAATTGTTGTTTTTAATAAAAGAATTGTGTTGGTTTAAAAGCAATCTTTATTCTGTTAATTGAAAGCAAACAGAGCCCTGCAAAGCAACAGACAATTAACTTAAACCTTCATATTGCATCATCTGCACCAACCACAGTCACCTCCTAGCATTAAACCACTGCACTTCAGAGCATAGCAACAAATATTAGTGGCTTTCAGCTTCAAATTGCTGCCTCAAGGGGGGAGGGATAGCTCAGTGGTTTGAGCATTGGCCTGCTAAACCCAGGGTTGTGAGTTCAGTCCTTGAGGGGCCATTTAGGGATCTGGGGCAAAAAAAAATTTTTTTTTTGGATGATTTAGTTGGGGATTGGCCCTGCTTTGAGCAAGGGATTGGACTAGATGACCTCCTGAGGTCCCTTCCAACCCTGATATTCTATGATCCCTGATCCTTATGGCCCTGCGCTGTACCCCTCTAATAGCCCTGGTCTCTGGCTGTTCAAATTCAGCCTCCAGGCGCTGAACCTCAGCAGTCCAGCCCTGTGTGAAGCTTTCGCCCTTCCCTTCGCAAATATGGAGTGTACAGCACATGGCTATAAGCATAGGAATATTGTCATCGGCCAGGTCCAGCTTTCCATTAAGGCAGCGCCAGCATGCCTTTAAACAGCCAAAAGCACACTCAACAGTCATTCTGCACTTGCTCAGCCTATTGAACCGCTCCTTGCTGCTGGCAAGGTGCCCCTGTATGGCTTCATAAGCCATGGCATTAAGGGGTAGGCGGGGTCTCCCAGGATCACAATGGGCATTTTGACTTCCCTTATGGTGATCTTCTGGTCAGGGAAGAAAATCCCTGCTTGCAGCTTCCTGAAAAGGCCAGTGTTCCAAAAGATGCACACGTCATGCACCTTTCCAGACACAGCCTGCATTAATGTCCGTGAAACGCCCATGGTGATCCACAAGAGCCTGGAGAACCATAGAGAAATACCTCTTGCAATTAATGTTCTCGGTGGCTAGGTGGTTTGGTGGCAGAATTGGAATATGCGTACCATCTATTGCCTCTCTGCAGGTAGCCCATTTGTGCAAAGCCATTTACAATGTCACACATGTTGCCCAGAGTCACGGTCTTTCAGAGCAGGATGCAATTAATGACCTTGCAGACTTCCATCAGCACGAGTCCAATGGTCGACTTTCGTACTCCGAACTGGTTAGCAACCGATTTATAGCAGTCTGGAGTAGCCAGCTTCCTCAGTGCAATCGCCACGTGCTTCTCCAGTGGCAGGGCAACTCTCATTCTTGTGTCCTTGGACCGCTGGGCTAGGGTGAACTCGGCACACAGTGCCATGAGCGTGGCTTTCCTCATCCGAAAGTTCTGCAGCCACTTCTTGTCGTCCCAGATGTGCATGACTATGTGATCCCACAACTCAGTGCTTGTTTCCCGAGCCCAAAAACGGCATTCCACTGTGGTCAGCACTTCCATGAATACCACAAGCAATCTCGTCTCGTAGCTAGTACGCGTTGTGAGATAAACGTTGCACTCCTCTTGCCTTTGTAGTTTAAGGAATAACTCCACTGCCACTCGTGACATGTTAGTCACAGTGAGCAGAATACTAGTCAACAGTTAGGGATCCATTTCTGCAGACCGAAGAGGCAGGGGGTGCAGTACACAAACCATTTAAAGATGGCGCCAAATGCAAAAGGAAGCACAGGGATTGCTGGGATGCAAAGCAATGCAGGACAGGGCATTGGGACAGTACCCAGGATGCCCTGCAACCCCCTCCTCCTTCTCACAACTCTTAGCGGCAGAAGAAGAAGAGATGCTCTGTTGGATAGCTGCCCAAAGTGCACTGCTCTGAATACTGCTGCAAGTGCCGCAAGCGTGAACATGCTATTGCGCAGGGAACTGACAGTGTGAACAGACAATAGCGGTTTCCCTTCAGCGCTCTCTTAGTGGCGCTGTAACTGCCAGCACTGTAACTCTGCCAGTGTAGATATACCCTGAGTACATCTCCCAGACCTGAAGAAGAGCTCTGTGTAAGCTTGAAAGCTTGTCTCTCTCTCCAGCAAGTTGGTCCAATAAAAGATATTACCTCACCTACCTCATCTCTCTCAATTATTGAATTATAGTGTGGTTTTTTATGCTTCCATGTACTCCATAATTTCCCTTTCTAACCTGCATGACAAGTTAAGGTTAGTTATGATTTTATGGGTATACCTCTCTGCCTTCAAAGAACTATTGCCACTATATAAGGGAAGCTGCTGATCCCTATGCTGTAATTGCTCTGTGGCTGAGCAGAGTACTTCAATCTCCAGGTCTGTCAGTCTGGCACTAACATGTTACTTAAAACTAGTCATGCTCAAACTAGCTTTCCAAATCCTATTCAGTCCTTACTTTGTCTGAGTTTATTTTCTCTGCAGCTTGTCAGAATATATGTGTATAGTATAAATAGAATTCTCATTTTTTCCTACCACCATCATCTGCTCAATTCATTCAAAGCCAGACTCACAGCATGTATTTGATAGTACCTTTGCTTCCACAGTGCTGCATTGTTCCACAGATGTTGCATACACTGAAATTGACTACACTGAGAAGACACGATAGGTATAGAAATGCAGCAAAAGGACAGGACTGTTTAAATTTGCTTGCTCAGGCATGGTGTGATTCTTCAACATCATGTGAGCTTTCTGTTTTCCATTTGTATTTGTCTGTGCTGTTTCTTTAGTCTTGTTTTACCCTAAATGCACATAGGACCTGCTGGAAGCTGTTTCATTCTTATGTTCACTCTTGGTTTTCTCTTTTCTGAGACTTACCACAATCTGTGTTTTTGTTTTGTTTTTTTGGTTGTTGCCACTGCTAAAAATGTAAGTGATGATTAGCTGCTTCTGCAATGCTTTAAACCTTGTTTTGATTTTACCCTATTGTACAAAATTTATCTTGAAACACCTGTCAGGTTATTTATTATTTATTTCTCTTTCTGCTGCAATGGTTAAAAGGACACTGTCAAGGTATCACTTATAATTTTTTAAAATCCCTTTTTTACTGTTTATAATAATTCCTAAGTTTAAAATTTGAAATAATTTGTTGCTGAACACTTTTTTCCTTCAGTGGTACATTCACGTTGACTTCTTGTTGTTGGGTTGCTCATGAATGTTGGGCAGATAACTTTGAATCATTTTAGGGGAGCAAAAAAATTTACACTGACTATACAAACTGAAAGGAAATACGTAGGTCTCATGTTGGACCTACAGCCTTGACAGTGTCCCTTTAAATATGCCTCCCGACTAGTACTGGAGCCAAAGGGCAGTCACCACTTCACTATGAACTTCCTCAGTTTGTGTCTCCATCTTCCCTGTCATCATCAGCAACTGAGATTAAAGCCTGTCTCAATCCAGGTGGAAGGGTATGAAATCTGCTACTCTCTATTCTGTACAAGACATTTTGATTAACCCTCACCTTTAGTATATACACAGGAGACAAGTTGCAATTCACCACCCAGAGCTCCTTGGGAGTTGTCCTAGCCTTCCTGAGGAAGCGGCTTTTGAGAGGTTATTAGGAGAGGCACTCTGCAGTGCAATCGTCATATCTAGCATTTACAGGGCCAGGGATAAGAAGTAGGAGGATGCCCCTAACCATGTGGAATTGTCTCCTGGAGAAAGTAGCCCTGCGTCTGTCCCTGGCCTCCAGAGAGGACTCTCCTGTAAGCCTGACACATGCTATTTCTGACACTTTATCTCTGCCAATCTGCCTTCCTTTATGGTGCTTGCTGTTTTCTCTCCTCTTTTTCTTTGACCCATTTGTCCCTGCCCCCTCATGTGTTCTCACACCCTTTTTTTCTTTATGCTCAGACTCCTAAGTTTTTTTTGCCCTAATTCACTCACTCCCTCTTACCAGGGTCAGGACAGCTGAAGCACCTTAGAGCTTCTCCCATGTTCTCGGAGCTCAGGAAAAGGCTCCACAATGCATATCCTTGCTGGCCCCTCCGCACATCTCCAGCAACAGTAACCACTGGTCAGACCTGCAGCTGCTACACTTAACAGCTGGACTGTGCTGCTGTGCACTTGTCATAGGGGTTGCCATCCAGTGGGGTGAGGGAGGCCTCAAACACTGGCCTAGTAGAACTGTTGTGGCTGTGTTGAATGTTCAGCGGTGTCACAGTAGCAACACCAAAAGTGTTTAAAGAAATGCTCCCCTACTACACAGTAAGATTGAAAAACTTATCTAACTACCAGCAATACCCCTACTTCATCCAGGGATAGATGAGGTTGCCAGGGGGCACTGCTTGCGCCATTTGTAGCCAAGCTTTCACCTATGTAGTACCTTCCTTCTGCCTGATCAGTGTACCTCATGCCTTCTCTGAAGGCTTGATGTGCACTAAACCTCATCGGAAGGTGACAAACAGCTCAGTAGAGCCAGGGTGCACCTTTCTGACATCCGAAAGAATGTACACATGGCCCACAGGTGAGCCATTGGACCTCAGGTGTTTGACTTCATACTTTAGTTGAGGAAGCCTTTTTCTACTGACTTGTTTTTTGCAGTCATGGGGGAGCCCAGTAAACAATGCTAGTTGCCTGTTTACCAATTCAGAGGTGAGAAAGAGAGAGGAACTTGGCAGGTTATCCCTTAATGCCTTGCATACTTCTCTTGTCTGATCATTTTGAAGAATTTAAGACTTCAAAACTTACAGGTGCCTGCTCTCAGCTTCTTTTTATTCACTATAGCTTTTTTTAAAGTGTATGACACAGGGCAGTAATGATTCCATCAACACCAGTGTAACATTACACGTCCGTGCTCTACCTTGCTCGTTTGCTTATTACTTCATTGCTATATACACCGCTCACATTTTGAGGGGAAAGGATTGGAGGCAACTTGTGTTACTGAATTAAGAACATATCTTGTAGTGGAATTAGCACCACAATGGAATAGTAAGTCTAAGCTTCATGGTTCTGAAGTCTTTCTGGACTTCTTAATTTTACCAGCCTCCACTCCACACCTATTAGGTTCCTCCTTAATTAAGTGTTCATATCTGGAGGTTTGGTGGGTGTTTTCTTTGTTTGTTTGTTTGTTTTTTTCTTTTTTTTAATTTACAGAGACAAATCTGTTCTTTGACTTTCAGGTTCCTAAAGAGAAAGATGAAATGGTGGAGCAGGAATTCAACCGTTTGCTGGAGGCCACTTCCTATCTCAGTCATCAGCTGGACTTCAATGTCCTCAATAACAAGCCAGTCTCTCTAGGACAGGCTCTGGAGGTTGTCATACAGTAAGTGACCTCATGCTTTGCTGATAGAAATGAATAGTCTCATAGACTTTAAGGCCAGAAGGGACCATCATGATCATCTAGTCTGATCTCTCCTGCACATCACAAGCAATAGAACCTCGCCCACCCACTGCTGTAATAGATCCCTAACCTCTGGCTGAGTTACTGAAATCCTCAAATAATGATTTAAAGACTTCAAATTACAGAGAATCTACCATTTACACTAGTTTAAACCTACAAGTGATCTGTGCCCCATGCTGCAGAGAAAGATAAAAACTCACAGGGTCTCTGCCAATCTAACAGGTGGGGGGAAATTCCTTCCCAATCCCAAATATGGACCCTGAGCATTTGGCAAGACACAGCAGCCAGACACCTGGGAAAGAAATCTCTGTAGTAACTCAGAGCCTGCCCCGTCTAGTGTTGCATCACTGGCCATTGAAGATATTTGCAACTGTTAGTTGTAGATTGGCTACATGACATTGTAGGCAGTTTCATCATCCCATCCATAAACTTATCTTTGAAAAATCATGAAAGATGGGGGAAATTCCAGAGGACTGATAGACAGATATAGTGCCAGTCTATAAAAAGGGGAATAAAGACAACCCAGGGAATTATAGACCAGTCAGCTTAACTTCAGTACCCAGAAAGAGAAAAATAATCAAGCAGTCAGTTTACAAACACCTAGAAGATAATATGGTAATAAGTAACAGTCGAGAACAAACCATGTCAAACCAATCTAATGGCTTCCTTTGACAGGTTAACAAGCCTTGTAGATAGGGGGAAAGTGGTAGAGATGATGTATCTTTACTTTAGTAAGGCTTTTAATACTGTCTCACGTGGCCTTCTCATAAACAAACTAGGGAATATAGCTTAGATGGAACTATCAAAAGGTGGGTGCATAACTTCTTTGGAAACAGTTTTCCAACCAGTTATCAATGTTTCACAGTGAAGCTAGAAGGGCATATTGAGTGGGGTCCTGCAGGGATCAGTTCTGGTTCCAGTTCTGTTCAGTATCTTCATCAATAATTTAGATAATGGCAGAGAGAATACAATTATAAAGTTTGCAGATACCAAGCTGGGGGGGGGGTTGCAAGTGCTTTGCAAGATGGAATTAAAATTCAAAATGATCTGGACAAACTGGAGAAATGGTCTGAAGTAAATCTGATGAAATTCAATAAGGACAAATGCAAAGTACTCCACTTAGGAAGGAACAATCAGTTGCACACATACAAATGGAAATGACTGCCTGGGAAGGAGTACTGTGGAAAGGGATCTGGGAGTCATAGAGGATCACAAGCTAAATAGCAGTATAGAATGTAACACTGTTGCGCCAAAAAGAAATAAAAAGCAAACATCATTCTGGGATGTATTAGCTGGATTGTTGTAAGGATCACATGAGAAGTAATTCTTCTGACCTACTCTGTGCTGATTAGGCCTCAGTTGAAGTATTGTGTCCAGTTCTGGGCACCAAATTTCAGGAAAATGTGGACAAAGAGGAGAAAGTCCAGAGAAGAGCAACAAAAATGATTAAAGGTCGAGAAAACATGATCTATGAGGGACGATTGAAAAAAATTTGGTTTGTGTAGTCTAGAGAAGAGAAGACTGAGAGGCGACATGATCACATTTTTCAAATACATAAAAGGTTTTTACAAGGAGGAGGAGGGAGAAAAATTGTTCTCCTTAACCTCTTAGAATAGGACAAGAATCAATGGGCTTAAATTGCAGCAAGTGCACATTAGGTTGGACATTAGGAAAAACTTGCTAATTGTCAGGGCAAAGTACTCAAATATATTGCCCAGGGAGGTTGTGAAATCTCCATCACTGGAGATTTTTAAGAGCAGATTAGACAAACACTTGTCAGGCGTGGTCTAAAATAATACTTAGTCCTGCCATAAGTGCAAGGGACTGGACTAGATGACCATTTGAGGTGCCTTCCAGTCCTGTGATGCTATGATTGCCCATATTAAAAACTGAAGCAAAGTATTAATTTAGGTGTTGGTCCGTGCCTAGATTCTTTCATCGCCACCACCTCCACAGTGGTTAGTGGTCCCACTTCTTTTCTTGTTTTCTTCTTATTTATATGGCTATAGAACCTTTTACTAATGTTTTCTTTTCCTTTGCACTTACTGACTTCCAAGAGGTAGCTTTCCTTGGTGATCCATCCCTTCTTCCATTCCTTGTAGGCTCTCTTTCTCTTGTTAGGCAAAAAGATTCTTTTCTCCAAGAATCAGGCAAGCAAAGACAGTGCTGAAGGAGGATTTATTCACGGCACCGGGAAGACTGGTAAACAGCTTCAAAAATATGGTGCCACAATGGCCAGTTATATACATTCTCTTATTAATTCATTTGCATTTATTTGTACATTGTTACAAGTAAAAAGAAAACTCTTAACAAAGATAATAGGAACAGTACATACTGTGATACAGCATGGCCAGATGGCAGCAGGAGAGTGTTAGAAGGGAGCTTTATTCCCTGTAGAGGGAAGAAAGTTTTCTATAGATTAATTAGAGCACTTGAAGCCAATTAGAGCACCTGAAGCCAGTCACCTGATTAAAAAAAAAACCCTGCTTTAATCAGACATGGAAAGGAGTTGAAGCAGAGTGGACTGGTGTTGGAGCAGAGAGCAATTTGGAGGGAAGCAGAGGAGAGTTTGGAGAAATGCTGCGGTGGGCTAAGAAGACCAAGACCCTAGGTAAAGGGACACCTGGTTTGTGCAGAGGGAGGGCAGGAAGCCCCACAAGCTGAAGGGCAGGAGAGGGAAGTAGCCCAGGGGAAGGAACCTCAAGTTTAAGCGGTTTACCGCTATCCCTAGGGCCCCTGGGCTGGTGACCCGGAGTAGAGGGTGGGCCTGGATCCCTCCCTCTCCGCTCCCCTCCCCTAAGACACTAGTGGGGCAGTTCATACCCCAGTTCAGGGGTGAGAAACAGTGCCCTGAACCCTGCCCAAGAAGAGAGAGCACGAGATCCATCAAAGTAGTGCTGGCAATTTGCCACATGTGGTGTTAGAAGTGGGATCTACGTGCTGGGGACTTAAACCAGGGTTAGCCAAAACCCTCCTGTCCCTAAGATGGACGACATGGTCAAGGCTCTAATACAAGCCACTGCAGCCCAGGAGGAGGCTACCCGGATCCAAGCAACCACCCAACAGGAGGCGACTCAGATGCAGCAGGAGTCTATCGTCTGTTGATGAGTCAGGCTGCCCAGGACCGAACCCTGCTGCAAGAGCTGATGAACCGGATGAAGGCTCTTATGGAGATGAACCGCAACTGCGATGGGACCCGGACCATATGGGCCAGCCACTGCCTACAGAAAATGACATGGGAGGATGATGTGGAGGCATACCTCTTGGCTTTTGCAAGAGCAGCCCTATGGGAGGCCTGGTCCCAAGATCAGTGATTTGGTATCCTCGCCCCATTCCTGTGTGGGGAGGCCCAGAAGGTCTACTATGTTATGGCCGCGGAGACTGCAGCAGATTACCCTCAGCTGAAGGCCGAGATCCTGGCCAGATCCGGAGTAACAAAGGCGTTGCAAGCCCAGAGGTTCCATGAGTGGTAGTATATGGAGGACAAGACACCCCTATCGCAGTTGTTTGACCTGATCCACCTGACCCGGAAATGGCTGCGCCCTGAGGCCCTCAGCTCTGAGAAGATGATGGAGCTCCTGGTACTGGACTGGTATATGAGAGGGCTACCACCAGGCCTCCGGGCTTGGGTTGGCCAGAATGACCCCTCCACTTGTGATGAGTTGGTCTCCCTCGTGGAAAGACAGCTGGCAGCCTGCGAACTGTTCCAGACCCCAGGGGGTGAGATAAGCCAGTCCCAAACCCAAAGCCCAGGACTGTCGAGAACTCTAGGAGAACCATAACTGTGAGGAAAGACACCAAGGAATGGCCCGAGGCCAAAAGGAACCTAGGGGTTTGGGAAGAGAGGGCTGGGGGGGCCGGCCAAATTGCCCGAGGCAAGGGCGGCAACCGGAATAAGGGGGCGGTGTTACCAGTGTGGGGTATTGGGGCATATAGCAGCCCAATGCCCCAACAGGGAAAAGCCTATGCAATGTAATCTGGGGGATCACGGAGAGCAATGTGGCCTAATGGGCTTGGTAGGGGTTGCAATGACGTTGCATGGGTATACAAGATTAGTAAAAATGAATGGTCTCGAAACCATAGCATTAGTAGATTCCAGGAGTGCTGTCACGCTGGTCTCGGGGAAGTTGGTGGGGAAAGACCAACTAACCCGGGCCAAAAACACAGGGGTAACGTGTGTTCATGGCACTGTAAATTTCTACCCCACAATCCTGGTATGGATTGAGATCCTAGGGGAATACTACCAGGGTGACTGCAGGGGTGGTCCCCAGGCTCCCCTACCCTGTCTTAATTGGTAGGGAATTTCCCGGGTTTGAGAGTTTACTCCCCCAATAGAGCTAGGGGAGAGTAGCAACCCCCAGGCTGAGACAGAGGCACCTACAGATAGCCTCACCCCAATGTTTGCCAAATTTGCCCCAGAGTTATTCTCATCACCAGTAAAATCCCGAAAGTCTAGGTGGGAAAGGAGGGCAGATAAAAGATTAGGGACCAGGATGCTAGCAGAGAACCAGAAAACCTCCCTTGTTGGTAGGCGAACCCGCTCAGGAGGCCAGGAGATAATTTGGGCCGGTGAGGATTCGGAGGCAGTTCCTAGCCCAAGTAGGGGCAACCGAGGTGGGGGAGTAGAAACAGGCCCCCTGGAATTAAGTCAGATTAGTACTGCACATGAGAATTTCAGGAAGGAGCAAGCCAATGACCTGCTATATGCGAATGTGAGGGAGGAGGTAGTGGAAGTAAATGGCATACCCGTGGAAGGAAAGACCAAAGGCCCAAGTCCATATTACATGCTCAAATGCAATCTGTTGTACAGGATAGTGCAAATACGAGGGGAAGAAGCAGAGCAACTCTTAGTCCCACGGAAAAACACAAGGGCAGTACTAGAGTTATCTCACAGTCATCTATTTGGGGGACATCTAGGAGTAGATAAGACACTGGATAGAATCCTAAGAAGGTTTTATTGGCCAGGAATACGTGCAGAGGTCCAGCGCTATTGTACCTCCTGCCCTGAATGCCAGTTGCATAGCTCTCGACCTCACTTGCGGGCCCCATTAGTACCTTTGCCTATTTTTGAAGTTCCTTTCAAGAGGATAGCCATGGACATAGTGGGCCCACTGGTAAGATCGGCATGGGGCCACCGAAACATACTAGTCATCCTTGACTCGGCCACGCAGTATCCAGAAGCCATTCCTTTAAGAAACCCCACATTCGAGGCAATAGCAAAAGAACTACTCCAGGTTTTTGCCAGAGTGGGCATCCCTAAGGAGATCCTGATAGATCAAGGAACCCCTGTCATGTCAAAATTAATGAAAGACTTAAATACCCTACTCCGCATCAAGGCCATACGGACCTCAGTCTACCAACCACAAACAGATGGACTGGTCGAGCAGTTTAACCGTACCCTTAAAAGTATGATCCAGAAGGTGGTAGCACAGGACGGAAAAGACTGGGATACCCTTCTACCGTATTTAATGTTTGCTATACGGGAAATCCCACAGGCATCCACTGGTTTCTCTCCCTTTGAACTACTATACGGACGCCACCTCCGCGGAATATTAGATATTGCCAAGAAAGATTGGGAAGAGCAACCCAACCCAGGAAAGAATGTGCTCAATGACATGACACAGTCGCTCTCTCATCTAACTCGAGTAACCCCTATAGTACGAGAACATTTTGAAAAAGCACAAGAGGCCCAGCGAACATATTACAGTCGTTGGGCGAAAGTATGGAGATTTCAGCCGGGGGAATGGGTGATGGTGCTAGTGCCGACAGCAGAAAGCAAACTCCTAGCCAGCTGGCATGGACCATATGAGATGGTGGAAGCCATTGGGGACTATAAGGTCAGACAACCAGACCGCCAAAGGCCAGAGAAAATCGACCACATCAACTTACTGAAGCCCTGGCATGACCGAGAGACGTGCCTGTCATTCGGGGAGCTCCACTCCAGACAGATGACCTACCGGGGCAGGTGAAGATATCTTCTGAGTTAACTCCAGAACAATGGCCAGAGGTCATTGATATGATCCAACGGAACCAGGACATGTTCTGTACACAGCCAGGCCGTATGACACTGGTCCAACATCATGTTGTCACCAGTCCTGGAGTAAAGGGGACGATAAGACCGTACCGAATACCGGAAACTAAAAGGGAAGAAATTGGGACAGCAGTAAAGAAGATGCTGGAACTCGGGGTTATTGAAGAATCCCACAGCCAGTGCTCCAGCCCTATTGTACTAGTCCCCAAACCTGACGGCACCCTGAGGTTTTGCAATGACTTCCGGAAGTTGAATGAAGTATCCCAATTCAAAGCCTATCCGATACCATGCCTTGATGAGCTAGTTGATCAGTTAGGCAAGGCCTGATACCTAACCACGCTAGACCTGACAAAAGGATATTGGCTGAGAATGCCAAGAAAAAGACTGCCCTTCTCTCCACCTGATGGCCTGTACCAATACACTGTCCTCCCTTTCGGACTCCATGGGGCCCCTGCAACATTCCAACGACTTACGGACAAATTGCTGCGACCCCATGCCAAATATGCCGCCGCCTATGTAGATGACAGTCAACCATAGTCCTGACTGGGAAACGCACCTTGGAAAAGTAGAAGCGGTGCTAGATGCCCTGCGGAATGCCGGCCTCACTGCCAACCTTCTCACATGCGTGATAGGACTAGCTGAGGCCAGATACCTCGGGTATGTAGTAGGGAGAGCATTGTGAAACCCCCAATGGAACAAAGTGGAGGCAATACAAGGTCGGCCTCGACCAGTCCGCAAAAAGCAGGTCAGAGCATTTCTAGGGATAGTAGGATACTATCGGAGATTCATCCCTCATTTTGCCACAAGAGCAGGGCCATTGACGGATTTGATAAAGGCTCGGGGCCCCGAGATAGTAAAGTGGACTGATGTGACAGAAAGAAAAGGAGTACCCGTGGCACCTTAGAGACTAACAAATTTATTAGAGCATAAGCTTTCGTGAGCTACAGCTCACTTCATCGGATGCATTTGGTGGAAAAAGCAGAGGAGAGATTTACACACACACACACACACACACACACACACACACACACACACACACACACACACACACACACACACAGAGAGAACATGAAACAATGGGTTTATCATACACACTGTAAGGAGAGTGATCACTTAAGATAAGCCATCACCAGCAGCGGGGGGGGGGGGGGGGGAAAGGAGGAAAACCGTTCCTCTGATATTCTTGTTAACTGCTGGAATTAGCCTTCCTTGCTTGTCACCATGAAAGGTTTTCCTCCTTCCCCCCCCCCCCCTGCTGCTGGTGATGGCTTATCTTAAGTGATCACTCTCCTTACAGTGTGTATGATAAACCCATTGTTTCATGTTCTGTGTGTGTGTGTGTGTGTGTGTGTGTGTGTGTGTGTGTGTGTGTGTGTATAAATCTCTCCTCTGCTTTTTCCACCAAATGCATCCGATGAAGTGAGCTGTAGCTCACGATAGCTTATGCTCTAATAAATTTGTTAGTCTCTAAGGTGCCACGGGTACTCCTTTTCTTTTTGCGAATACAGACTAACACGGCTGCTACTCTGATGTGACAGAAGAAGCATTTGCAGATTTAAGGACAGCCCTTTGCTGCCATCCAGTACTCATAGCCCCAGACTTTGAGAAGGAATTCATCCTACAAACAGATGCCTTGGAGGTGGGGCTAGGAACTGCCCTTTCGCAGATGGTAGGGGAGGAGGAACACCTGATCTTGTACCTCAGCCGGAAACTCCTCCCCAGGGAACAAAAGTGTGCCGTTGTTGAAAAGGAATGTCTGGCGGTAAAATGGGTTATGGAGACTCTCCGCTACTACCTATTGGTGCGGCGGTTTGCCCTCGTGACAGACCACGCCCCACTCCAGTGGATGCACAGAAACAAGGAGAAGAATGCAAGAGTGACTAAGTGGTTCCTATCCCTGCAGCCCTCCCATTTCCAGGTACATCATAGGGCTGGAAGCCAACACAGCAACGCTGATGGTCTATCACAACAGCTCGGCCTCTCGTCCCAAGTAGCCCAACCCCATGGTGTTGAGCAGGCGGGATATGTGATACAGCAAGGCCAGAGGGCAGCAGGAGAGTGTTAGAAGGGAGCCTTATTCCCTGTAGAGGGAAGAAAGTTTCCTATAGATTAATTAAAGCACTTGAAGCCAATTAGAGCACCTGAAGCCAGTCACCTGATTAAAAAAAACCCCTGCTTTAATCAGACACGGAAAGGAGTTGAAGCAGAGTGGACTGGTGTTGGAGCAGAGAGCAATTTGGAGGGAAGCAGAGGAGAGTTTGGAGAAATGCTGCGGTGGGCTAAGAAGACCAAGACCCTAGGTAAAGGGACATCTGGTTTGTGCAGAGGGAGGGCAGGAGGTCCCACAAGCTGAAGGGCAGGAGAGGGAAGTAGCCCCGGGGAAGGAACCTCTATTTCAAGCTGTTTACTGCTATCCCTAGGGCCCCTGGGCTGGGACCCGGAGTAGAGGGTGGGCCTGGATCCCTCCCTCTCCGCTCCCCTCCCCTAAGACACTAGTGGGGCAGTTCATACCCCAGTTCAGGGGCGAGAAACAGTGCCCTGAACCCTTCCCAAGAGGAGAGAGCGTGAGACCCATCGAAGTAGTGCTGGCTGTTTGCCACAATATGTGTAGAGGTCATCCTGATTATATCAAGTATCTATGGCTACCTTGTGGGGGCGGAAGAGGCAGGGTGGGGGGATAGGGATGAGTGCTTACAGATATCTGGGGGCCCTGGGTGTGGTCAGCATTGTCCTTTCTTACCGATAAACTGAGTTACTGGGGTGGACATTTGAATATCTGAGTTATCGCGTATTGACAGAAGCCATTGTCCTTGGGCCGCTGAAGCATTTCTGCTTGATCTGCGGTTTCTGCCTTAGCTGTTAGCTAAATATTAACTCTTGCTTGACAATTCCCTCCTGTTGACATATCAAACTTTTAGGTGAGATAAAGTTAATACTTTAAATGCTTTGATATACATGATCTGTTTTAGGGTTGCCCAAGGGAGGTAGGAGGAGGGAGGGAGAGGGGAATTGCGGGAAGGGGGAAAGGTAGGGAACATAGTAGGATTTTTTAAGTGTGTGTCTAAAGTACCCACACATGACGAGAGATTAGTAACACAAATATAGAAGCAGCAGCAGCAGCTGTTGTTTGGACGGTGGTCCACTAGGAGATGGGGCTGTAGGATGCATTATGAACAGGATTTTTTAGTTGGGTGATGGTTTGATTGGAGAGCTGGACTTCAGTGTGACCTTTGGTGACGTTGTTATGAATGGTGGTAAACGCAGCAGCCAGGACTACTTTGAGAAGTAGCTCCTTGGCCAGTTGAACCAGTGTATTGTCCAGGTATAGGTTGTTATACCACCGAGGAGCCGTTGTCATTCCAGTGAACACACAGTCGGGGAGGTGCACATCAGCTAGGGTAAATGAGTCAGTAATTTGCAGGCACATGGAAGTGTTTGTCTGGCACTGTAGTGGTCTGTACATGTAATAAGATGCAGTGGTGATGAAACACCACTGAGTAGCGGATACTTGTACAGCAATTTCATCATCTGCAAGAGGAAGGACATCCACAACCACAGAAGAGGACAAGGTTAAAGGACGAAGGGTAGAACAGGAACACACGATGTAACTGTCTGTTTCTGTACAACAGTTTGAGGTTGTCATCAGTGAAGCGTCACTGGGGGATGGTGCCAGATATCCGGATAGCCCTACTTTGTACACTATATTGTTAGCTACATATTTAATAGACTTAAAATGGAAAGAAGAGGGAAGCACATGGGTAGGGATAACAGAAGGGTACACGAAGGAAATTAAAGGAGAAGCGTGAGTCTGGAGGAAGTAAAGACGCTACTATTAGTTGAGAGAAATGCCTGTAACGTGGGCAAGGGTAGGGGAGGAAAGGGGAAAACCCAGGCATACATTTAACATGTCGTCTTCTTTTGCAATGTTAAACAGATCACGAGCTAGCATATCACAAGCATGACCTTTAACTTGTGACTTAGCCAGGTTGACTATAGTATTTGAGGGTTTTTTTAATGATTTTGTAGGAATCCTTTATGACTACATTAATTACAGTTAGAGCATAAGATAACCCGGTGTTAGTATGCTTAAGGGCTTGGGTGGTTTGGCCTTTGACCCAAGAATTGTATGACTTTTCAGAATTCAAATTGAGTGTATTTAGTATGGAACTGGAGCTTTCAAATAATCCTCCAGTGTCACCTAACATGCTATGTTTTTGTCTTTTGGCTGTACGGCTCGAATAACACATTGGTGCATTAAAAACTGTAGCTGGTCCTGAAGCCATCACAGGGAGCTAGGGTGGTCTAAACATACATTTTGCAAGGGTGCTGAAAAATCGGACAAATCATATTTAACTTGAAAACCATAAGAATAATGCAAAAGTGTTTTGTTGGGGCCTACTTGAATAATGCCGTCCAGGGGGGTAGGATACAATGTTGGACAGACAGTAGGCAGGGAGTATCCACAAGTAGTTAGACTGTAACAATATATATTCGTAAAATGCAAACGTTTAACCAGGTGCACACAGTGTTCCTGACAGTAGTGCCCCTCCATCCCAGATGCCCACAGCAGAGGAGGAATGTCCTGCACTTACAAACACTGTCATGTTCCTGAAAACTACCCAATCCTCCCACACACATTCACATCGATACTCTCCCAGCCTATTATCAGCCTCATAAATGTTGTGAATTTTAACTGATCCATCCGAGGCCCTTGAAATAGAATAGAAATTGACAGTCTGTCACGCTAAGCTTGATAAGTTTATGGAGGGGATGATATGGGATAGCCGAATTTTGGCAGTTAATTTATCTTTTACTATTAGCGATAGATATGCCCAATGGCCTATGATTGGATGTTAGATGGGGTGGCATCTGAGTTACTACAGAGAATTATTTCCTGGGTGTCTGGCTAGTGAATCTTGCCCACATGCTCAGGGTTTAGCTGATTGCCATATTTGAGGTCGGGAAAGAATTTTCCTCCAGGGCAGATTGGCAGAGGCCCTGGGGGTTTTTCGCCTTCCTCTGCAGCGTGGGGCACAGGTCACTGCACCTCAAAGTCTTTAAACCACAATTTGAGGACTTCAATAGCTCAGACACAGTTAGGGGTTTGTTCCAGGAGTGGGTGGGTGAGATTCTGTGGCCTGTGTTGTGCAGGAGGTCAGACTAGACTATCATAATGGTCCCTTCTGACCTTAAAGTCTATGATTCTTTGTCTCTTGGTTCTTTTCCCAACATTTTATGGTTGGGCACCCTGGAATTGGAGTCCCTATATTTGTGGACGCACATCTCATGAGGCTAAATACCCATTTACATTCCATATTTGGTGAGATGCAGGGAGGGAGCCGAAGGCTGCTCCTGGGCTGTGGTAGTTGGATTGGGACCTTGGGCCCAGGATCCTTATGGGGGCGAGCTTGTAACCACGATAGGTCCCAGGTGGTCCGGTCTGAGGGTAAGCCAAGTGTCTGGTTTCTTTACCCATTTGCCGCTGCCTCCTGCAGGGAGTTGCACGTACTACCCAGTTTTTAAACAGGTATTTTGTGTAACGTGTACCAAGGGCAGGTCCCAGGAGGCTGCGTCAGGTATGTTTGCGAGGAAGATGAACATGGGGAGCCACATTTGTTACCTAAAAGGATACAATATAAACAGAATGAATTATTTATACATTTTAATTCTGGTTTTATGGACCCATTTTGAGATTCCTTGCACTTTCACCGAGGTATTTGTATGGGCCAATACCATGTGTGGGCCGGAGTATTTTGGCTGAAGTACCCCGGGGTTATGTGTCGTTACCATAACGTGATCTCCCTTCTGTATGTCAGCCCAAGAGGGGGTTTCTGGAGGATCCTGGGCTGCTTGTCAATCTTGGACAGTTAGTTTTAGGGGCTGTAAGACTTAATTTACATGTTTGATATATTCCCGTACAGTGTCGGAGACCGGGGGAGGGGAGCCGGGACTACGCATCCTTCCCTCAGTGACATGTTCATTCCAGTAATGAGTTCAAAGGGCAAAATTCCTGTGCTGGCACTAGGGCTTGCCCTCATAGAAAGAAGGGCAGTGAGTAGTTGTGCTACCCAGTTGGTTCCTTGAGATAGTAAAGCCTTTGGGTGGTTTTTTTTTTTTTTTTTTTAATTTGGTTTGCTCGTTCTACCAGTCCAGAACTCTCAGGGTGGTATGGACAGTGGAATTTCTGTTTGATGCCTAGGGCTGTGCAGACCTCTTTCATGATTCATCCTGTAAAATGCGTTCCTTGAGCTGAGTTTATTGAACAGGGTAGGCCCCATTGGGGGCAAAATTCATTGGCCATTGGCCACTGTTCCTGCATCATTCTTAGATGTGAGGGGGGGAAGGCTTCAATCCATCGAGTAAAATGGTGAATTAGAACCAAGCAATATTTTTTTTTTCTTTTTTAGGTAGCAAGGGACTTATAAAATAAAATGAATTTTTTGCATAGGGCCCGTGGGTCGAGGCTGATGACTGATGGCTACTTTAAGCTTTTTGCCTTCATTACATTTAGCACATACAAGGCATAGTCATGTATGTCCGCTGTCATTCTGGGCCACCACCACTTTCCATTTATGTGGTACAGCATAGCTTTTGGGTTTGGATGTGTTGGCAGGTGGTAGAGATCACAAAGGTGAGATATAATTGCTCTAGAAGCCACAAACTGTTGGTCCTTTGTAACCCAGGTATTGTTTTTGTCAATTTTGCATTCTCAGTCCATATCCATTTTTTCTTTTTAGGACATTGTTCTTGCAATTCAGGTAAAGAAATTTGTTTCAAGTCAGAAATTTGGGTGGCTGCTACTTGAAAATTGTCCTGAGGCATTGTGGCAGCCTTTTTGGCCGCCTCATCTGTGGCTGCATTTGCAAGGGAAAGAGGGTCATTGTTTCTGGTATGTGCCTTGATTTTAACAGCCACTTCAGATGGTTTTTGGATTGCGTCCAATAAATTTGTAATATCCCCCCCACATTTTTAAGAGGGGTACCAAATGAAGTGAGTATCCCCTGTTAGTCTAGGACTTTAAGTAATTATGAACCATCCTAAAAGCTTAGCGGCAGTCTGTGTAAATAGTTACGTTGTGACCTTTAGCCAAAAGGCAGGCTTGCGTTAGGGCCATTAATTTTGCTACTTGGGCCAAACAAGATTGTGGCAAGGGACCCGAGCGGAGGCACGTACCTGACAGATTGCAAATTGCCCAGCTGTTGTAAGGTTGGCCGTTAACATAGTATTGGGATTTATTGACAGACAAAACAAAATTAGAAAAAGGTAGTGGTTATTTAGATACAAGTTGGTCCTTGACCATAGTATTTTTAGAAGGAGGTCACTTATGGGGTTCCCCTGTTGTTGGCATTAAGGTAGCAGGATTAAAAAGATTAGTGTGTGCAATTGTAATGTGTGGGCTTAAGAGGGTGCATTCCCACTTGAACCATCTGGCTGAGGTGATTTTTTGAAAATGGGCCCCCATTCAGGAATTTATGCACTGCATGTGGCACAAAGATTGTGAGAGGGGCCCCAGAGACTAGAGGGGTTGACTGTTACAGTACAAGAAGCTGCCTTCACAGCTTGGAGACAGTGATTAAAGGCTAGAGCTACAGAATCAAGACGAGTGGAGAAGTAGGCCACAGAGCAGTGCCTGTCTCTCAAGTTTATGGTCTCAAGTTGCAATGGGGGAGGTTTAGATTGGATATTAGGAAAAACTTTTTCACTAAGAGGGTGGTGAAACACTGGAATGCGTTACCTAGGGAGGTGGTAGAATCTCCTTCCTTAGAGGTTTTTAAGGTCAGGCTTGACAAAGCCCTGGCTGGGATGATTTAACTGGGACTTGGTCCTGCTTTGAGCAGGGGGTTGGACTAGATGACCTTCTGGGGTCCCTTCCAACCCTGATATTCTATGATTCTATGATTCTGTGGTTTTGAGTGAGCACAGCAACAGCCTGGCCATCCTGTACAAAGCTGTCCGAAGCTTAAATGGTACTGAGGGTTGGGGGATCCCAAGTGCAGGGGCAGAAAGAAGGGCTATTTTAAGTTTAGTTAAGCAGTGGTTATGCTCTGGTGACAAGAAATGAGATCTGAGGAGACTTGAGCCCCTCTAAGGAGGTCATTAAGAGATTGTGCTAGGGTGGAAAAAGATGGGACATACTGTCTGCAAAAATTTAGGAGACCCATTAGTTTGCGTAGCTTACGCACTGTTGTGGGTCATAGGGCTGCAGCAATTGCAATTCGATGGTCTGAGGTGAGGACTTTTGAGTCCTGGGAGACCGTATAGCCCAGATATTGAACCGTAGGTAAAGCTACGTGGGCTTTTTGAGGATTAACTTTTAGGCTTGCATTTGCCAAGGCATGAAGTAACAATTGGATGGCACATAAGTGATTAGAGGCTCTGGAGGATGCAAGCAGTAAATTATTCACATATTGTAAACACACGGAGTTGGCAGCAACCCAATTTACTGAGGAAAGAGCCTTAGCCATAACTTGGTGAAAAAGTGTGGGGCATTGTGAAATCCTTGGGGCAGACAGGCCCAACTGTACTGGGTGGGGCCAAAGGTGAATGCAAACCAGGGCTGTGATTCTGGATGCACGGGAAGGCTCCAGAAACTGTTAGCAATGTCTAACACAATAAATATACAGTAAGAAGGATTAAGGCCCAAGAGGGCCACTGATGAGTCGGCAACAACAGGGGCAAGTTTGTCTGCATGTTGGTTAACGGTATGGTAATTAATGGTAAGGTACCAGGAGCCATTAGGTTTTTTTCATTGGCCAGATGGGGGAATTGGTTGGGGAGGAACAGGGAATCAGTATGCCTTGCTGAAGTAGAGAGTAAATAATATCACCTACTGTGTTCATGGCCTCAGATTTGAGAGGGTATTGCTTGATAGGTGGAGGAGTTGGCCAGTAACCTGGATGAGCGGGCAGAAATGAGCTAGACATCTTATTTTTTGCCCACACTTATTTAGACAAACCGCTAGACATCTTATTTTTTGCCCACACTGAGGGAAATCTGGAATACAAGTCTTGAAAAGGATTAGATGTATCCCAAGTAAGAGCCACAGATTTGGCAGTTGCAACAGAAGAGAGGAACATATCATTGCAGAGGGGGATGGTATGAGTACGCATAAGTTTATTAGTAAATGTAACTGTACTCAAAAGGTCACAGTGGGTGTTTATGCCCAGAATAGTCCCCCCTGTATTTGGAGCTACATAAAAAGACTGAGTCCAAAAGAATAGATTAGATTTTTACAAGAACAGGATAGCTTTTGTAAGCCGTGAGTTGTGCACCTCCTATCCCTGAAATAGTAATATACTGTTTAGTAGTGAGGGGGGGAGGGGGGAGAGGGGGAGGTCAGTAATGGAAACAGATGCTCCCATGTCCACAAGAATTGTGCATGGCTGGCCCCTTATTTATGCTTGTAAGTGTGGCCTTGAGCGGTTTATGTTTGCATTAGCAGTACTGACAGGCAAGGCGGTCGCTGAATCTTAGGGGGTCATAGCATTTAAAAGCCTGGCCATTTCCTTTTTATTCAGGTGTGAGTAAGGGTTGGCAGTTGGTTGGGACACCGGATGGGGCTGGTTACCCAGGGTTATTTGGCTTGGGCACCTAGCTGCCCAATGCCCAGTCTCCCTGCACACAAAACGTTGGGAAGTAGGGGAGATAATGGAGGCAGGACCAGGACCAGGTTGGAAGGACAGTGAAGTACTGTGGGGTTTGATTGGCCATGATTTTGTCCCTGATGAGGCTTTGGACTTTACGTTTGCGGTTTTCTTTGTGTGTCCAGGACACGCACAGTTCTTCTTCGAGTGATTGCTCGTGTATTCCACAATAGATGTGCGTGCTCTCCACATGCACCAGTGCTGGAAATTTTTCCCCTAGAAGTACCCGGAGGGGGGGAGCGCCCCCCGTGACCCCTGGAGTGGCGCCTGCCTGGCATGGTATAAGGGGAACTGCGCACTCCCCCCACCCTCAGTTCCTTCTTGCCGCCAGTGAATGTGCGTTGGAACTGCTCTGCTCCAGCTTTGCTGTAGCTCGTCCCCAGAACTGTTTGTTGGTTCAGTGATAGTACCTATAGTTAGTTTAGTTAGTTTAGTCAATGAGCCCAAGCCAGGGCATGCCCTGAGCCCCGGGGTTTAAGTCGTGTGGCTCTTGTAGGTGTTCTATGCCAAGAAGTGACCCGCAGACAGACTGTTTGCACTGTTTGGGAGAAACCCATATTAGCTAAAGGTGCAAGATTTGCAAGTCGTTTAAGCCTCGGACCAAAAGAGAAAGGGACATTAGGCTCCAGGCCATCCTGATGGAGTCAGCGCTGACCCCGACTCTGACACGCCGTTATGAAGCAGTACCTGGCACCGCAGCGTCAGTACTCGGTGACCCTCTGGTGTCATCGACCAATCGGCACCACTCCCCCTCCGCGGGGCACACCAAGAGGGCCAGAAAGACTCCCTCTTCGCAGCGGCACTGAGGAAAGTCTAAGACAGAGGCTAGGCCCATGTCAGACAGTCCTTGATCCCCACAGGGCCCCAGGCCTCTGACTTGCGTTGAGCAGAGTAGCTCGGCCCCTTCGGAACAGGCCTGTCCGGATACCATCCATGCCTGAAGCCCTGCAGGCGGCCCAGAACATTGTGTCCATGCCAGTGCCTGGAGCACTGCTGATGTCAGCCCCATGCTCCAGAGGCAAGCCGCCGCTGGGATCCCCACAGTCACCTCCAGCCCAGTACTGGTCTTGGTCGAGGGAACATTCCCAACGCTGTTCACCGCCCAGCGACCGCTTGGGGCAGAGTCCATGTGGATCGCCCTCGACGCCAACGAGACTGTCTGGCTTGGTTCCATCCGTCCGGGAATCCCGGCACCGCTCATCCTCAAGGAGCAAATATTGACGGCACCGCAGTGGGCGTCACCAGTGATACTTGTCTTGGAGATGGCACCGCAGTCACACTCAGCATGGTTGTCAACGCCGTTCCCACTCAGACTCCCGCTCCAAGTCTTCGCCAAGACATCGCAGCCCAGGCGTCGATTGCTGGCATCTCACCAGCGTGAGTCCATCCACCAAAGCCGGTTCGCGGAGCAGCTGTTACCGTCGGTACCGGTCCTCCACATCGAGATCACAGTCCCATGGCCATTGTAGATCCCAGCACCGCCGCTTCTTCCAGTCCTGTGACAGCAGCAGATCTTACGCCAACCTGGTCTCTAATTGTAGCCATCTCTTGATGGGCCAGGCCAGCCAACTTGAATAGCTTGCCCCGCCAGTGCCACAGCAGGTGCAGTGGCACAGAGCATTGTGGCCAGCCCAATGGTACCAGTGGGCACTGTGGGCTCCGGCGCAGCCCCCAGTGCGAGCCTGCTCGGTGGCTGGAGCTTCGGAGGCACTGTCTGCCTCCCTCTTCAGACCCCCAAGAAAGGAGTTGGTGGGACATATGTCCTCGGCACCATGCTCGGAATCTGTCCAGATGGTGGACAACACCCAGAGCACTGCACCGGCCTCCTCACCAAACGCGGAGGAAGCGATTGTGGCCCCGCCCTGCTCCACCCTGCAGGAGGACTTCAGGGCCCACCAAGAACTCTTAAAGAGGGTGGCAGCAAGCCTCCACCTCCAAGCAGAGGAGATGGAGGAGCCCTCAGACTCCCTGTTTAATGTGCTGTCCCTACTGGTACTGGGTAGGGTGGCCTTGCCTCTCCATGAAGGGGTGGCTAAGATTTCAAATACCCTGTCGTAAACACTGGCCTCGTTGGCCCCCATCTCTAAAAAGGCAGAATTCAAGTACTTTGTACCCACTAAGGGGCATGAGTACATGTATACCCACCCGGCACCCAACTCCCTGGTGGTTGAGTCGGTCAACCACAGGGAACAGCAGGATCAGCCAGCCCTGACTCCAAAGAACAAAGACTCAGAGACTGGACACTTTCAGAAGGAAAATATATTCGTCTTTGGGCTTCCAGTTACTTATGGCACACCATCAGCTCCTGGGCTGGTACGAATTCAATCTGTGGGGCTCCCTGCCCAGGTTTGAGGACTCCCTCCAGGAGTGCAATAGGAAGGAGTTCAAGGCGCTACTGGAGGAAGGGGCATCGGCCGCTAGGACGTCCCTGCAGGCGGCCTGGGATGCTGCGGACACGGCCACACGATCAATGGCCTCCACGGTGTGCATGAGACGGGCGTCATGGCTCCTGCTCTCTGGGCTGTCCAGCAAGGCGCAGTCTTCCATGCAGGATCTCCCGTTTGATGGGAAAGCTCTGTTTGCGGCAGGAACAGATACAAGTCTGCATGGCATGAAAGACTCTCACACGACCCTCCAGACTCTGGGCCTCTATGTCCCAGCTCCGGCAAAACCTAAGTTCAAGCCACAGCAGACTCCCGCCCAGGCCACCCTCCCAAAGTAGGAGGCCACCCATGAGAAGCAGAGGGACTATAAGAGAAGCCCTCAGAGGCAGTCTCGGCCTGCCCCCCAGCCTGGGTCCTCCAAGGGCAAGCAGGTGGGGAAAAGGCATTTTTGATGGGATGCTTGGGAGCACCCCGCCAGTCCTCACTAGAGATCCAATAAAGCTCCCCTTCTCCAATTGGTTGTGTGCTTTCCTCCCGGAATGGTCGCATCTAACCTTGGACCGATGGGCTCTCAACACCATCTCACAGGGTTACACCCTCCAGTTTACTTCCTTCCTGCCCCACGGCCTGCCCCTCCCCCGTCCCTCTTGGGGATCCCCCGCATGAACCTCTGCTCAAGCAGGAGGTGGGGCGGATCCTTGGACTAGGAGAGATAAGAGGCAGTGCCCGAGGAGTTCATGGGTAAGGGGTATTACTCCTGTTATTTCTTTATCCTGAAGGCCAAAGAGGGGCTCAGGCCCATCCTGGACCTGAGAGGTCTGAACCAGTACATGGTGAAACTCAAGTTCCTCTTGGTCTCCCTGGCCTCCATCATCCCCTCCCTGGATCCCGGGGATTGGTACGCTGTACTCAGTCTATAGGACACATACTTCCACATCCACATATTTGAGGGGCACAGGCGCTTCCTCCGTTTTGTGGTGGGACAGAATCACTACCAATTCACGGTCCTCCCGTCTGGTCTGTCCACTGCCGCCCGGGTGTTTACAGAATGCATGTTGGTGGTAGCGACCTATCTCGGACAGCAGGGGGTCCAGATATTTCCCTATCCGGACGATTGGCTTGTCAAGGGCACCTCCCAGTCGCAGGTGAGGGACCACGTGGCACTCCTCCTGTCCATGTGCACCGCTTTAGGCCTATTGGTAAACAACACCCAGTCCATGTTAGTCCCAGTCCAACACATAGAGTTTATCGGGGTGCTCCTGGACACAGTGTCGGCCAGGGCCTCTCTCCTGCCAGACAGATTCGAGAACCTGAAAGGTCTCATCGACTTGGTCACAAGGTTCCCGGTGACAACAGCCAGGGTTTGCCTGCAACTCTTGGGTCACGTGTCGGCATGCACATATGTGGTTCATCACGCCAGACTCAGGATGAGGCCCCTCCAGCTCTGGTTTTCTCGCAGTTCTCCCAGGCCATGGATAGGATGGACAATGTCTTCACCATGCCGGACTCTGTGATCACCTCCCTATGGTGGTGATCCACCCCAAACAACATGCTCCAAGGGGTCCCGTTTAGGGACAGGGTGCCGTCGTTGGAGCTGGTGTCCAATGCATCGGACCTGGGTTGGGGCAGCCCATGTTGGGAACTTTTAGACCCAAGGCTTGTGGTCAGCTCAAGACCTGACCCTACATATAAACGTCAAGGAGCTCAGGGCAGTACGGCTGGTGTGCGTGGCCTTCCGCTTGCACCTGGAGGGCAAGGTAGTCTGGGTCCTCACGGACAACATGGCCTCAATGTTCTATATCAACAGGCAAGGCGGGGCCCGATCCTTTGCCACGAAGCCCTTAGGCTGTGGGACTTCTGTACAGCCCATGACATCCATCTGAAAGACTTCCACCTACTGGGTGCCCAGAACGAGAGAGTAGATCACTTGAGCAGGAACTTTTCCTTGCAACATGAGTGGTCCCTCCATCCGGAAGTGGCCCTCTGGCTCTTCTGAAAGTGGGGAACTTCCCAGGTCGTTCTATTCGCGACTTGGCAGAACCAGCAATGCCCCCGGTTCTGCTCCAAGTGGGGCGCCTGGCGAGGGGTGCTACCTCCAATGCCTTTATCCTGTCCTGGTCATGCCGGCTTCTCTACACCTTTCCCCCGTTCCCTCTAATCAGCAGGGTCCTGGAGAAGACAAAGGTCTGGGTCCTCCTGATTACCCCGGTGCGGCTCAGGCAGCATTGGTACGGGACCCTGATGGGCTTTGCGGTAGCTCTGCCATGGCCGTTGCCGCTCCGTCCGGACCTGCTATCTCAGGACCAGGGCCACCGCCTCCATCCCAACCTAGCAATGCTTCACCTCACGGTGTGGCTGCTCAGTATTTAGGCGGAGAGGAAAGGACGTGCTCAGAACAGGTTCAACGCGTTCTCTTTGAAAGTAGACGGCCCTCCACTTGCCGCGCTTATTTGGCGAAGTGGTCCCGTTTCTCTAGGTGGGCAAAGGACCAGGATGTCTCCCTGGTGGCCACCCCGATCCAGGTCATCCTTGATTACCTCCTCCACCTGAGGGTCTAGGGCCTGGCGTCCTCGTCAGTCAAGGTGCACCTGGCAGCCATATCAGCCTTCCATCCGCTGGTGCACGGTATTTTCCCATGCTATGACTGGCCAGTTCCTTAAGGGTTTGGATAGTCTTTTTCCATATTCTAGACCCCTGGTCCTGCAGTGGGACCTAAACCTGGTGTTGGCTTGTATCACGGGGCCCCCGTTTGAACCACTGGCCACGTGCTCCTGGTCTCACCTCTCGTGGAAGGTGGCCTTCCTGGTTGCAATCACATTGGCCAGGCGAGTCTCGGAGCTCAGGGCCCTGACCTCCGAGCTGCCGTACACGGTCCTTAATAAAGACACGGTCCAGCTCCGCCCACACCCCGTGTTCCTCCCGAAGGTGGTCTCTGCCTCCCACGTGGGTCAGGACATTTTTCTACTGGTTCTCTGCCCCAAGCCTCACATGTCCAGTGAGGAGCTCCGTCTCCACACGCTCGATGTATGGTGGGCTCTGGCTTTCTACCTCGAGAGGACCAAGCCGTTCAGAAAGTCCTTGCAAGTGTTCGTCGCTTCGACTAAGCGTGCCAGGAGCCAGCCGATTTCCATTCAGTGGCTTTCCAATCAGATCACTTCGTGCATCCGCTCCTGTTATGAGCTGGCGGGTGCCCCCCCCCCCACCCATTGCCAGGGCACACTTGACTCAGGCGCAGGTCTCGTCAGCTGCCTTCATGGCCCATGTCCCCATCCAGGACATTTGTAGGACTGCCACGTGGTCTTCAGTTCAAACGTTCACCTCCCGCTATGCGATCATCCCCCAAACCAGGGATGACACTGGGTTTGGCAGAGCAGTCCTCTGTCCTGGGAACTTGTGAACTTCTACCCACCTCCAACAGATATAGCTTAGAATCACCTATTGTGGAATACACATGAGCAATCACTTGAAGAAGAAAAGACAGTTACCTTTTCCGTAACTGGCATTCTTCGAGATATGTTGCTCATGTCTATTCCACATCCCACCCTCCTTCCCCTCTGTCAGAGTTTTCTGGCAAGAAGCAGTTGAGGGTGGGGGCAGCGCGCAGCTCCTCTTATGCTGCGCCAGGCAGGTGCCTCTCCAGGGGTTGCTGTGGGCGCTTCCGTCCTGCTCCGCCCCCCCATGGGTACTGCTAGGGGAAAAACTTCTGGTACCAGTGCACGTGGTGAGCACATTCGCCTCTTGTGGAATAGACATGAGCAACACATCTCGAAGAGCACCAGTTACGGAAAAGGTAACTGTCCTTTTATAGCAAATTACATTATTTTTTGCTGTTACCACAGCACAGCGAGCAGACTCTTTTTTTATTTTTTTTAGCTTGTTTGGCTTTGCATTTAGAGGCCCACATGCAGATGAATTTATAATTAGAGCCTGGGTTCACTCCCAAATTAAGGGCTTTTTGCAGGTGGGAGTTAAAACCATTTTTTAACATTTTTAGAAACAGCTGATTAGGATTTTTTGGGGTTTGCAATGCCTGCATTGCTGGAATAGATTTTTCTTTCTTTTTTTTTTTTTTTTTTTTTAATAACATTGAGCCACAGGCTCGTTCTTGCCTTGTATGCAGCCCACGATTAGTCCCCAATTACCGGCTTCGTTCCCCAAGGCTTCTTGGATGGCTTCCTTAAACTCAGTGCAAGCACGGGTCATATTATTTTTAGATTCAAATTTAACAGAGGCCCAGACTTCCTTTTGTAGGGGGCTTGGCCCATGATAGATTTGGGCATTTAGCTTTTGTTAAGATATAAAGATCCCTGGGATATTACGTATAG
This sequence comes from Dermochelys coriacea, assembly GCF_009764565.3. Lineage (NCBI taxonomy): Eukaryota > Metazoa > Chordata > Testudines > Dermochelyidae > Dermochelys > Dermochelys coriacea. The sequence goes on along the minus strand of NC_050086.2, from coordinate 19,615,376 downwards.
GTGGTAACCATTTGGCTTTTTTTTTTTTTAAAAAGAATATTAAATTTTAGTCTTTGCTCTTTAGATCAGTGAGATCTTTCAGTAAGCCCCTCATTTCCTCTGTGCTGAGAGGAGTGTACTTATAAGTATTATGGGCCACTCTGTTTTCACCTGTCTCTGACCACCAAGTGGTCACTACGAGAGGGGCCAAGGGAGCACTGACACTTAATTCTTAAAAGGTGGGGAAGGCCAATTATCTCGATCTTCCCCCCGTGTGTGCTAGGTTCCAATTCTGAATTTGTTTTTCAAGGTGTTTTTAATTAATTTTTATTTTGGTCTTTATCGGTATCACCACCTAAACCAAAGTCAGTGAAATTACCCTTTTGTTGTATGCTAGGAACAATACGGCATGCAGAGGAGCTGGTTTCTTTTAGTTTTGCTCTTAGAGCCTTGTTTTCTGCTTCAAGCTCACTTAGCTTGCATTTGAAATCTGCCTTTTGATTCAGCTCCGATGTAAGAGCCTTTTGGAGTATTTCCAACTCTTGTAATTTCATATTTGCAGTTCATTATTACAATCCCATTCTTTAATTTTCCTTTTGTTTGACCAGACCACCACAACACACTGTCCATCATACTCATACCCTCATTTCATCCATTTTTTGCCATTGTTTTTTGAAACTTTTCATGTTTCCCTTTTATAAAATCAGTGAGTCTCCCTCCCATAGAGGGCATCATTGATGTTCCCCGGGGCCAATCAATGAGCCTCCCTCCTGTAGAGGGTATCGTTGATGCACTCTGGGGCATGCCAATGAGTTCCCGTCCCATAGAGGGAATCATTGATGCATTCTCGGGCAACTTGTACGACATTGTATCCCACTTAAACAGAGCTTCAGGGAGACCGACTGAGCACACCCTTGTATTCAGTGTGCTGCAGCATACGCCCTGGTGCTCAGTATCTGGAAATGCAGCCTTCTCCTCCAGCAATCCCTGCACCCCATAAACTTAGCCACAAACACAGTCCTGTTCAGTCCTCTTGTCTGTGTGTCCTATATGTGGTTCGTATTAAGAAAGGGTGTGAAGGGGTGTCTTGGGGAATCCCAAACCAAGGTGCACTCTAGAGATGGTAAGTAAAAGGGTACTCACCTCTATCCCCATTTGTGAGAAACGCTCAGAGGATTCCCGATCCCATCCTGCTCACTGCGCCAAAACTGTTAAGCAAAAAGATTTTTTTCCCCCAAGAATCAGGCAAGCACAGACAATACTGAAGGAGGATTTATTCATGGCACCCAGAAGACTGGTAAACAGCTTCAAAAATATGGTGCCACAATGGCCAGTTATATACATTTTCTTACTAATTCATTTGCATTTATTTGTACGTACAGAGACAGACATTGTTACAAGTAAAGCGAGAGCTCTTAACAAAGATAATAATAGGAACAGTACATATGTATAGAGGTCATCCTGATTACATCAGGTATCTATGGCTACCTTGTGGGGGGAAGAGGGGGATGGGGGAGTAAGGATGAATGCTTAGAGATATCTGGGGGCCCTGGGTGTGGTCAGCATTGTCCTTTCTTACTGATAAGCTGAGTTACTGGATGGACATTTGAACATCTGAGTTATCATGTATGGACAGAAGCCATTATCCTTGGGCCTCTGAAGCATTTCTGCTTGATCTGCGGTTTCTGCCTTAGCTGTTAGCTAAATTTTAATTCTTGCTCGACACTCTTAATAACCTGTTTGAGATGCTTGCTCATCCAGCTTTGGTCTTCAACACTTTGCTGTGAATTTTTTCCTCTTGGTTGAGATACAAGCTTCGGATAGTTCCTGCAACTTTGACTCACGCCACCTCCACATTCAGATCATTGAGTTCTTCAGTCCAGTCCACTTCCCTAACTAATTCCCCTAATTTTTTTTTAAATTTGCCTTTTGAAATCAAGGACCATAGTTGCAGATCTAATTTTGTTTCTCCTTCCATTTTGTTTAAACTGAATTGGCTCATGATCACTCGAACCAAGGTTGTCCCCTACAGCCAGTTATTTTATGAGCTCCTCACTACTTACCAATATCAAATCTAAGGCTTTGTCTACGCTACACACCTTTTAGCGACATGGCTGTGCTGCTACTGTTGTGCACTAAAAGGCACGCAATGTAGCTGCTGTTTGTCAGCGGGAGAGAGCTCTGCCACCAACAAAAAATTTCTGCTCCGAACAAGCGATAGTAGCTTTGTCGGCAGGAGAGTACTCCTGCCGACAAAGCGCTGTTCACATTTGTGCTTTTTGTCTGCAAAACTTTGTCGTTCGGGGGTGTGTGTTTTTGTTTTTTTTCACACCCCTGAACGGCAAAAGTTTTGTCGTTCAGTTTCCAGTGTAAACAAAGCTTAAAATGGTATCACCACTTGTTGGTTCGGCGACTGTTTGGAGAAGAAGTCTATCAGCTATCACATCCAGGAAAATCTCAGCCCTACTATTATTAGTAGCACTTGTCTTCCAGTCTATATCTGGGAAGTTAGTCTCCCATAATCACACAATTTCCAGTAGTATTTATTTAATTTAAAAAGGTCTCTGTCCATATCTAGATTGGATTCTGTGGATCTGTAGGCAATACCAAGCTCTGTTCCAGGAGAACCTCTGGGAGATTTCTTCCCCAAAATGATTTGGATACAAACAGACTGTATTTTATCCATTCCATCACTTCTAATTTCTTTACGGTCTCCCTCATCATTATTATACAATGCTACTCCACCACCTTTACCTTTATTTCTGTCTTTCCTTAACAGCACATACCCTTCAATCCCTGTACTCCAGTCATGATGACTGTTCCACCATGTTTCTGTTATCCCTATAATATCTAGTTTCACTTCCTGCACCAGTAGTTCTAGTTTCTCCATTTTGTTACCCAGGCTCCTTACATTGGTATCATCTTAATTGTTTCTGCTTGGTTTTGCCCAGATTCCTCACCTGATAGGTACAGTCGTTCTTTTGCCAATATCGCCTTCTTGGCTGTTAGCTACATTGGTATTGGCACTATCTTTCCTCTTAATATCCATTCTTCTATCCTTTTTCCATTGCTGTATTTTCTCTTTCTTGATTTTCCTCCTGGTCAATATTGGAATTGGGCATGGCAATTACATGAGTCTTCCCCCGTAAGGATTCTGTTTGGATTTTTTTGAAATGCGTAGTCATGATGACTTCTTGATAAATCTTGGTTTCTTGCAGCCACTTGGCACATATTATGTCCAGCATTTGTGTGCACACCCTTTCCACATTTTTAGTATTGCTTTGTAGACACAGGATGAGGAATGTTACCTTAACCAGTATCTGCCTTGAAAATTCCTCTTCCATTGGTGATCTAGTAATTAATAATAATATTTGACATAGCACAAAGGTCTGATACAGCATGAAGTCCACATATTTGAATCCTATTTGTCTGGAAACATTTCATGCAAGTAAGAATTTCTACCCTTTGGCTTTTGGTAGGTTGTCCTATGTTTAGCTACTAGCTAACCAGCTGCTTTCTTTTCATGAGTTGTACAGTTTCTGAAGAATACACCCCATTCTTTACTGAAATGACACTTTCCTGGGTTCTATTTTATTTTATATTATTATTATATAAAATATTTATTTTATTTTACACTCATGGCTCAGATGCTGATGATGAGAAAAGCATGCAGCTTACTAGGATTTCCCAGTTAAAATAATCTCTGGTTTCTGTTCCCCACCCCTAGATTGCAAGAGAAGCACGTGAAGGATGAACAGATTGAACATTGGAAGAAGATAGTAAAGACTCAAGAGGAGCTGAAAGATCTCCTTAACAAGGTCAGACCTTCTCCCATGGATGCATACTCTCCTTTCACTTCCTTCTCTTACAAATGCACTGGAAAAGTTATTAGGGACTTAAAGGAGAAACTGATTTCAGAAACTAATTACCATCATTACATTTAATGTTTATGTGAAAAGGAACTAGACCTGGAGAAATAACAAAATTTTATCTGGATTTTATCAATAAGGAGGGCAGCAACACTATTCATAAATTAATAATGCTTTTTTGGTCCACAAGGAGAAGTTGTGTTGTGCCAGGCAAGCCCCAGGGAAACTATATTAATTTTATTAAGCTGTGGCTTTCTTAACACTGAAGGACACTTGTTCTCTTCTGAGAACCTCACAGTCTAAAGCCAACAAGTAAGCAGAGGCCAGGGAAAGTAGGCAGTTTATATAGACGTCGCCTTGATTCACTGTAACCATCATGGCAGAAGTGGCTGTTTAAGGGTGACTTAAATATGGATGGTATAGGGACCTTCCAGATGAATACAAGAAGCCTCTATAAAGAAAACTGGACCCTCTGGAAGAAGGTACAAAAATGATTGTGCCAATAGCTGACACACATGGACGAGACTGTGAATACTTATGGAGTGGAGAGGATGGAGACAGTGCAAACCAATATGTAAAAGCAAACCAGCTCTTCCTTGAAAGCATCACTGTAATAACCACTTCTGTTGGAAATGCTTATTGCAGATACGGTTGTGATGGGATTAATTTACAATTGTTTACAAAGTCACCTTAAATACCTTAAGGTAAATAAAAAGATGTTTAGTCATTTGGAAAAATACAGCATTGAAACACTTGAAGATTTAGTGCAGATTAACTGTTACAGGTGATGCTGCTATCCTTCTAGAGAAAGCATACAGAGTTCTGGCATCTTTCCTACCCTCAACGGTTCCACTCTGTATGCTTTGCCGGAGGACAGTAATAGCTTATGCTGTGCATGTTAGTCAGAAAATCTCTAGAAATATAGGATTGATGGTTCTTACTGTAGTGCCCTGTGGAGTACAATTTGACATAAGCAACATCTCCTATAATAAGGGGGGAAGTGCTGCCAGTGGTGTGACTGTTTTTGAGGCAGAATTCTTATTTTCACTGTAAATGTTACAAAAAAGCTCCCTTTTTTCCCCTTCCCTCTTCCCAGATGGTGAATTTAAAAGAGAAGATTAAAGAGCTCCATCAGCAGTATAAGGAGGCATCTGAAGTAAAACCACCTCGGGATATTACTGCAGAGTTCCTTGTGAAAAGCAAACACCGAGATCTTACTGCTCTCTGCAAGGTAAGGAATGCCATAAATACAAGGGTTTCAGTCTACAAACTTTTGTCTTTAAAATCTGAACGACAAACTGATTATGTAAAATTGTGTCAGGTACACTTTCGAAGAACTGCCTGTGTGAAACTGCTCTGAAATATTCATGTGCATGTTCCCTGTGTTAGAGCCTTCTGGAAAGTGATAATGGGACTGCATGAGCTCTTGTCACAACATAAACATGTTGAGGAATTAGTCCAGTTTTAGATCACAGTTCAGCTTTGGCATTGTTGGACACTGTCCAAAACAGGCATCCCACTACTGTGCATGTTGAGATGGCAGTCTGGAAAGAAAAAGTTCATGTTCAAAGAGATTTGTTTCCTGTAAGGCCAAAATGTCAGTGACTGATAAATATGAAAGAAACTTGCAGAGGTTGCGAGAGGCTCACCCGTCTGAATATGGCTCCATTTATGCCAGATTGGCTCTTTTGGCCTGATTTGAGTGATCTGTCCTTTGGTGCTCCCTGCTTGGGCCTAGGAATTGGATTCCTCCAGTTTGCTCCTCTGTAGAATCCGAATATTTGTGAAGCAGCCTGAGTGCTCTTTAGGTCCAATCATTGACATCCTCCTGGCTCAATACACTGTGATACTACAGGACCTCTGACCACGTGACAGAATGCTCCCTCGGCTTATGTTTGGAATCGTCTTGTAAGTAGCACCAGGAATAATCTTGAATGAGTCTGAAGGCCTTGAAACTGAGGTGCATTAGATCTAGACTTGAGAACTGAGATGGTTCCCCTGATTCCATTAATTCCAGAGTAGTCCTTGGATCCAAACTGCGTCCGTCCTACTTCATCAGCACCTGGAGTGGGAACCAGTGAGCAGTCCTCATCACTTCTCTCATTTAGATTTTAGACAGATTCATTACGCCCTTTCAGTCTTTTCCTGAAGGGAAGCTTAGATTTAATACCTTTAGGGCACACCTCCACATCAATCTCAGATGAAGTCATGGGAAACTTTATAGTTTCCCAAATCTGAGAAAATAGGCTCCCCATCTTATTTATAGAACTTTAAAAACCTTCCCCCTGGCTTTTCTCGTACTCTGAGGAGTTTAATCTGTTCAAGTTCCCACAAATACCAATTTGATTATGTTCCATGGTATATTAGCTCTCGTGCCCTCCTCTTCCTCAGTTTGGGGAGTCAGGGTTAAGAGGGTAATCAAGAAACCAGGGCAATGTTATTCCTCCACTTCCTATAACCAGTCTTATGCTTTTCTCCTAGACTTGTCCCCCACTCCTGTGGTTAGGGAAGAGTTGCTGGAAATAGATACTGATGAGAGGGGTGATAGTAATCTTGTGGATGCCCTTTTCCTTTAGGGTACAGCTCATCCTTCAACCTCTACAGAAGAGAATACTTTTATCATTTCTTCATTTCCGCTTAAGTATTTTCAATAGCTGCTGTTCAGTGTGGTAGATACTTTGGACTGACAAGTGTCAAGAAAGACTCATCGATATTTTGGGAGCCCCATCACAAATGCATTATTGCTTTATCAGTAAATGAGAAGCTACTGGTACATGCCAAGATTATTTGGCATGCCTCTTAATCCATTTCACCCATGGTGAAGAAAACTGCCATCTTTGACATCCCACAACAGGTTAGAATATTTTTTTTCTCTCACCCAGCTCCTGGATTGTTGGTAGTCTCAGCTACGGTAGTGAAATATAGTGTGAGGAGCTCCTCCCATCCTCCTCACCAACCCCTTTTCACGGGGCCCTCTCTGAAAAGTTTGCTTTGATAGGAACTTACCACCCACTGTGGTTGACAGAAAAGTTCCTCAAATGCAAGAGGAAAAATTTTTAAATGTGTTTTTTTTTTCCTCCTAATTCTGGAAAAGTGTCCTCAATTTGTAAGAAAGTGCAGCAGTTTTGAAGAAAAGTCATAAGTCATCAAGGTCTTCTCATAGTGTGTATAAAAAGAAAGAAAAATAAATTAACAGCAGAGCGTAAACAGGAAAACTTCGCAACTTTGGATTGATCCCTGTCCTATGACCTTGACTTTCCCAAAGTCATTCTTCCTCAAACAGCTACTCTTCTAGAGCACTCTTCTGATTCCCTATGCAATGTACATAAAAAAGGCAATAAGAGGAGGTGGTTGGTGTGGGTTTTTTTTTTAACCTACATTAGGAAAAAGAGAAAGACGAAGGAAAGTGAAGGTCCTCTATTTAGTGTGGAAGGAGAGCTAATAACTGATATCAATAATTGATATCAAGAAATCTGAGGTGTTTATTGCCAATTTTGCTTCAGTCATCACTAAAAAGGTTAATGGTGACCCAGATACTCAACATAATTAATATTAACAATAAGGGGGAAGGAATGCCAGCCAAAATAGGGAAAAAAACAGGTTAAAAATATTTAGATAAGTTAGATATATTCATGTCAGCAGGGCCTGATGAAGTTCATCATAGGGTACTTAAGGAACTAGCGGAAGCAGTTATCTTTGAGAACTCATGGAGGATGACTGAGGTTCCAGCAGACTGGAGAAGGGCAACCTATCCTTTTTTTTTTTTTACGGGTGGGTGTCTGTGTGAAGAGGATCTGAGGAATTATAGACTGGTCAGCCTAATTTTGGTACCTGGAAAGATGCTGGAACAAACTATTAATCAGTTTGTAAGCAGCTAGAGGACAATAGGTTATAAGGAATGGCCAGCCTGGATTTGTCAAAAACAAATCATGCCAAACCAACCTAATTTCCTTATTTGACAGAATTACTGGCCTAGTGGGTAGGAGGGAAAGAGAGAGTAGACATGAAATATCTTATTTTTTGTAAGGCCTTTGATACAGTCCACATGTTTGATTTAAGGATGAGTGCCAGTTACTCCCCAGTAATGTATTTGTTCCCATACTGCATCCATTCACTGCTTCCAGTTCCAGTATATTTTCTCAGGTTTCAGAGTAGCAGCCGTGTTAGTCTGTATTCGCAAAAAGAAAAGGAGTACTTGTGGCACCTTAGAGACTAACAAATTTATTAGAGCATAAGCTTTCGTGAGCTACAGCTCACTTCATCGGAAGTGAGCTGTAGCTCACGAAAGCTTATGCTCTAATAAATTTGTTAGTCTCTAAGGTGCCACAAGTACTCCTTTTCTTTTTGAGTATATTTTCTGACATCCCTTCATTAATGAACTTGCAAATACTTAGAAGGGCATATCTTTGTTCAACCATATTTTTATCCACCCCACCCCCACCCCACCAGTGATTGTAATGGGTGCTTCAGATCTGGGCTTGCAGATATAGCTGTAATGTGTACCCTGAGGCTGAGAAAGTTTGATTTAGTCCAAAAGAATGGGAACTGATGAAAACAGAGGTACCAAATTGTTGTTTGAGGGCAAAACAGTAAGAGCTTTCCCCTCTGAAGCATAGACTTTCTTGTTGAGAGTTTGCAAGACTGTGTACTAATGCACCGATCTAGGTTTCTTATCATTGGCTCCCCATCACTGTATCACCCGAACACTGCTCTAGAACATTCAGTGGCTGGACCTGGCAGAGATGTAAGTTACTAAATGGAGACACGCTAGGAACATGGAAGATCTCACTTCAGTTCTAAGGAACAGTCTGGGACTGCAAAATTCATTCCACACATGGATGGAAAAAATTAACACGTGCCCTACTGACAGTGCTACGAGATCCAAATAACAAAACTGATATTTTCACCAATTAGAATTACATGAGCTCCCTTTGGTCTTATGTTCGTGATAATACAGAGAAGTGGTGGCAGAGAAAAACATCCAAGAAGCCTCTGAATCTCGTCTAATAAGAAGGTATGCATCATTAAGACTGGATGTCCTCAGTTCTTGAAGATGTAAACCTAGACTCTGCCCACATATCTACACCAGCGACACCATCACAGGACTTAACCAGATCAGCCACAAACCATCACTGGTTCATTCACCTGCACGTCCATCAATGTAATATATGCCATCATGTGCCAGCAATGCCCCTGTGCTATGTACATCGGCCAAACTGAACAGTCCCTACATAAAAGAGTAAATGGACACAAATCAGATATTAGGAATGGCAATATACAAAAACCTGTAGGAGAACACTTCAGCCTCCCTGGACACACAATAGAAGATTTAAAGGTGGCCATCCTGCAGCAAAAATACTTCAGGACCAGACTTCAAAGAGAAACTGCTGAGCTTCTGTTCATTTGCAAATTTGACACCATCCGCTCAGGATTGAACAGACTGTGAATGAACAGAATTGAACAGACTAGCCAACTACAAAAGCAGTTTCTCCTCCCTTGGTGTTCACACCTCAACTGCTAGAGGAGGGCCTCATCCTCCCTGATTGAACTAACCTCATTATCCCTAGCCTGATTCTTGCTTGCATATTTGGAAACTTCCACTACATGCATCCAACAGAGTGGGTATTCACCCACAAAAGCTTATGCTCCAGTACGTCTATTAGTCTATAAGGTGCCACAGGACTCTTTGCCGCTTTTACAGATCCAGACTATCCCTCTGATACTTGTTTTTACTGGTGGCACATATCTGTCCATTACCTCAATATTGGTGCACATAACAAAATTCATTCCACACATGGATGGAAAAAATTAGAGGGAACATTGGTCATAACTTCTAGCAATGAGTTCTTCCTCATCAGTTGATGCAGTATATTACTCAATAGCTGTCTATAGAGGTCTTCCTTTACAATTCTGGCTTGAACTTGGGTGTACTGCATGTGCTTTAGTATTTTCTGTTTTTCTTTTACTTTGGAAATATCTCACTTTATACATTCAACAATGAAATAATTAATTTAATAAGGAAACAAGAATATAAAATATATCGCATCTAGTGTGGTTGAGTCCAGTTACTATGAGAACCATCTGGTATCTCATTCCACCAGAACTGTAATGGATTTTATCACATTCTCTCACCTGAGTGTTTGCTGACAATCCAGGAAAGTAGGATTTTGTGTTTTAAGGTATTTGTTTAATTGCAGAAATGGACGTCACAAGTGTGAAATGTGGCTGAACTAATAGTGCTTTTAGGATCCAGAGGCCTGATTCAGTGCCCATTGAAACACATATGAGTGACTTCAATGGGATATGGATCAAACCCCATTCTTCTTGGGGCCTGTGTGCTCTACTACAATATAAACATTTAATAAAAAAAACTTGACTTTTCACAACTTTGGAGAATCTAAATCTCATCCTTTGTGTTAAAATATTTTCCTTTTATGTGTTCAGTGTTCATGGGGAAACTACAAAAATATGCATTGCATTTGTGTGATCATTATTTGGCAGTAAGTTTACTATGGACACTTCACTGTCTCCTTGTTTTTTATTTAAAAACAGAAATTTAAAGCTAGTACTTGACTGAATCTGTTTTAACCTTTTATCAGGAGTATGATGAGTTGGCAGAAACACAAGGAAAGCTGGAAGAAAAGCTCCAAGAACTTGAAGCCAATCCACCAAGGTAAAAACAAAAAAACCCACCACACCCTAGCTGGAGAGCGATCAGGAAGGCTGGTGTTTCTCATTGCATTGACGTACTTGGGGTCAGGAAGGAATTTTCCGTCAGGTCACATTGGCAGAGACTCTGGATTTTTTTTGCCACCTTCTGCAGCATGGGGCACAGGTCATTTGTTGGTTTAAACTAGAGTAAATAGTGGATTCTCTGCAATGTGAAATCTTTTTTTTTAAATGGTGATTTGAGAACATCAGTAAGTCAGCCAGAGGTTCTGGGTCTATTTCAAGAGTGGATGGGTGAGGTTCTGTGGTCTGCAAAGTGCAGGAGGTCAGACTAGATCAGTGGTTCTCAATATTTCTAGACTACTGTACCCCTTTCAGGAGTCTGATTTGTCTTGCATACACCCAAGTTTCACCTCATTTTAAAACTACTTGCTTATAGAATCGACATAAAAATACAAAAGTGTCACAGCACACTATTACTGAAAAAATTCTTACTTTCTAATTTTTACCATACCATTATAAAATAAATTGGAATATAAATATTGTACTTACATTTCAGTGTATAGTAATATAGAGCAGAATAAATAAGTTGTATGAAATTTTAGTTTGTCAGTGTGTTCCTGTTATCTTTGTATTATGTATGTATGTGTTATGTGGTATGGAGATGTTGTGGAACCATCCTTCTGGAATGCGTTTGCACGAATGTCCTTTGCCTAGCACTTTTCAGGAATATGTGTGTTTTTACAATACCAGCCCTGTTCTTCTTCCCACGTTCTGTGAGCTTGCAAGCAGGCAGAGCAGAGCAGAGCTTGGCCACTACTTTAGTGCAGGCCTCTGATACTAGGGCTTATGTCTTAAGCTCTCTCTCTACTGCAGTCTCTTCTGGACTTAGTCTGAGTCTATCTCTTTTGGAAAAATGCTAAGGGTTATTCAGCTTGTATTGTATTAGCCAAGTGACTTAGTTATGTAAATGCACACGTATGAAGTCTGAGTTTCCTCTGTTTCAGAGAAGGTGGCTCATAAAGGAGAAAGGTCATTCTCAGTTACCGTGACCTATTAATCATCCCTATTACAGTAGAACCTCAGACTTAGACACCTCAGGAATGGAGGTAGTTCATAACTCTGAAATGTTCATAATTCTGACCAAGACGTTATGGGATGCTCCTCAGGGCAGACTGCCTGAAGTGGGGGCTCACAGCTGTGCCAGTGAACTTCAGTGTCTTCACCTCCTAGCCTGGCGAGTGGCCGTGTGCACAGGCAGCTGGTTCTAGCCCCCTGGATGCAAGGGTGATGAGTGAGGCATCCTGGGGCACTGTGGTGTCAGTGGACACATGGTGCAGGCTGTGGCCTTTTTACAGTTGAGCTGCTGCTCCAGCATGCAGGGCTCCAGCTCCAGCAGCAAATGCTCTGGGCCAGGTTCCAGCAGCAGCTCGGGAAGTGTCTTTCCTCGGTTCAGACTGTGCATGCAAGTTTGTCCCCTCCTGGCCATGGGGGAGAGGGAGTGGCTAACAGGAAAGCGGTGCAGACCCCAGCGCTGCTCCTGCTCTGCCTGCTCAGGGGCTCACAGTGGTACCTGTGAAACTTAGCATCTTCACTTCCTACCTATAAGTGGCTGCCCGCCATGTGGTGAGTAGGGGGTGGGGCTGGGGCTGGGGACTGGCAGCACAGATGTGCCTACCTTTAAGATGCAATACAGGCACAGTACAGTATTTGCTGGTGGTTTTTGTGTGTGTATATGTATGTCTTTGCTGCTGCCTGATTGCTTACTTCCGGTTCCACATGGGGTCTGGTTGACCGGTCAGTCTGTAACTCTGGTGATCGTATCTTTGAGGTTCTACTGTATAACTAATTCCATTAATGCCTGATCCAGATAATCTTTTAAAAGATCTGAAATCCCCATTAATTAGGGATCCAGTGGTGGTGGTTGAGTTGGGTTTTTGTTTTCTTGTATGGTGCTGTACATGCTTTTATACTTGCCCATTGTGCACCTACCTTTGTTTGTTTTCCTCACTTTCAGGTCTCTGCTTTGCTTCTCCTTGCCTTCTGTTTATTTGCAGTTATTTCCCACTAATTCATTTACCATTCCAGCCAGTCCATCTCATTGAATCACATGCAGGAATATTCACTCCATTATATCCTTGACTGCCTCGTTCCTCCAGGTGTGAATTGTCCCAAGTTATGGGACCTGTTCTCTATTTTGGAAGACTTTTCTACAGTGTAAAAGATCTTTCACTTAAATATTTGTTACTACTTAGCCTAATTCATTCTTTCTCAACTTCATCCCATTCTCTGAGCTCATACCTCTTTGACCCATCCTAAATAATTTCTCATTCTTTTGTGTTTATACTCTACAAATTCTTCGGTCTGTATTGAGCAGGATGTCAGAGTCATAATGGTATTTAAAATCTATGAAAATATTTATAGAGTCTGTTCTCCATTAACTTAGCTAAGATGCACACTCAATGGAATAAGGAGTCCGGTGGCACCTGAAAGACTAACAGATTTATTTGGGCAATAAGCTTTTGTGGGTAAAATACCACTTCTTCAGATGCATGGACTGAAAATGACAGATGCAGGCATTATATACTGACACATGAAGAGAAGAGAGTTACCTCACAAGTGGAGAACCAGTGTAGACCGAGCCAATTTGATCAAGGTGGATGTAGTCCACTCCCAATAATTGATGAGGAGGTGTCAATTCCAGGAGAGGCAAAGCTGCTTTTGTAATGAGCCAGCCAGTCCCTATTCAAGCCAAAATTAATAGTGTTAAATTTGCAAATGAATTTTAGTTCTGCAGTTTCTCTTTGAAGTCTGTTTCTGAAGTTTTTTTGTTCAAGTATAGCTACTTTTAAATCTGTTATAGAATTTCCAGGGAGACTGAAGTGTTCTCCTACTGACTTTTGTATGTTACCATTCCTGATATCCAATTTATGTCCATTTATTCTTTTACGTAGAGACTGTCCTGTTTGGCCAATGTACATTGCAGAGGGGCATTGCTGGCACATGATGGCATATATAACATTAGTAGATGTGCTGGTGAATGAGCCCCTGATGGTGTGGCTGATGTGGTTGGGTCCTCTGGTGCCGCTAGAGTAGATATGGGGACAGAGTAAGCAACAAGGTTTGCTACAGGGATTGGTTCCTGGGTTAGTGTTTCTGTGGTGTGGTGAGTAGTTGCTAGTGAGTATTTGCGTCAGGTTCGGGGGCTGTCTGTAAGTGAGGACTGGCCTGCCTCCCAAGGTCTGTGAAAGTAAAAAAGAGTTTTCCAGGATAGGTTGTAGATCGTTGATAATGTGCTGGAGATGTTTTAGCTGGGGGCTATATGTGATGGCCAGTGGTGTTCTGCTATTTTCCTTGTTGGGCTTGTCCTGTAGTAGGTGATTTCTGGGTACCCCTCTCGCTCTGTCAATCTGTTTCCTCATGTCCCCAGATGAGTACTGTAGTTTTAAGAATGCTTGAGAAAAATCTTATAGATGTTTGTCTATGTCTGAGAGATTGGAGCAAATTTGGTTGTATCTTAGGGCTTGGCTGTAAACAGTGGATCGTGTGATGTGTCCTCGATGGAAACTGGAGGCATGTAGGTAAGTATAGCAGTCAGTAGGTTTCTGGTACAGGGTGGTGTTTATGCGACCATCACTTATTTGCACTGTAGTGTCCAGGAAGTGGATCTCTTGTGTGGACTGGTCCAGGCTGAGGTTGATGGTGGGATGGAAATTGTTGAAATCATGGTGGAATTCTTCAAGGGCCTCCTTCCCATGGGTCCATATGAGGAAGATGTCATCAATGTAGCGCAAGTAGAGGAGGGGTGTTAGGGGACAAGAGCTGAGGAAGCATTGTTCTAAGTCAGCCATAAAAATGTTGGCATACTGTGGGGCCATGTGGGTACCCATAGCAGTGCCACTGACTTGAAGGTATAAGTTATCACCAAATCTGAAATGGTTGTGGGTGAGGACAAAGTCACAAAATTCAGCCACCAGGTGTGCCGTGGCCTCATCAGGGATACCGTTCTTGACAGCTTATAGTCCATCCTCATGTGGAATATTGATGTAAAGAGTTTCTACATCCATGGTGGCCAGGATGGTGTTTTCCGGAAGATCACCAATGCACTGTAGTTTCCTCAGGAAGTTGGTGGTGTTTCAAAGATAGCTAGGAGTGCTGGTAGTGTAGGGTCTGAGGAGAGTGTCCAAATAGCCAAATAATCCTGCTGTAAGAGTGCCGATGCCTGAGATGATGGGGCGTCCAGGGTTACCAGGTTTATGGATCTTTGGTAGCAGATAGAATACCCCTGGTCGGAGCTCTAGGGGTGTGTCCGTGTAGATTTGTTCCTGTGCTATAGCAGGGAGTTTCTTGAGCAGATAGTGTAGTTTCTTTTGGTAGTACTCAGTGGGATCAGAGGATAGTGGCCTGTAGAATATGGTGTTGGAGAGTTGCTTGGCAGCCTCCTGTTCATAATCTGACCTGTTCATTATGACTACAGCACCTCCTTTGTCAGCCCCTTTGACTATAATGTCAGAGTTGTTTCTGCGGCTGTGGATGGCATTGCGTTCTGAACGGCTGAGGTTATGAGGCAAGTGATGTTGTTTGTTCACTATTTTAGCCTGTGCACGTCTGCGGAAGCACTCTATGTAAAAGTCCAGTCTGTCATTTTGACTCTCAGGAGAAGTCCACACAGAATTCTTCTTCTTGTAGTGTTGGTAGGAGGGTTCCTGTGGGTCAGTGCACTATTCAGTGGTGTGTGGAAAATATTCCTTGAGTCGCAGATGACAAAAGTAGCCTTCTAGATCACCGCAGAACTGAATCTTGTTTGTGAGGGTGGTGGAGCAGAAAGAGAATCCCCGAGATAGGACATACTCTTCAGCAAGGCTAAGTGTGTGGTTGGATAGTTTAACAATATTGTAAGGTGAGTTGAGGGTACCACTGTTGTAGCCCCCTGTGTCATGTAGGAGTTTAGATAGTTGACTGTCCTTTTTCCTCTGTAGAGAAGTGAAGTGTGCATTGTAAATGGCTTGTCTCATTTTTGTAAAGTCCAGCCATGTGAAAGTTTGTTTGGAAGGTTGGTTTTGTATGAGAGTCTCCAGTTTTGAGAACTCTTTCTTGATCTTCTCCTGTCTACTGTACAGGATGCTGAATGGGTGGTTCCTCAATTTCTTTGAGTGTGTGTGGCACAGTCTCTCACCATAGTCAGTGTAATATGTTGATTGCAATGGATTTTTTACCTTCAGTCAATTTGGTATGATGTCCATCAGTTTGTACTTGGAGAGGAAGATGATATCCTGTCTGTATTTCTGCGAGTTTTTTGTTGAGGTTGATGGATTTCCACTCCATACGGCTAAATTTAGTGCCTTGCATGGCTACCCCCGATACTTGACTCAATGGAATATTTCCTCCTGTTGTAGGTCCACCCTCTTGTAATAATATTCAATCTCGATTTAAAATTGGTCCATGATAGAGAATCTACCACAACCCTGGGTAAATTGTTCCTCTCACTGTTACATTCAGATTGGAAATGAGGTATATATTTTTATGCCTCATTTCCAATCTGAATTTGGCTAGCTTCAACTTCCAGCCATTGGATCACATACCTTTCTCTGCTAGTTTGAAGAGCCCGTTATTAAATATTTGTTCCCCAGGTAGGTACTTATAAACTGTAATCAAGTCAACCTATAACCTCTTTAAGATTGAGTTCCTTGAGTCAGTCACTATAATGCATGTTTTCTAATCCTTTAATCATTCTTGTAGCTCTTCTCTGTATCAATGTCCTTCTAGAATTGTGGACACCCGAACTGGACATAGTATTCCAGCAATGGTCACTTCAGTACCAAATACAGAAATGCTATGACCTCCCTACTTAGGATTCCCCTGTTCATCCATCCAAGGATTTCATTAGCTTTTTTGGCCAACAGCATCACACTGGGAGCTCATGTTGAGTTGTTCATCATGCCCCTCAAATCTTTTTCAGAGTCACTACTTCCCAGGATGGAGTCCCCTATCTTGTACAGAATGGCCTACATATTTTGTTCCTAGATCTATAATTTCTTCTTGGCCATATTGATCCATTACTAGATGGAAATGTAGAATTAATAATAATGCAGAAAAGGCAGAAGTGTTCTATAAATCTGTTCTGTATTTGAGGGAAAAAGACAGGTGATATAGTTTCATCATACAGTGATAACATTCTTTCCATTCCACTAGTATCTCTGGAGGATGGTAACAGAAGCTACTAAAGTGATACACTTTTAAATCTGGAAGTCCAGATAACTTGCATCCAACAGTTTTAAAAGAGCTGGCTGAGGAGCTTGCTGGTCCATTAATGTTGATTTTCAGTAAGTCTTGGAGTATTGGAGAAGTTCTAGAAAACTGGAAATTTTCGAAAAGGATAAATGGGATGACCCAGGTGATTATAGGTCTGTCAGCGTGACATCTATCTGTGCAAGGTAATAGAGTGGCTGATGCAGGACTCCATTAAAAACTAAAGAAAGGTAATATAATTAATGCCAATCAACATGGTTTATGGAAATATAGATCCTGTCAAACAGACTTGTAATCTCATTTAAAAAAAAAAACAGCAGTTTTGCTTGATTAAATTAATAGTGCTGATCCACCTCCACAGACCCCAGGGCGGGACCTTGTCGGGAAGCTAGGAAGCACTCTTATAAGAATGAATCTAAGTCTTCCGTAAAGTCCATTTCATTGAAGTCCGAGATGCCTGCAAAGAAGCCTGCTCGCTCAGTCCACGAGGACTTAGGATATACTAAGTCCCAAAGGCATGACAAGAAAGCCAGAAGCCTTGGGCTCCTTCGGTTCTGGACTGTGTCCCGTCGGAACCATCATCCCCGGTGTGACACTGCACCCCATATTCTTCATAGTGATGATATTATATGATTATAGCATAATTATGATCCAGTTTATGACAGACAGGTCACGTGAGATGTCATTGGAAAAGTTATGATTTGCTGAATATGATTATCCTATGTGTATGCATGTATCATTTTTGTATCTCAAGTTATGAATATTGACTCTGTATTTCAAATGTAGTTACACCTGGGTAACGCCCACTAGACAAGATGTTTTCAGTCTAAATAGTGGGTGGGGAAGAGCCTATTCACGGCAATGGGCCATTAGGAAAAAAAATAGGCCTTAGGAGAAGTTTATCTCCCACCTGCAGAGCCTTCCTGAGAATGCTACAGACCGCCTCCAAGTAACGGCTGCTATGACTCTACAAGGACATGAGATGAGACCATGTCTCTAGACTCCATCTTGGGATGTCAGTATTCTTCCACAGACTAGTCTGGGAACCAGGCTTTGATAATAAAGGGTTCCTGTCATATGCAGAGATGCATAAGGCAGGGAGTGGCATCATCTGGTGTTTTGCTCCCCACACAAGGAACAAAGATTGTTGCTGGACCCAGGCTAATGGGATTTCTAGCCTGTGAATGAGACACTTGGGGATTCCAAGCTGTAAAGCAAGTGCAGTTTGCCCCTTAAGAATCTGCGGGCTGCTTGTATCATCTCTTAGGGTGAGAATCTGCTATTCATATCCAATCTATTTAGTATATTAAGCTTAATTTGCGTTTTTTGTTTATTTGCTAGATAATCTGCTTTGATCTGTTTGCTATCATTTATAATTAGAACTCCATGTCTGTTAAGGAGGTTGTCACAGATTCTGTGACTTCTGCAGCAGCCAGTGTGGCTGACCCCAGGGCCACCCAAGCATCTGGCCCCAGAGCCAGCTACTCACGCTGCCCTGGGGACAGCCACATGGGCCGTTGCTAGAGCAACTCTGCAGCCAGCCACCTGGATGGTCTTGCAGCCAGCAGCTCTGGCAGCCCCGGACAGCTGCCAATGCAGCTGGCCCCAGGACTCCCCCTCCTGGCAGCGGCTGGAGAGGCAGCAGGCCCGCAGGGGCTCCCTCTCCCCCAGCAGGGCCCAGAGCGGTGGTGGGTCTCTTTGGTTCTTCCCCTGCAGTGGGCACCCAGCTTTCCTCCCCCATCTCCTACAGTGGACCCTTCCAAGATTCAATCATGACTATTTTCAGTAAGAGTCATGGACAGGTCATGGGGCCTTGATATTGTGTTTTTTGCCCATGACCTGTTCATGACTTTTACTGAAAATACTCATGATTAAATCTTGTCTTATTTATAATCACTTAAAATTAGGGCTGTTCATTAATCGCAGTTAAGTTACGCGATGCACTAAAAAAAAATGAATCGTGATTTAAAAAATTAATCATGATTAATTGCAGTTGTAATCATACTGTTAAACAATAGAATACCAATTGAAATGTATTAAATATTTGAGAGTGTTTTTCTACATTTTCAAATACATTAATTTCAGTTAAAACACAGTATAGAAAGAAGAGTGCTCACTGTATAGTGTTTTAATACAAATATTTGCACTGTAAAAATGGCAAACAAAAGAAATAGTATTTTTCAATTCACCTCATACAGGTACTGTAGTGCAATCTCTTTATGATGAAAGTGCAACTTACAAATGTAGATTTTTGTGACATAATTGCACTCAAACAAAACAATGTTAAGCTTTAGAGCCTACGAGTCCACTCAGTCCTACTTCTTGTTCAGCCAATCACTAAGACAAACAAGTTTTTCATTTATGGAAGATAATGTTGCTTGCTGCTTATTTACAATTTCACCTGAAAGCTAGAACAGGCGTTCTCATGGCACTTTTGTAGCCGGCATTGCAAGGTATTTATGTGCCAGATGTGTTAAACATTCGTATGCCCCTTCATGCTTCAGCCACCATTCCAGAGGACATGCTTCCATGCTGATGATGCTCATTAAAAAATGAGTTAATTACATTGTGACGGAACTCCTTGAGGGAGAATTGTATATCTCCTGTTCTGTTTTATCCACGTTCTACCATATATTTCATGTTTCAGAGTAGCAGCCATGTTAGTCTGTATTCGCAAAAAGAAAAAAGGAGTACTTGTGGCACCTTAGAGACTAACAAATTTATTTGAGCATAAGCTTTCGTGAGCTACAGCTCACTTCATCGGATGCATCCGATGAAGTGAGCTGTAGCTCACGAAAGCTTATGCTCAAATAAATTTGTTAGTCTCTAAGGTGCCACAAGTACTCCTTTTTTCTTTTTGCATATATTTCATGTTATAGCAGTCTCTGAGGATGACCCAGCACTGGTTCATGTTATGAACACATTCACAGCAGATTTGACAAAACGCAAAGAAGGTACAAATGAGAGATTTCTAAAGATAGCTACAGCATTTGACCTAAGGTTTAAGAATCTGAAGTGCCTTCCAAAATCTGAGAGGGATGAGGTGTAGAGCTTGCTTTCAGAAGTCTTACAAGACCAACACTCCGATGCAGAAACTACAGAACCTGAACCACCAAAAAAGAAAATCAAACTTCTGCTGTAGCATCTGACTCATGATGATGAAAATGAACATGCATTGATCCGCACTGCTTTGGATGGTTATCAAGCAGAACCCATTACCAGCATGGACACACATCTTCTGGAATGATGATTGAAGCATGAAGGAACACACACATTTTTGGTGCATCTGGCACATAAATATCTTGCGATGCAGGCTACAATAATGCCATGCGAGCATCTGTTCTCACTTTCGGGTGACATTGTAAACAAGAAGTGGGCACCATTAGCTCTTATACATGTAAACAAATTTGTCTGAGCGATTGCCTGGACAAGAAATAGGACTGAGTGGACTTGTAGGCTCTAAAATTTTAATTTGTTTTTTATTTTTGAATGCAGTTATTTTTGTACATAATTCTACATTTGTAAGTTCAACTTTCATTATAAAAAGATTGCACTACAGTACTTGTATTAGGTGAATTGAAAAATACTATTTCCTTTTTTTTACTGTGCAAATATTTGTAATAAAAAATAAATATAAAGTGAGCACTGTACACTTTGCATTCTGTGTTGTAATTGAAATCAATACATTTGAAAATGTTGAAAATATCTAAAACTATTTAAATGGTATTCTATTATTGTTTAACAGTGCGATTAACCGTGCAATTAATTTTTTTATTGCTTGCTAGTCCTACTTAAAGTCTATATTTTGTAGTTAATAAACTTGCTTTTGCTTTATCTCAACCAGTGAATTGGAGTGAAGTGTCAGAGAATCATAACTTGGGGGCGAAGGCTGTTGCATATACCTCTCCACATTGAGGGAGGGGGTGAATTTTTTAAGCTTACACTGTACAAGTTCCTTGTGCAGTGCAAGACTGTGTAATTTTGGCTTTATATTCCAGAAGGGGTGCATGCCTGGGGAGCTGGGAGTTGCCTTAACTGTAGCCTTCTTATGCAGGGGCTGGTCAGAGAGCCTGCATGTAACTGCAGCTGGGTGTGTCCCTACCTGTATGTATGCTGGTGAAAGTGTAGGCTGGAGGGCTTTGCAGTTTGTCACAGCAGTCCAGTGTGAGAGGGCGCCCAGGCTGGTGGGTCAGGGGGCACAGTGGCATCCCAGTTCCAGGTGGCACCCCGGAGGAACCAATCACATCTGGCTCATCCGAAACCCAGAATCCATCAGCACCGAGACAGTCCAATCATCACCAGTTACCACCCTCCTTATTGCCTCAGAGAGTCTGGGCACCCAGAGTCCCTCTTCCATCACGGAGATCTTAATCCGTTGCCGCACCACTGGATATCTCCCCTCTATTGGGACCTTCTGTTTTCAGAGAGATAATATCTCTCCCAAGAGAGACCGTTGCAGGCCAGAGCTTATCACCCCTCCCATACGCAGAATACACCTGGCCTCCAATGCCACTGGAACCTGAATCCTCCACCTTTTGTACTGCCCTTATCCACTACCTAAAAGGCCCGCATGACCCTGGGACCCACCTCTGCCTCATCTAACTCGGAGCCACTGGTACCCCAATCACAATTGACCCCTCTTACTGGGCATATTGGGGACCTTGGGACTAGTAGCCCCCTGCAGATTCAATCTGGTCTGTTAGGGAGTCCCCTCTTGTCTCCCCTCATATCTACTATACTGCAGTTCTGGTGCTTCTGTCTAAACCAACAGGAGGACTGCCATCATCATCTCCAGATGAGGCGGTGACATCTGCATCCTCTTACCCTTCCGATGACTTCAGATAGTTCCAAGACTTTCTCCACAGAGTTGCTGGAGAACTTCAGATTCCCCTGGAGGAGATCCAAGACTCCCAACACACACTCTTGGACATTCTGCATGCCTCTGGATCCAACATAATAGCTCTCCCTGTTTAATGAAGCCATTCTGCAGCTGGCTAGGACAGTTTGACTCCTACCCCTAACAGGGCAGAAAAACGTTGTATATTGGCTAAGGGTGTGGAATTTTTGTTCTCTGACCCAGCTCCCAATTCACTGGCCCAGGCCGCTTTGGAAAGATCCAGACGACCGCATCCCCAGTCTACTCCTGTGGGCAAGGAGGGTAAACGCTTGGATCTGCTGGGAATAAAGGTCTTTTCATGGGCCAGCCTCCAGTTCAGGATAGCCAATTTCAGGCAAAAAAGAAAAGGAGGACTTGTGGCACCTTAGAGACTAACAAATTTATTTGAGCATAAGCTTTTGTGAGCTACAGCTCATCAATTTCAGGTGTTATTGGTTCCTGAACTATCCCAAGTTTGAGTTCACTAGCAGCCTACTGCAACAGGACAGAGCTTGTTTCCAAGCTCTGATAGATGAAGGCAACTGATAGCTATGACCCACCCTCCAATATGCTGTTGATGCTGCCACTACCTTCTCTAGAGCCATGGCTATTGCCTTCAACGTGCACAGGGAGTCATGACTCTCTGTGCCTTAGGGTTCCCTGCGGAGGTCCAGAATATCATTGAGGACCTCCCGTTCGATGAATCGCACCTCTTCAGTGAGAATACAAGTGAGTCCCTCCATACCCTGAAGGACTCCAGGGTCAATTACTTCAATCACTGGGGATAGACACACCTGCCCTAAGAGGAAGTTTGATCACACATCATCCAAATTGAGGTATACAGCTCTGTAGTGTGTCCAGCCGAGACCCTATGAACCACCACATAAGAGGCAGAGGGTTCAGAAGACCCGTTTCTCTACATCCTCCGCAACAGGCTTAGCATCTCAATCTCAGCCTCTGGCTTGACAACATTTTTGGCTGGAGCTTGAGAGCCACAAATCACTAAGCTCAACGCCCTTCCAGTGTAGTATTTGGGGGCAGACTAGCACTCCTTTGCACTCCAGATGTTGAAATAACAATGGACAAATGGGTGCTGAACATCATCCACTCAGCTATATGATCGATTTTGCATCCCTACCTCCTCCAAAATCTCCAACCCATCCACGTTCAGGGACCACACTCACAAGAATATTCTC
Source organism: Dermochelys coriacea (assembly GCF_009764565.3). NCBI lineage: Eukaryota > Metazoa > Chordata > Testudines > Dermochelyidae > Dermochelys > Dermochelys coriacea. Next base: position 19,592,538 of record NC_050086.2, on the reverse strand, counting down.
ACTCAAGGTCAGTTCCCTGCTGCAGTGAGGAGTAATAGAACACATTCTTCCACAATATCAAGGGAAAGGATTCTACTTGACTACTTCCTAATGCCCAAAAAGAATGGTGGTTGGAAACCAATACTTGATCTCTGCCATCTCAGCCACTTCTTTTGTGAACCCAGATTTCACATGGTCACGCTGGCAGCAATAATTCCATCTTTAGAAAAGGGCATGTGGTTCATGGGCTCTCAATATGAAGGACTCCTGTGTTCACCTAGGTATTCACCCTCTTTCCCCCACAGATGTTTTCTTAGTTTTATGGTAGGTTCTGACCATTTTTAGAACAGAGCACTCCCCTTTGGTATAGTGACCACTCTGAGTCTTTACCAATGTATTCTTAGTTATAGCGGCTCTCATCAGATGTTCCAATCTTCTTGTCTTCCCAAATCTCAACAACTGGCTCCTTGCTGCTAAATCCTACCAAGAGGGTAGAACCTCTCTGATGCTGTCTCTCCTCTCTTTACTGGGAGACAGCGTAAGCACTGATAAATCTGTTCTTTTCCCCGCCCCTCCTCCCCCCAAAATCTCTGGACTTTATCAGGGCAGCCTTGAATTCTATCACCACAAGAGTCTACCCACCCATGGACGGATTCCAGAGCATGAATAACATCATAACTCACATCATAAACAACCCTCGGATACTGGTCAAAACATCTTTCTCCCTACTCGGCCACATGGCATTGTGCACTTATGTCACCCATTCACAAGACTCCACCTTTGTTGCCTTCAAGCATGGTGACAGTTCTGACCAAGTTTTGTCCTCCCTTCTATGGTGGACAAATCCCCATGCATGGGGGTTCCCTTTATCCCCTCCCCTCCCCTCCTCTCCGGACAGAACCATCATTATGGATGTATCATTGGTAGGCTGAAGAGCCCACATGAACAATAAAAGGTGTGGACATCTTGAGAACCCAGGATGTACATCAGTATCCTGGAACTATGGGCAGAATGGAGGATGTGCGAGTCTTTTCTCCCATTCATCTGCTTTCACCATATCCCTGTAAAGTTGGACAACGCTACAACTGAATTCTACATCAACAAGCAAGGGGGAGCAAGATCTGCCTCCCTGTGTGCAGAAGCAGTCAGCCCCTGGAATTTGTGTCAGCAATCACATCACCCTGTCAGTAGCCTACCTTCTGGGGAAGCAGACTTCCTCAACAGACACCTCGCACTTGACCATGGGTGGCAACTTTGCTACGTGATGCTGCACAACATTTTTCACTCTGTGGGGAACCTGAACTAGAGATGTATTAGTTTCTCAAACAGACAATAATTGCACCCCATATTGCTTCAGAAGAGCCCTAGGTCATTGCTCCCATTGTGATGCTTTGCTTCTTACCTGGTCAGACCAGTTCAACTATGCCTTACTTCTGCTGTTGCTTCTGCCACAAGTTCTATGCAAGTTCCGACTGGACAGAGTGAGGGTCATCTTGATCGCTGCCTTCTGACCCAGACAGTTCTGGTTCCCCAACCTCCTGCTTATGTCATCTTGCCCACCAATTATACTTCCGACATTTCCCAAGCTCCTGACCCACTGCAACAGCAAGATCAATGTCCCAGAGGTCTCTGGAAGTCGCAGAAACCATGACCTCCATGACATAATCTTAGCCTTAATTATAGATGGGTGCCAAAGGAGTCTGTCATCCTGTTCTCTAGTGGTGTTTGGTGTCCTGCAGCAGACACCAACTAGTACCCCATCTTGTGCTTTATCTATTAGGACGTTGATCTATAAGCATTCAACATCATTTGCTTCTGAGTTGTTAGTGACACAGAAATGGGTGTAATGCCATTTTTGACAGAGTTCCACTCTCCCTCCCGTCTTACCCACACAGTCCTTCCAGCCTCTTTGCTCAAGTTTCTTTCAGTTGAATTCTTTGATCAGCCAGAACTCGTTATCTTAACTCCTTCTTGTGTTGAATGCCTTCATCTTTGCAAGGAAAGGCCATTCTCCATAAGCCAACAACAAAATTGCTCACATCATGTATTGTGAAAATATAGTTTCTCTAAATCTCTCCTCTCTTTTTCCATTGTTCATGTAGGTCCACAATACATCCTGTATCTAGGGAACAACTAATGAATTGGATAGCTAACTGCATTCCAGCATGCTGTGGAATTGCTGCTTGTGGTTCCATAGTTGAGTTTTGCACCTACCTGGGATTCACGCGCTTGGTTAGGTATGAAGAATATAGAATGTACTTCTCAAAATTACAGCACTTACTCTTTTTAAGTATAGAATGTATTTTCTGAGAATTTACAAGTAAATTGGTTAATTAGTTTAGGAATTAAAATTAATGGGTACTTTTAAGAAGCTCAGCACTCTTTTCCTAGATCTGAACAGAACACAGATGCTTCACACTTCTATTATTTGTAATAATGTACCACCTTAGATTCCTAGTCATGGACCAGGACCTCACTGGACTAGGTATTGTACAAACACAGGACAGAGATGGTCCCTGCCCCAGAGAGCTTACAGCCTAAGCTCATTTATAGTTAACTGAGTGAGATCTCACATGGGCTACATTTTGAAGAATTTATTTTCAGGATTATTGATTATTTTTTCAGCAATTCTTCATAACTGAAAGTTTCTCTTTCAGTAAGGGCTGACGAATCATCTTCTGCTATAGAAAATTCCATAAAAAACAGCCGTTTATCAAATTGGCTGACATCGCTCATTGTTCTCAGGGGAGTGAGGTCATAACTTGTCCACAGTTGGGTGGATCTCTTGAGAAGGGCATCTATCCTCCTTTGTTCTCAATGGGACAGAGGCTATAGGCAGGTCTTAGCAAAGATGGCTGGCTCTCCCCCCCCCCCCCATGGGAACAATGGTAATCAGAACCATTTTGAATGAGAGCACCTTAACTGAGGCCTGCTATGGATATGCTCTCATTGAAAATAGAGGAAGACTTCTCATTTTAAGAGGGCAATTCTCCGTGCATTTCTAGGAAGATTTTTAAGCACCAGCCTCAGCTGACAGAAACTTTTAGATATGAAAAATAATGGTAGACAATACCATTAATCCTAAATCTCTCATTTCAAAAGCTGTCCAATGTACTGTACCAAGTCTACTCAGCAGAGAGGAGAGTAAGAGTAACTGGGTCGGGGACTGCCCCGTAATAACACAAGGGGAAAAAATAATCAAATGTGTCTTTTTTTTTCAAATCCATTTCAATTTTGGACAAAATACACTGAAATGTGTCTCTCATATTGGTAAGGCATGGCATTGCTATGGGGGAAGATTGTGTGAGTACACTGTGCATTTTTTAACTCGGCATATTGGGATTTTCGAGTTAAGGGTAAATTTAGAATTTACTACGTGTATAATGCTTGATTTGGGAAAAATTGTAGCATCCTAGTAATGTATTTTATCCTCAGTTACTTACTTGTACTCTCAACCTTACTTCTGTCTTCAGGTAATGTGTCTGGGAATATAAATAGGTTTACAGCTTCAGTTCTAGAACATCTTGAAGCCTGTTCCCTCAGAATTTGTGGAGTGTGTATAGCATGCTTTATGTAGATTCCTGTAACTAAGATCTATAAATACAAATCTTGTTCAGTGCAAATCTCCAATTACCATTAATATTGCAAATACAGTCTAATGGAGCTAGGCTTCCAACTCATTAAAAGTCAATGGGATTTGAGTGCCTAATGCCTAGGCATATTAGAAAATGGTACTCCAAATCAGTTCTGTGCTTTGGTAAGGCTGTCATAACTCAAAGCCACACAAGCTAGTTTCCATGAAGAGAGCGTCCAGTGTGGAAGTATTTCATGAAGGACAAAATAAAGGTGTTCCGAGTTCTGTACACTACTGTATTGGCTTTATAGAACTACGCTCATCCCTCTTTCACCATGCTTATGTCCAGAATTGCTGCTTGCAGGTAGGTGATCAGGAACTTTGAGGTAGGGTTGTGTTCTGTTGTGTTCTTCATATTCTTGGCCTCATCTATTGAGGAAGACTGGGCTTTTAAAGGCAATCTTTTTGCTGTATTTCACTCACTGCAAAGTCAACTTTTTTCTTTCCCTTTTTATATTTTTCTAGTGATGTTTATTTATCATCAAGGGACAGACAGATACTTGACTGGCATTTTGCAAATCTAGAATTTGCTAATGCCACACCGCTGTCTACACTTTCACTGAAGCACTGGGACCAGGTACCTAATTCTTTAAAATAGTGCTCATAGATTTAGCACATGCATTTCATTCTGACATATTTTTGTATGTTAGCAAGCATTTCTAAGAGATTTAAATGTCATGTACCTCAGCATTATCCCTTCAACTTTCATTCTAGATTCTACAGGATATTAACAGAGAGATGGCTAGTTCTTATACACGTTTACTGACAGAGTTCCGGAGGGTTCTGCTAATACCCAAACGGACTATAATTAGTTTATACTGTTTTATATTTGCTATAGGAAAATAGTCTATACCAATTATTTTATCAGTAATACAAGGGATTTTCTTCTTGTAATTATGTTAAGTACAGCACTTTAAGTGGAAAAGTTCCCCATTTATTTAACTCTGTACTGATTGATCTGTTTTAGTTATAAACTTATGTATTTTTATATATTTCATTTTAGGATGATGATTTTGAGTTCACGGGCAGTCATCTGACTGTGAGAAATGGATATTCCTGTGTGCCTGTAGCCTTGGCAGAAGGGTTGGACATTAAATTAAATACAGCAGTTCGACAGGTTCGCTACACAGCTTCAGGTAAATTAAGCTCTCTAACTTCAGAAGTTGCACTACCAAGCAGCACTGTCCTTTGACAGTTGCCTCTGTTCCTCACAGGATTCACACACTCCTCACACAATGAGCACAGAGCCATAGAAAAGCAAGGCCTGTAGGGCCTGAACTATTTAGGAAGCTTTAACAGGTTTACAAATTCAGTGTAGTGTAGTGGCTACCACTCTGAAACCTGATTCCATTAATAGTTACTCTTTGTTTGCGGTTGTTTAACCAATTATGTTGCCACTTAATGGTAGTTTGTCAAGCCTGCATTTCTCCAGTTTACTTACCAGAATGTGATGTGGGACTGTGTCAAAAGCCTTCCTGAAATCCAGGTATATTATGTCCACAGCATTCCCCCCTATCCACCATATCAGTTACCCTGTCAAAGAAGGAAATCAGTTTGGTTTGGCATGATTTGTTCTTGGTAAATCCATGCTGGCTGCTAGTGATTACTCCTATATCCTCCAGGTTTCACAAATTGAGTGTTTTATACATTGCTTCCCAGGTATCAAAGTCAGGCTGACTGGTCTAGAGTTCCCCGGCTCCTCCTTTTTGTCCTTTTTAAAGATTGGCACTATGTTAGCTCTTCTCCAGTCTTCCAGGACTTCTCCTGTCATCCATGAATTTATAAATATTATTGCCAGTGGCTCTGTGATTTTTTTTTTTTCAGCTAATTCCTTCAGTACCTTCAGGTGAATAGCATCCAGCCCCACTGATTTGAATTCATTCAAATTGCTCAGAAGATCTAACGTTTTCTTTACATAGCCCGATCTGCATCCCTTCCCCTTTATTGTCTATTGGATGATTCACTAATCATCCAATCACATTATTTTTTGTGAGACGGCTGAAGCAAAGTACACATTGAACAGCTTTGCCTTCTTATCTTTCATTAGCAGCACACCTTTTCCAATGAGTAGCGGGCCTACACCATCCCTGATCTTTCTTTTTTGTCTGACATATTTGAAGAACCTCTTCTTGTTACCTCTAATATTTCTTGCCAGTTGCAACTTAATCTTTGCCTTGGCTTTCCTGATTTCTGTCCTCTTATGGGAGGTGTTTAAAGTTAACCTTTCTCATCTGACTTCTTGATTCTGTACCAATTCAAAGAATGTTGTGATTTCAAGGAGATATTTTGAGTTCTGAGACCTTTTTGGGTGAAATCCTTGGATTCTACTGCACAGTCAAAGCATTATTTTGGAGAAAGTAATGTTGGTCCCAAAGCATCCTTAGTTCCAGACCTGTTTGATCAAGCTGACCAACTTTCCCCTGAGGCCTGTATCCCTCCCTTCCTGAAGGGCAAGCAGCATAGTTTAAATCTGTTACCAAGCAGTATACAGGGCATGAGGTGCTACAGATCCTGTAATGGGTCAGCTCAGATATGTAATGCTGATTCAAAAGCTCCAGGGATAGAGTGTGTCATTCTTGGTTTCACAGGTTCAGGTTCTGTGGCCTTTGCATTGGTTATTACGAATCTTCCTGTTATTTTTGGATCATAAAAAGAAAAGGAGTATTTGTGGCACCTTAGAGACTAACAAATTTATTTGAGCATAAGCTTTCGTGAGCTACAGCTCACTTCATCGGATGCATTTGGTGGAAAATACAGTGGGGAGATTTATATACACACACAGAGAACATGAAACAATGGGTTTTATCATACACACTGAAGATTAGGATTGGAAGAGACCTCAAGAGGTCGTCTAGTCCAACCCTCCGCTCAAAGCAGCACCAACCCAACTAAATCATCCCAGCCATCCCCCTAGGTAACCCACTCCAATGCTTCACTGCCCTCCTAGTGAAATAGTTTTTCCTAATATCAAACCTAGACTTCCCCTACTGCAACTTGAGACCATCGCTTCTTGTTCTGTCATCTGCCACCACTGAGAACAGCCTAGCTCCATCCTTTTTGGAACTCCCCTTCAGGTAGTTGAAGGCTGCTATCAAATCCCCTCTCTCTGAGGGTGGCTTTGGAGCTATTGGGTTCCTCAGATCCATTGCCGGTTTCAAGTCAAAATATGTCACCTGTTATCAGTCCTTTGCCTTCTGGGAGGAGAAGTCCCTTGTTTCCAAGTGTGACAGAATGCACTTAGCATTCACACCTTACTACTGTAATAATCTTTGTGCAAAATATGCCTTATAAAGTATCATTTAAAAGCTAATAACTTGCCGGTCAATCTCATCATCGAGAAATGTAAGTAACAACATTGTTTGTGAAGTTATAAAATTCCCCTGTATGATGATGATAGCACATGTTCCAAACCCCACAGCCCTGCCCAGGCAGAAGTCAGTATACAGGTCTGTCCTGAGCAAAGGAATGTGTGTTTGACTTAATTTGCATTTAAACAATCATCAAGCAGAAAGAAGGAAGGGAGGAAACCTGCATGTAAGCATACACAGGTGAAAGAACCCAGAGGAAGCATCTTCCATCCTAGATAAATTTTCCAGCTAAGAATAAGGAGACATGCTTTTCAAAAGAAGGAGTGAAGCTATTAAAAAGGAGGGGGCAAACACCAAGTTACTTCTCTTTCTCCCTGTCCATCTCCCTCTTTGCACCTGAGAAGACAAAAGAAACAGCCATTGAACTCTGGGGGAGCGGTTTGGAAGTCCTTGAAGTATGCGGTGAGAAACTTAGCTTTGGATCTAATATAGTTTGAATCTAAGGCCTGGTCTACATTGGGAGGGGATCGATCTAAGTTACGCAACTTCAGCTACATGAATAACATAGCTGAAGTTGACATACTTAGACCTACTCACTGCGGTGTCTTCATTACAGTGAGTCGACTGCTGCCGCTCCCCCACTGACTCTGCCTGCGCCTCTCGCGGTGCTGGAGTGCAGGAGTCGACGGGAGAGAACTTGGTAGATTATCGCGTCTAGACTAGAAGCGATAAATCGGCCCCCGCTGGATCGATCGCTGCCCGCCGATTCGGCGGGTAGTGTAGACATACCCTAATATAGTATGGTTGGAAAACGGTTTCCAGAGAGTAGTTATCAGTAGTTAACAGTCAAGCTGGAAGGGCATATTGAGTGTGGTCCTGCAGGGATTGGTCCTAGGTCTGGTTCTGTTCACTATCTTCCTAAATGGTTTAGGTAATAGTACAGAGAGTATAATTATAAAGTTTGCGGATGATACCAAGCTGGGAGGAGTTAAAGGACTTTAGAGGATAGGATTAAAATCCAAAATGATCTGGACAAACTGGAGAAATGGTCTGAAGAAAACAAGATGAAATTCAATAAGGAAAAATGCAAACTACTCCGCTTAGGAAGGAACAATCAATTGAGCTCACACAAATTGGGAAATGACTGCCTAGGAAGGAGTACTGCGGAAAGGGATCTGGGGGTTATTGTGGATCACGAGGTAAATATGAGTCAACAGTGTAACACTGTTGCAAAGGAAAAAAAAAGGCAAACTACATTCTGGGATGTATTAGCAGGAGTGTTGTAAACAAGACACGTGAAATAATTCTTCTGCTTCGTTCCAAGCTGATAAGACCTCAACTGGAGTATTTCTGGACACCATATATCATGAAAGATGTGGACAAATTGGAGACACTCCAGAGAAGAGCAACAAAAATTATTAAAGGTCTTAAAAACATGACCTATGAGGAAAGTTTGAAAAAAAATTGGATTTGTTTTGTCTGGAGAAGAAAAGACTGAGGAGGGACATAAGTTTTCAAGTACATAAAAGATTGTTACAGGGGGGGAATTGTTCTTGTTAACCTCTGAGGATAGGACAAGAAGCAAAGGGCTTAAATTGCAACAAGGGAAGTTTAGGTTGGACAATAGGAAAAACTTCCTAACTGTCAGGGTAGTTAAGCCCTCGAATAAATTGCCTCGGGAGATTGTGGAATCTCCATCACTGGAGTTTTTTAAGAACGGGTTAGACAAACACCTGTCAAGAATGGTCTAGTTATTATGTAGTCCTGCCTTGAGTGCAGGCGACTGGACTAAATGACCTATTGAGGTTCTTTCCAGTTCTGCAGTTCTATGATTCTGTTGTTTGTTAGGCACCAGAAGTGTTTTATCTTTGTTTTTCTTGTAACCGTTTCTGACTTCTATGCCTCATTACTTGTATTCACTTAAAATCTCTTTGTAGTTAATAAACTTGTTTTATTATTTTATGTAATCTAGTGTAGAACTGTCAAGCAATTAACAAAATTAATCGCGTGAGTAAACAATAGTATACCATTTATTTAAATATTTTTGAATATTTTCTACATTTTCAAATGTATTGATTTCAATTACAGCACAGAATAGTGTATAGTGCTTACTTTATATTTATTTTTAATTACAAATATTTGCACTGTAAAAAACAAAAGAAATAGTACTGTAGTGCAGTCTCTTTATCATGAAAGTTGAACTTACAAATGTAGAACTATGTACAAAAAATGACTGCATTCAAAAATAAAACAATGTAAAACCTACAAGCCCATTCAGTCCTACTTCAGCCAATCGCTCAGAAAACAAGTTTGGTTACAATTTGCAGGCGATAATGCTGCCCGCTTCTTGTTTAGAATGTCACCTGAAAGTGAGAACAGGTGTTTGCATGACACTGTTGTAGCCGGCATCGCAAGATAATTTACGTGCCAGATCTGCTAAAGATTCATATGTCCCTTCATGCTTCAACCATCATTCCAAAGCACATGCGTCCATGCTGATGATGGATTCTGCTCAATAATGATCCAAAGCAGAGCAGACCGACGCTGTTCATTTTCATCATTTGAGTCAGTTACCACCAGCAGAGGGTTGATTTTCTTTTTTGGTGATTCAGGTTCTGTAGTTTCCCCATCGGAGTGTTGCTCTTTTAAGACTTCTGAAAGCATGCTCCACACCTCGTCCCTCTCAGATTTTGGACTGCACTTCAGATTCTTAAACCTTAGGTAGAATGCTGTAGATATTTTTAGAAATCTCACATTGGTACCTCCTTTGCGTTTTGTCAAATCTGCTGTGAATGTGTTCTTAAAATGAACCTGTGCTGGGTCATCCTCTGAGACTGCTATAACATGAAATATATGGCAGAATGTGGGTAAAACAGAACAGAAGATATACAATTCTCCCCGAAGGAGTTCAATCACAAATGTAATTAACTCATTTTTTAACGAGCATAATCAGCACAGAAGCATATCTGCTGGAATGGTGGCTGAAGCATGAAGGGGCATACGAATGTTTAGCATATCTGGCACGTAAATACCTTATAATGTCAGCTACAAAAATGCCACGTGAATGCTTCTTCTCACTTTCATGTGAGGTAAATAAAAAGCAGGCTGTAAATGTAAATGTAAACAAACTTGTTTTCCTTAGCGATTGGCTGAACAAGAAGTAGGACTGAGTGGACTTGTAGGTGCTAAAGTTTTACATTGTTTTATTTTTGAGTGCAGTTATGTAACAAAATCTACATTTGTAAATTACACTTTCACAAAAAAGAGATTGCACTACAGTTCTTGTATGACGTGAATAGAAAAATACGGTTTATTTTGTTTATCGTATTTAAAGTAAATATTTGTAATAAAAAATATCAAGTGAGCACTGTACACTGTTTTCTGTGTTTGTAATATAAATCAAAATATTTTAAAATGTAGAAAAACATTCCAAAAATATTTAATAAATTTCAATTGGTATTCTGTTGTTTAACAGTGCGATTAATTGCGATTAATTTTTTTTAGTTGAGTTAATCGCGTTTTCAGTGTAATCCAGTGTGTTTAATTTAGTGTGTGGGTAACTCCATTTAAGGTGGTAAACCATTGTGTATTATTCCCTTAAAGCTGTGGTTCTCAAACTATGGGTCGCAGTGCTGCATTAACTTGCTGGGGCCTGGGCCTCAAGCCTAAGCCCGAGCCCCACCGCCTGGAACTGAAGCCAAAACCCAAGGGCTTAGATTACAGGCCCCCGCACCCGGGGCTTTTGACTTTGGCCTTCCTGCTTGGGGTGGCGAGGCTTGGGCGTGTTTAGGCTTCTGTATGACCCTCCTGGGGTTGTATAGTAATTTTTGTTGTCAGAAGGGGGTCTCAGTGCAATGAAGTTTGAGAAACTCTGCCTTAAAGGAATAAAGACTAAATATATTTGGACTGTCCAGGAGAGGGCTGAGTAGTAGGTTTTGTACATATTGCGGGGGAAATCTGGGAATGGGAGTGTGGTGGCAACACCCTGCGGAAGTAACCGGGGCTGGTAAAATCCAGTGTGTAACCCAGGTGTGGCTGGTAGGTTGCAGTTACACAGAGACACTCGGAGTGTGTCTTGCACGCTGAAAGGCTGTTTGTGAACGGCCCAGGTAGGAGCTACTGTAGCAAGGCATTTGAAGGCACCCAAAGTTGCAGCGTAGGGGCGAAATGGCCACTCCTCAATGTTCCCTCTAATTTTTTCCATCTATGTGCAGAATACATTTTGTTATGTGCACCGAGGTATGTGGGGATGTGCGCTACCGGTAGAAACAAAAGACCTAGATATAATACATATTTTTAAAAAGTTAAATGGGGATAATTACTCCAGCCAGGACAAGTTAGGCGTTTTAAAATTCACTACTTACAGAATTAAATATAAGTATAAGAGAAATAAAAATTATGAAATGCATAGACCAATCAAAACACTAAGATAACACACTTTGAAATAATAAAACTACAGAGAATATATGTGCTTTGCAGGAAAGTACCAAGTGACAGCAGTAATACAATATGTGTTGGGAGGTGAGTGTGACTGTGAGACGTGTGTGTGTGTGTGTGTGTGTGTGTATGTGTGTGTGAGAGAGAGACTGCGTGTCACTGGCTGCTGGGAAAGTTTCTGAAAGACGCCCTATGCTGTCTCTTTAAGACATTCACTGAAAGCTCTACTGTTCTGACCCGAGCCCCTGTTGTCTCCCCTCCCCGCTCTGCGGAGATGGACACCGGTATAAATGTTTGAGAACCACTGGTCTACTCTGTAGTGACACAATGGGATAGTAGAGTCTGTTATGTTTTTAAAAAACAATTTAATCTGATTTGAGACCACAAATACTAAAATGATCACAATATGGTTATTTCATGATATATAAGAACGGCCATTCTGGGTCAGACCAAAGGTCCATCTAGCCCGATATCCTGTCTTCCAACAGTGGCCAATGCCTCAGAGGGAATAAACTGAACAGGTAGTTATCAAGTGATCCATCCTCTGTTGCCCATTCCCAGCTTCTGGCAAACATAGGCTAGGGACACCATTCCTGCCTGTTCTGGCTAATAGCCATTGATGGACCTATCCTCCATGAATTTATCTAGTTCTTTTTTGAACCATGATGTCACTAGATTGATAGAGTTGATAGAGGATTGTTTGGGTGTTTTTAACTGCATTTTTCACCTTAACATGGTGGATTTCTTATTTTCTTGGGATTCTAATGCTTGGTTTTGGGACATTCCTGTAGTGTATTAATTAATGTTATGTTCAACCGTAATGCCCTTTTAGCATAGCTTGTATCCAGGAATAGAAAGAGAGCCAGGATGAAGAAGAAATAAAAAACATGGGGATATTGTTCGGTTTATGTACAGTGCCCAGCATAACGGGAGTGCTGATCCATACTGTTGTTAATGCTGTGGCGTTGTAAGTGTTGCTGGTCTTGGAGCTCCAGTGTTAGCTGCCCCAGCAGAGAGTGCAGCTTGCTGATTCAGCAGACTTCAGTGTTGTTCATAAAAGAAGACCACAGACTAGGTTTGATGTTGAAGGCACTCAGACAGGTTTATTGTCAGCAAAGCACAGCACTAGCACCCTGTCCAATGGTTCACAGGGATACTAATACATACATGCTATTGACAAGGTAAAGGTTCAGTCAGCATAACAGGATGCTGTGCCTTAGACTGATATAAAGTTGCCCCTCCTGTGACTTCTTAATTTGTACATTGATACAAGCAAATTACATATTACACTCCTGGAGGCTAGTTACCACCTTTATATCTTGTAGCTCAGGGGTGGGCAAACTTTTTGGCCCAATTACCACATAGGGGTGCAAAACTGTATGGAGGGCTGGGTAGGGAAGGCTGTGCCTCCCAAACAGCCTGGCCCCTGCCCCCTATTCACCCCCTCCAACTTCCCGCCCCCTGACTGCCCCTTCCTGGGACCCCCTGCCCCAATCCGTCCCTCGCCCCCAGGATCCCACCCCTGTCCAACCCCACCTGCTCCCTGTACCCTGACTGTCCCGACCTATCCACACCCCCGCCCCCTGACAGCCCCCCCGCCAGGACTCCCACGCCCTATCCAGTGCCCCCTGTTCCCCGACCATCCCAGAACCTCTGCCCCATCCAACCGCTTCCTGTCTCTGTCCCCTGACTGCCTCCCGGAACCCGCTACCCAACGTTCTTCACTGCCGCGTGCCCCCACCCCCCTTACCATGCCACTCAGAACGGCTGGAGCTCGCAGCCCATGCAGCGGCATGGCTGCGTGAGAGTGGGAACAGCGGGGGAGGGGCCGGGGGCGAGCCTCCTGGGCCAGGAGCTCAGGGACCAGGCAGGACGATCCCACAGGCTATAGTTTGCCCACCTCTGTTATAGCTGCTAGATCAAACAAAACATCCTCATCCATTATCCTGTCATCCCCTCTTTATCTTGACATGGGGTTGGTGTGATGTTGGAATGTGTTAAGTAGGTACTTCAGAGATCTGTGTTTTTGTACCATCCTCTACAAACAGGAATGTGCTTACTTGGTTAGCTGACACCTACCTTGTTACTATTCTGCCAAGGCCTACTGAGGTTCTTACGCTAAGTTATGCCTAGGGCTCCAGCAAGGCTGCTAAACTCTTAGATTGGGCTCTGAGGTAACTATTTGAGAGCCTTTCAGAATAGCAGGCGTGTTAGTCTGTATTCGCAAAAAGAAAAAGGAGTACTTGTGGCACCTTAGAGACTAACAAATTTATTAGAGCATAAGCTTTCGTGAGCTACAGCTACAGCTCACGAAAGCTTATGCTCTAATAAATTTGTTAGTACAGCTCATGAAAGCTTATGCTCTAATAAATTTGTTAGTCTCTAAGGTGCCACAAGTACTCCTTTTCTATTTGAGAGCCGTTTCATTGGAAAGCGACAGCAACAAAATAGGATGATTAAAGAGAATTAAAGGAAGCCAACTCAGCAGGCATAGATGCCACGCTCAAGAAACTTGGTCATTCTCAATACAGTAGAAATCTCCTGTCTTGAATGTGGCAATCACCCACTCTGACCTTCCTTCCACCTTGTCTAGCCTACATAAAATGTTGTAGCTGAAATATCTTCCTGTGACACTGCTCTGCCCATATTATTCCCCCTCTTAAATCTCCATTGGCATCCTGTTTCCATTTGCATCAAGATTAAGGAGTTTCCCACATCTTTGCAGAGCTATGGGGCAGGGAATGTCTTTGTATGTATTTGCTCAGGGTGCACTGCTGTGGAGGCCTTAGTACTCAGTGTTATCTCTAAGCACTATGGTAATACAAGGACTGTTCAGTTATTCAAATACTGAATTCCTTGAATGCTGTTAATGTTGCAGATTCAAGCACTCAAAAATTAGACCATGTCAGAATTAAGGTTATCTGTGCAACCTAAATTCTGTCCCACTGTGCGAATGCCTTATGATAGTCTCCTAAGTATATGATCATGCACTGTTTTTTCCATAGGACCCTGGCTTATTAAATGTCTAAAACCATGCTTTTCCTTACCTTTACCAGGATGCGAAGTGATAGCTGTGAACACCCGCTCCACTAGCCAGACTTTTATTTATAAATGTGATGCTGTCCTGTGCACTCTTCCCTTGGGAGTGTTGAAACAGCAACCACCTGCTGTACAGTTTGTGCCTCCTCTTCCTGAGTGGAAAACGTCTGCTGTGCAGAGAATGGGATTTGGCAATCTTAACAAGGTAACTTGACCGGGAGGGGAAAAGCAGTAGAGGAATTAGTACGATAAATAGATTCTGGAATGCATGATGCTAAGCTGGAGAGCAGCTCCCCCCCTCTTTCTTTCTAGAACCCCATTCTTTGAATTGTGTGAAGAGTCATTTTTGTGCAAAATGTGAGATGCACTGAGCTTGACTTAGGAACACATCTATAAAACGATACCAAACAAATTCTGTCTTTTCCACTTCTACTATAGGAGCTAGAACCTCCTTTATCCTTCTTAAGGTATTTCTCCTCTTTACTGTGTGGCTTTGTAGTGTGCTTCTGGGTACCAGGTGGCATCATAAGTGCAGCATTGAAGCAAAGAACCTCAGTTTACATCTGCTGAAGACCTGTTGGTACACATCCGCGCCACTATGCCTTGATTGTGATCTGGATTGGAAGAACACCTCTTTAAGAGGATAGTTCAGTCCCATGCTGATTAAATCTTTGGTCTCTGTGAGACTGCCAAATGAAACGACAATCAGTGGTGGTTCTTTTGTGTGACGGTCCCTATGTATATTCCACACTTGGGTGCTCATGCGCCTGAGTCTGGACGTTTCCTCCAAGCACTGTCTATTGACTCATATATGCGCAGTGTTTTTCCTCGTGCTTCTGACCAAGGATATAAGGCACAGTGCAGGTCAGCGCCACTCCAGTTCCTTCTTACGGCCCCATGGCCTGAGTCGGAACACCTATTCCTCCTTCGTTCTTATTTCAATAAGAAAGTTGTTCTGTATACCTGTATAAGTGGTTTCACATAGTTGGTGTAGAACCCCTCCCCAGTTGAGGGGAAGAACTCCTCGCTACCTGAGGACCATGCCCAAGTTTCTGGGCTTCAAGAATTGTGTATCCTATACTTGTTCCTTTTCCATCAGTAAGGAGTATCAATGATGCCTCTACTGTCTGGGTGAGGTGAACATCTTGACGAAGTGCAGCCCCTGTAAGTCCTTCCTGCCCAGAACTACAGAGGCTTATGAGCTCTGACTCCATACATTCCTGATGGAAGAGGCTATGAGATCCCGGACTCAATCTGATCCTGACCAGGGATACCCCCCGTACAGTGGCCTCTACTGACTCGTAGTGCCTCACCTAGCATAAGCCATGGTGTGGAGCCATTGGCACAGAAGTCCAAGGACAAGCTCCTCCCCACACAAGTAAGAAACTGTATCTCATAGGCATAAGAGTAGATCCCCACAGCGGACTGCTCATAAGAGAAGTGTTTCCTCCCTGAGCCATGCCAGGTCTGGTGAGATGTTGCATGTGGATCCCATGGAACTGTTGCTAAAGGCTGCCCAACTGGAAGGTAAGGTAAAGAAGAAGCGGGATTCATCAGTAACATGTCAGTGGTGAGACATATGGAGCACCCAACTACGAGTGCGCCCCCTCGTGTTCTATGATTGCCGCCATGTCAATCCTCAGACCAATCAAACTGGGTCCCTCTGTATTCTCAATGGTAACCTCATGGCTCTA
The DNA here is from genome assembly GCF_009764565.3 of Dermochelys coriacea. Taxonomy (NCBI): domain Eukaryota; kingdom Metazoa; phylum Chordata; order Testudines; family Dermochelyidae; genus Dermochelys; species Dermochelys coriacea. Next base: position 19,576,447 of record NC_050086.2, on the reverse strand, counting down.
GGATGTACGGAGATGTTCCTGACTGAAAGAGGTGTTCCTGCCATACCCATAGTCTCCGCTCCTTTCGTGCCCATCCATTCTCTGGGACATTCCTATGCCTGAGGATGAACTGTTACTCCTGTTGAAGGAGAGGCCCCTTTCCCATCCATCGGATCAGGGCTCCCCACTAGCGCCGTTTCCAATGGACCCATCATCTGACTTGGAGGTGTCCCAGGACATAGCCCTGCCAGTGTCTGTGCCGCAGCACGGGCCCAGAGAGAAAGCCAAGGCAACCATATCTGCCTGGCATAACCCACCCCAGGGAAGCATGGGGTCTGCTGAGGCTGATGGAATCCTCTTTCTGGCCCTACTGGAGCCCCTGGGACCCATACCACAGCTGTCCAGCACCATCACATGGGTCTTATCGTTCCTCCCCTGCTCGCAGCCAGCTCCACTGGTATATGACAAGGAAGATGTGGAATTGGATCTGCCACTGGAGCCTCCTTGTTGCTGGATGAGGGGCTCATCCCTTTGCTGCCCTCTCTGCTGGATGACCACCAGCAATACCAAGAACTGATATCCGTGCATGTAGCAATCTACAAATTCCGCTGGAGGAGGTCCAGTATCCCCAACGTCATCTCCTGGATATCCTTCAGCCACAGGGACCATCCAGGGTAGCCCTTCCTGTAAATGAGGCCATACTGGAATAGACCAGAATGGTTTGGCACATGCCCATATCATGTGCCCCAAACCCCATGCCAGCCAAAGGGACTGATTTCCTGGTTTTGCACCCAGCCCCTAATTCACTCGTGGTGCAAACAGTTGCGGAGCAGGCTTGACAACACCCACAAAAGTCCACCCCTCTAGACAAGGAGTTGAAAATGTTGACCCTCCTAGGCAGGAAGGTCTTTTCCTCTGCGGGGTTTGCAGTTTTGTGTAGCCAACTACCAGGCATTGTTGACTAAGTATGATTTCAACCCCTACAGCAGGCTGGCAGAGTTTAAGGACAAGCTCCTGTAGATGACCAGGCCTAATTCCAGGCTTTGGTAGATGTGAGGGGAAACTGGTAGCAAAAGTGGCCCTCAAGGCTGTGGTGGACGCTGCTGACACTGCATCCAATTATCTGGCCACCAGACTAGTTATGCTCAGAGACTCTTGGCTCAAGTCTTCGGATTTCTTGAGGGAGGTCCAAAACACCATGGAGAACCTCCCTTTTGACAAAAACAATCTTTTTAACAACAAGGTGGATAAGTCTCTGCAATCCCTGAAGAACTCATGCTCCACTCTGCAGTCACTGGGAATCTACACCCCAGGAAGAAGCACCAGTCCTTCAGACCATGGCCACCTACCTGTCCTATCAACAGCCACCAGAACCTCGCCGCAAACGACAGAGGTCCCAGAGAGCCCACTTTCTGACCCTGGCCTCTGCCACCTCCTCAAACCTCTCTCAGCTGTAGGCAAAGAGTCAATTTTGACATGCAGGTTAGGACCCACAAACCAACTGTGATGCCACATACTTTGTCTCCTGTCATCTTTGGCAGCCTTCTTAACCTCTTTTCCCATAGTTGGGGCAAGATCCCTGTGGACAGATGGGTACTGGAGATTATCCACCACAGCAACTCCATAGTTTCGTTCCTTAGTGTCTTATCACCCTCCCTCCTGACTCCCTTCAGGGGACCCTGCCCACCAATTTATTTTCTAGAAGGAAGCAGAGCCCTTGCTCCTCAAGGGTGCTATAGATGGTGTCCTTCCTCAATACCAGGGGAGACGTTTCTACTAACCATATTTCTTCATTCCCAAAAAAGGCAGAGGCCCATCCTGGATCTTTGTCAGCTAAATATATTAATCAGAAAGCAGTAATTCCAGGTGGCCACTTTGACATCGATAATTCCCTCCCTCCAGGAGGGAATATGGTTCGTGGCTCTCAACATGAAAGACGCATACTTCCATGTGGACATCCAACAGTCTCCCAGGAAGTTCTTCTGATTTAAAGTGGGGCAACAACATACCAGTTTCGCGTCCTCCCTTTCAGCCTAGTGTCAGCACCGAGGGCCTTTATGAACTTGATCATAGTTGTAGTGGCACAGATGAGATGCCAGGGGCGTACGGTATTCCTGTACCTGAATGTCTAGCTTCTAGTAGAACAATCTCAGCAAGAAGTTCTTGTGATTCAGTCTCTTCAATACCTCCTTTCCTCCTTAGGAGTCTGTTTTATCACCCATGCAGATGATAAACTTTATAGGGGCAAAGCTGGACTCAGTCTCTAAATGAGCCTTCCTTTTGGTGGAACAGTTCTCTGCAATGACTACCCTGATTGCCCACTTTGCCTCTTTCTTTTGGAGCACGTGGTCACCTGCACCTACATGACACCGCTTGTGAGACTTCACCTGCAGCACCTACAAGCCTGGCTTAATTCAACCTGCAACCCAACCAGGGGACCCCATTGACTTCAGGGTCACTGTTCCCTCATACTTTCTGGCCCCTCTCACTTGGTGGTCCGATCTGACCAAGGTCATAAATGAGACCTCTTTCAGCCCTCCCATACTGAGGGCCACCATCATGATGACACTTCCCTTACAGGTTGGGGTGCCCATCTGGACCACACTGCGCAAGGTGAATGAATACCATGGAAATCCACGTTACACATAAACATCCTGGAACTCAAAGCAGTTCATCTCACCTGCAAAGCCTTCCTTCTCCTTATACCAGTGACTTTCAAACTTTTTGTATTGGTGACCCCTTTCACACAGCAAGCCTCTGAGTGTGACCCCCTTCTAAATTAAAAATAGGGTGGGATTTAATTTAATGGAGGCTTGGGATTGTCAGCCTCATGGAACTGACAGCTCAAGACCCCCATGTAACCACCTTGCAACTCCCAGTTTGAGAACCCCTGCCTTATACTCTTTCTCCATATGCAGATCCTATTGGACAACATCAACAAGCAGGGAGGGCAACAAGTCATTCCCTCTGCTCCAAGGCAGTCAGGCTGTGGAATTGGTGTGTCAAGACAAGTCTACACTACAGTGCTACTGCTTGAAGGGGGCTGTAGGCAGTGACTCCCAGGGTGATGCTCTCCTGTTTTCCTGGACAGGTGACCTTCGATGTGCCTTTCTTCCGATTCCCCTTCTGCCTCACTTTCTCCTGAAAGTTGACTGAGATGGGGCCACCATCATTCTCATAGCGGTTTACTGAGCCCAGCAGTTCTAAATCGCAGAGCTCTTGAAGCTCTCCACACAACCACTGTTCAGGCTCTAGTCTTTCCCGGGTCTTCTCATGTAGGACCAAAGGAGACTCGGGTATCCCAGTCCAAACTCCCTTCACCTCACGGCCTGGTGTTTGGATGGACGTCTAACATAGAACATGCATGTTCGGCCCCGGTCCAATGGATCCTTAACCAGAGCAGGAAAGAGTCCACCAGTGGATGAAGTGGCGCCATTTCTTGGAGTGGGTGCACCGCCATCACCTTTCTCTTGACATGGTGACCATCCCAAATGTCCTCAATTATCTCCTCACCCAGAAAACATTGGACTTAGTCTTAGCTCCCTCCATATGCACCTGGCAGCACTTAGTGTCTTCCTTTCCCCACTGGAGGGACGCTCTGTCTTCACATACCCAACAATGGCATGCTTTATGAAAGGCTTGGTCAGGACTTGCCCATCTGCTGTCAAACCCATGCCCCAGTGGGATCTTAACCTTGTCCTCTTAACTGTCAGAGGACCACCCTTCAAACTTATGGCAACCTTTACATGACCCACCTTTCCATGAAAGTTGCATTCCTAGTAGCCATCACTTCAGCCAGGGATGGGGGGGGGTCGGGTCAGTGAGCTAGCAGCCATGATGGCAGACCCTCCCTACACAGTTTTGCACAAGGAGAAGGTTTCACTGTGGTTACATCCCAAATTCCTCCCCAAGGTTGTTTTTGAATTCCATCTCAACCAATCAATCCACTTACCTGTATTCTTTCTGAAACCATATGCCTCTGCGAACTACAAGAAGCTACGCTCCCTCAATGTCAGACATGCCCTGGTATTCTACCTACAAAGAACTAGGCCTTTTAAAAAGTCTGAGACTTTGTTGCCATGGCAGAAAGATCAAGGAGCCAAGCCATATCCTCACAAAAGATCTCTTAAGTGGGTCTCAGGTTGCATACTTAATGCTACAAGATATCAATCCTCCTGCCTCCTGGGGATGTTTCAGCTCACTCTACATGGGCACAGGACGCTTCCATGGCTGTGTTGTCAGACGTCCCATTGGAGGATATTTGTGAATTGTCCACTCATTTACAGCACGCTATGCGCAAGCAGCCATGCCATGGATGCAGCAGTAGGATAGGCCATCTTGCAAATCGCTCTGCCATCAGCCTCTTCACACCCACCTCCACACTGAAACTAGGGCCCTACCACGGACTGTGAAGTCTGGTCTTTTGTGTGCTTTTATCCTATACAGATTTCATGTGGGAGACCAGCATTTCTCAGTTGGGGTCCCTGACCCAAAGGGAAGTTGCGGGGGGAGAGGGAGTGTCAGGGTATTGCCACCCTTACTTCTGCGCTGCCTTCAGATCTGGAGAGCGGTGGCTGTTGGTCAGGCACCCAGCCCTGAAGGCAGCAACCCCTCCCTCCCCCCCACAGCAGCGGCACAGAAGTAAGCATGGCAATACCATACCAGGCCATACTTACTTTTGCACTGCTGCTGGCGGCAGCTCTGCCTTCAGAGCTGGGTTCTCTGTCAGGAGCCACTGCTCTCCAGCTGCCCAGCTCTTAAGGCAGCACTGCCATCAGTAGCAGTGCAGAAGTAGGGGTAGCAGTACCACAACCCCCTTTAAAATAACCTTGCAACAATCCCCCTCTACCCCCTGCAACTCCTTTTTGAATTGGATCCTTACAATTACAACACCGTGAAATTTCAGATTTAAAGAGCTGAAATCAAGAAATTTACCATTTTAAAAATCCTGTGACCGTGAAATTGACCAAAATGGACTGTGAATTTGATAGGGTTCTGCTGATCACTCCTCGCAAGGCATCCATGTGGAACCATCACTCAAAGACGAAAAGGAGGTTACTTACTGTAGCTGGACGTTCTTTGAGATGTGTGGTTCCTATTTGTATTCCACTACCTACCCTCCTTCCCCTCTACTTCGGACTTGGTTACATTGCATTAAGAGGGGAACTAGAGTGGCATCAACCTGTACCGCTCCTTGTACCCTCGGTTGGAAGCACAAGGAAAGACACTATGCTGGTCAACGGACGCTGTGTGGAGGAAACTTCCCAGACTTGGGCACATAGTGCATGTGCGTACCACGTTTGGAATACAGAGAGGGACCACGCATCTTGAAGAATCTCCAGTTACAGTAAGTTTCCTCTTTTAGATGGAGATTTTTCAAATGTACGTAACTGATTTGGGGGCATGTATTCAATTGGCATGTTCTACATATGCCACTTAATAGCGAGTTTGAGGTAAGATGAAAGTCTGTATCTCATTGCAGTGAAGATTACTCCTGGGGGAATTCTGAACCAAAAAATTAAAAATTCTGCTAACATTTTAAATTTCTGTGTATTTTATTTGTCAATATAACACAATATAATCACTCTAGTTTAAATTATTTTGGTAATTTTATTTCAAAATACCTGTCAACAAGTATGTCAGCAATATAGATAATAACAAAAAAGATCCCCCAGGAGTAGAGAGTTAAAGAAACTCCTATGATAACAGTTCTCAACCAGCGGTCTGGGGCCCCCTGGGGGGCTGTGAACAGGTTTCAGGGAGTCTGCCAAGCAGGACCGGCATTAGACTTGCTGGGGTCCAGGGCGGAAAGTTGAAGCTCCGCTGTGTGGGGCAGAAGCCCAGGGCCCCAAGCCCCACTACACGGGGCTGAAGCCGAAGCCTGACCAACTTAACTTCACAGGGCCCCCTTTGGCATGGGGCCTCTGACAATTGCCGTGCTTGCTACCCCCAAACACCAGCCCTGGCTTTTATATGCAGAAAACCGGTTGTTGTGGCATGGGTGGGCCATAGAGTTTTTATAGCATGTTGGGTGTGCCTTGGAAAGAAAAAGGTTGAGAATACCTGGACCCAGCTCCTTTACTGTCCCACTGGGGGACACGGTGCGATGCAGCTCTGCCCTTCCTCAGCCTTTGCCAGAGCTGGGTCTCATGGGCCCTCTCCTATCACCAGGAGAATGAGGTTCAAGCTGAACAGCCACGGTGTGCAGAGCCTACATCCCCACTGGGCTGGGCACTCCACTCACTGCGATCTGGGTTCTGCAGAGATCAGCAGCCCCTAGTGGCAACCAGTAGCTCTGCAGCCCCAAATCTACAGGGAAAACATGGAAATCTGCATAAATTCTGAATTGTGCAGTAATGCAGAATTCCCCCAGGAGTAGAAGATGCACCTCTGTAATGGGAAAATTAAAACTTAATTGTGATCCTTTATAATATTTCCAGGACATTGTAAAATGTGGTAAAAATAGGTGAGACCTTTTCATACTGAAGGATCCCCACTGAATTTCAAATTTGTCTTGCTTCTCCCCTCTTGGACAGATCACAGTCGGAAGGCAGAGGATCTTCCGCTATGTTCCTGAGCTGTTTTGGACAAAAGATTCTTGTCTGTCCCCTTTTTTGGTCACAATCATGCATTCTGCTCATCTGCAGGGATTCAGACTCGCTCAGTAATTTTAATTCCTCTCAACTGCTCTAATCTGGAATCAGATGGCATTTCTGCTTTGGGCTGAAAGATGTTAAATGACCATGAGAAGGTCTGAACACCTGCGGTGAGCATTTACTCTTGCTGAAACTCCAACATACGCAGTCTGGTGGATTGGGAGAGGAGATGTGATTAAAAAGAGAGGTGAGGAAGGCCTGGCAGGTTGCACTGCATACGGAATAGGGTCCCCAGTATCGACTGTCCTTAATCTTAGTTAGAACTGAAAAGACCTAGTTAGGTGTCTTTTGCCCTCTCTGCTGTTGTGGAGTTGTTCGCTATTGTATGTTTGCTCCCTGTCTTGTTTTAAATTTCTCAGGTTTTATTATGCAACCTAATTGATTTCCCTAAATCTAGATGTTTGTTGACTATTAAAATTTCTGCAGACTTAATTTAATGCCTGTAATTGCTAGTTATACCTCCTTGTATCTCCACAATAAGTTCTCTGCCTTTTGGTGTTTTCATCCTTCTAGTATTTGTAGAATCTTACCTTTTGTGTCCCTCCCCCCCTTTTACCTTAATAATCAATTAGCCATGCATTATGTATTTAGCTATTTTAATCATTCATCTCTAGTCTCTCCTTCAAGTCCCCTGATAATTATTGTTGCTCTTCTCTGAACTCCCTCTGATTTGTCAATATCTTTCTAGTAAAGTGATGTCAAGAATTGGGTGCAATTTTTGAGGAAGTCATGCCAGAGCGGTACACAGAGGGAGTTTTATATCCGTATCCTGTGCTATTTGTGTGTGAAGCCCCATTCATATAGCCCCCCCCTTTTTTTTTCTGTTATTTACTATTGGAGAGACATATTTACTTTGCTGTATCTCTGCCCCAGATCTCTGTCAGAATTTACTACTTCCCTCGAGTCCGTGTGTTTCAGATAAGTTTTCCCTAAATGTCTTTATCAGCATTGTTCCAAGCTGCATATTTTTTAATTTTCTTCCCATATTTCAAACCTCTCTCTGTCATTTTGCATTATTTGTCCTCATTGGTGTTTGCATTTACTCCCAATTTAATATCATCTGTGAGTTTAATTACTATATTGTTGACTTCCTCTTCTAAACTATTATGGAAGATAATCTGGTGTTCAGTACTGCCTTCATCCAATCTCTAATTCACTATTTTTCAATGCTTTTGTTGTTTCTCCAGCCAATATCAGTCAACATTGTTCGATGCAAGACTATGAAAATAAATTTTAAGAGCTGTCTTTCAAAATATAACATTAAATTAAATCCCTTACTAAAATTCAAATATAATAACGGCTTTCCTTTCATCTGCTAATTTAGTAATAATTTGGCAAGATCTATTCTGAACAAAATCTTACAGTGCTGTTTATTCTCTAAATATTCAGGCTTAGTGATTTGGGGTACCTCAATTTTTGGGCAAAAAACTTAAGATGCCTTAGAGGAGTCTGATTTTTCAGACAGCACTGACCACCCATCCTCTGAAGTCATAATGGAGTGACACTTGCGCCCATTGGAGCATATCCCCTGTTTAGGGGACTGCCTTCCTGTTATCCAACAGGCTTGGAAACTGACCACCACGGAAAAGTGGGTCATGGAGGTCATAACATCTTACTGTACCATCCGTTTTACATCATGCCCTCTCATCCTCACCTCCTTCCCCATCCCTCTTCAGGACCTGTCTCTCGAGCTTGTGTTAAGACAAGAGTTTGACTCTCTCCTCCAGCTAGAAGCAATAGAACTGATCCCTTCCCCCCTCAAGGCAAGAAGTTCTACTCAAAGTATTTCCTTGTGCCAAAGAAGGAGGGAGGCCGATCTAAGACACTTAAAGCACGTGAAGCCTCAAAAGTTCAGGATGATGACTCTGGCAACTCTAATTCTCTTATTGGAGGAAGGGGATTGGTTTTCAGCCCTGACCTACAAGATACATATTTTTATATATCAATTAAACCCATCACACAAGAAATACTTACACTTTATCATAGGCCAGGATAATTTCCAATACCACCTTAGTTGCCCTCACTTCTGCTTGTAGAGTTGGGTGCATTGGGGCCTTAATGGCAGACCCTTTATGGTATTCTTCAAGGATAAAGTCTCCTTACACCCATCCTAAATTCTTATAGAAAGTTCTATAGGATTTCCACCTTAATCCATCCATCTACCAGTATATTTTCTGAAACCTCATAATTCTCAGCAGGAATCCTATTTGCATACCCTGGATGTTAGAAGAGCTTTGGCCTTCTATTTAGATAGGACCAGGCAATTTTGAAGATCTCTTAGGCTCTTCATCTCCATCATAGATAGAGGCCGGAGATTCTCTGTCTCTACTTAAAGACTGTCAAAATGGATATCTGATTGTATTGTCACTTGTTATGAGACCACAGGTGCTCAGCCCCCTCATACAGTGATAGCACATTTGGCCAGTTCTCAGGCAACATCTTACAACATTACTGAAGAATGTAATAATTTCTGAAATAGGTAGGACCGCTACCTGGTTTCAATAAATACCTTTACCCAACTTTATGCCCTTATCCAGGCTGCCAGATCCGATGCGACCCTCTGTTCTGCAGTATTATCTTTAGTTCTGGATGTTATTCTGAAGCTCCCTCCTCCTCCTATCAGAATACTGCTTGGAAGTCCCCTGAGGTGGAGCACCCATAGGGACACTACTAGAAGAAGAGGTTTCTGACCTTGTGCTCTATCTGTGGTTCTTTGAGATGTGTGTCCTTATGGGTGCTCCACTCCCATCTTCCTTCCCCTCCGCTTTAGAGTGTTCCCTAAGGGATGTTGGGTAGAGAAGGAACTGAGCGTGGTTTGCCCACATACTCTTATATAACCTCGGTATCTGACAGGAGGTGGCTTAGGTTACATGTGTGGGCCCAACAGATGCTGCTACCTGAAAATGTCTGATCAAGGATTGAGAGGCACATGCACATCTGAAGTGGAGCACTCGCAGGAAGAAAAGCAGTTACTGTACAAGGTCAATAACCTCTTCTTGGAAGGAAGTTCTATGGCCTGTGTTATACAGGAGGTCAGACTAGATTTTTCCCAAAGGGACCTTCTGGCCTTGTAATCTATAAATTAAAACAAAATTGAAACACTGCTTTAAAAGGACACAGTTCAGTGGAGGGCAGCACACAACAAGTGAGCAGGAGGCTCCAAGTCACTCTGCCTCCTCTTGTTCTTCTCCCTTTCAGTGTTTAGGGGCTCAGACTCATCAGGTGTGTTAGATGGCTCGAAGAAGCTGAGCTCCCAGGTGCAAGTGTTCTCACTGCTCTGAACTTGGCCCAGGGAGGGGAATGGCATCTGGGAGCATGGCTGTGGAGGTACAGTGAGGAACATATGCTGGCGATCCTAGTACCCTGTATTCTTCTTGGAGTGCTTTCTCGTGTTGATTCCATGATAGGTGTGCACACACCCACATGCACAGTCGTCGGAATTTTTTGCTTTAGCAGTATCTGTAGGGCCAGCCCTGGCGCCCTCTGGAGTCCCACTCTCATGTACCAGTATGTGAGGCGCCGCCGGCCCTATGCCTTGTCAGTTTCTTCTTACTGCTTGTGATGGTTGTCAGAGCACCTTTCCTCTTGTATCCGCAAGTGTGATAGCATTTTTTTCTTCATTACTCACTGTTCTTCTCTTGTACACAGTTTATTTTAGTTAATAAGTAGTGTTAGTTAAGAATACCCAAAAGGACAGGGCATGCCCCAGTTCCCGGGCTTCAAACCATGCTCAGCTTGCCATAAGCTGATGCCGGTTAGCAACCCTCATAACGGCTGCCTGAAAAGGTTGGGGGAGACGCACATAAAGGAGATGTACAGAATTTGCATAAACTTTAGGCCAAGGAACCAGAAAGAGAGGTAAATATGCCTAAAAGCCCTCTTCATGGCGTCTGCACTTCGTCCAGTATCGGAGCCATCCTGCTTTGACTCGACTCTAAGCACATCTGCATTGGTGCGAGTGAAAGAGAGTGGTGAGCAAAGGACCCTGTATGGACCACCTGCCCACCCTGGATCATCATGGGGCCACCTCCACATCGAAACTCCTGAGCCCTCCCAGGGATGCAAAGAAGTTAGACCTTTTTGGGAGAAAGGTTTATTCAACAGCCAGTATCTCCGGGTGTCAAACCATCAGGCCCTGTTGAGGAGATACAATTTTAATTTGTGGGACTCCCTCAGTAAGTTCAAGGACTCCCTTCCACAGGACTCAGTCTGCAGTATGCATCCATTCTGGAGAAGGGCAAGGCAGTGGCTAGAGGCTCTCTCCAGGTGGCGTGGAATGCAGCTGACTCAGCAGCCAGAGTTGTAGCCTCTGCTGTGGTCATGAAGTGCAGTTCGTGGCTGCAATCCTTGGGGTTCTCCCAGGAGATGCAGTTGTCCATTCATTTCAAGGGATGTCGTTCATTTCAGTTGTCTCCCATTTCAAGGGAATGCTCTCTTCTCGAAGCAGACTGATGCTAAGCAGCGCGGCCTGAAGGACTCTCGGACTAAGTTATGTTCGCTGGGCCTTTACACGCCTCAAACTGTTCGGAATCAGTACCGGCTACCTCCACCGCCCAGATCTTGAGGGCTGCTGCGACAAGGCACCAATAAGAGAAAGGAATGGGATAAAGAGTTTAAACGCCGTTGTCGTGCTTCATCCTCCTCGCCTGCCCAGTCTGGTCCTGCCGGGCGGCCACGGCAGGCATTTTGATGGTGCGCTTGCAGACAGTGTCCCAGTCTAACTTCAGAATCTCCCCACCCCCCATTTGTTTTGAACCAGTTGTGTGTCTTCCTGGCTGCATGGGCCTGATTGACATCAGATAGTTGGGTGCTCAACACAATAGCATCGGCCTATACCCTAGAGTTTTCCGCCATCCCTCTTCGGGGACCCTTCTAGGAACTCCTTGTTCAGGAAGTGGAAACCTTCCTATGGCTAGGGGCAGTAGCAGTGGTGAGCTGGAGCCAGTTCTCACCAGTTTGCGCGAACTGGTTGTTAAATTTTGAACCAGTTCTAGAACCAGTTGTTAACCTGCTTCCCTGCAGGGGGCGCTGCGGCTTTGATGGGCTCCGGCCAGGAAGTGATGTAATTCCTCCTCCGGCCGCCGGGGGCACTGCGCTGCAGGAGCCATGTGGGCTGCTGCCTGGCCCTGGGCATGAGCCCTGGTGCTGCTGCTGCTGCTGCTGCTGCTCCCCTGGCCCTGGGGCTCCCGATGCTGCCTGGTGGGTCCCCAGCTGCTCTGCTGGGCCTGGGCTGCATCCTGCTGCTCTCCCCATGAGCAACCACCACCCTGCCCACAGCCAGCCCCCGTCTCCAGCCACTCCCTGCCCTGCCTCCAGCCACCCCCTGTCTCCAGCCACCCCCGCACCACCTGCCCGCAGCCAGCCCCTGCCGTATCCCCTGCCCTGCCCGCAGCCAGCCCCTGTCTCCAGCCACCCCCGCACCCTCTGCCTGCAGCCAGCCCCTGCCACACCCCCTGCCCTGCCTTCAGCCACCCCCGCACTCTCTGCCTGCAGCCAGCCCCTGTCTCCAGCCACCCCTGCCCTGTCTCCAGCCAGCTGCTGCTGCACCCTCTGCCTTGTTTCCAGCCAACCCCTGCCACACGCACCCCCTGCTCTGCCTGCAGCCAGCCCCTACCTCCAGTCAGCCTCTGCCATACCCCTTGCCTGCAGCCAGCCCGTCTCCAGCCACCCCAGTGCCCCCTCCTCTGCCCACAGCCAGACCCTGCTGCATGCACCCCCCTGCCCGCAGCCAGCCCCTGCCACACACACCCCCTGCCCTGTCTCCAGCCAGCCCGTCTCCAGCCACCCGTGCACACCCTGCCTGCAACCATCCCGTCTCCAGCCACCCGTGCAACATGTACCCCTGCCCTGCCCGCAGCCAGCCTCTCTCTAGCCACCCCTGCAGCCCCTGCCGCACGCACCCCCTGCCCTGCCCGCAGCTAGCCATTTCTAGCCACCCCGGCACCCCCTGCCCTGCCCACAGCCAGCCCCTGCCGCACGCACCGCCTGCCCTGCCCGCAGCCAGCCCCTGCCGCATGCACCCCCTGCCCTGTCTCCAGCCAGCCCTGCACCCCCTGCCTACAGCGAGCCTCTGCTGCACCCTCTGCCTTGTATCCAGCCAACCCCTGCCACACGCACCCCCGCCCTGCCTGCAGCCAGCCCCTACCTCCAGTCAGCCTCTGCCATACCCCTTACCTGCAGCCAGCCTGTCTCCAGCCACCCCAGTGCCCCCAGCTCTGCCCGCAGCCAGCCCCTGCTGCATGCACCCCCCTGCCCGCAGCCAACCCCTGCTGCATGCACCCCCCTGCCCGCAGCCAGCCCCTGCCGCATGCACCCCCTACCCTGTCTCCAACCCACCCTGCACCCCCTGCCTGCAGCCAACCCCTGCCGCACCCCCTGCCCTGTATCTAGCCAACCCCTGCCGCATGCACCCCCTGCCCTGCCCGCAGCCTGCCCGTCTCCAGCCAGCCCCACACCCTCTTGTCTCCAGCCAGCTCCACACCCCTGCCCTGCCCGCAGCCGCCCTGAACCCCCTGCCTCCAGCTAGCCCTGCCCCACGCCCCTGTCTGCAGCTGGCCCCACGTCCACTGGTGCCCTGCAGTTCCCAGGGCAGTAGCCTTGCACACCTGCTTCAATGAGGGGGGCAGGGAGCAGCTGGTACCCACACATGTGCACACCCTAGGGTGACCAGACAGCAAGTGTGAAAAATCAGGACAGGAGTTGGGGGGGTAATAGGAACCTATATAAGAGAGAGACCCTAAAATCGGGACTGTCCCTATAAAATCGGGACATCTGGTCACCTTAGCACACCCCCAGGGAGTGGCGGGGACCCACACATGTGAAACGGAGATCATCTCTAGTTTAGGCCCATCTTTTTAAAAAAGAACTTTAGGCAGGGTTAACATTCATCTGGTGGCCTTCCACCGTCCTGGGGCCAGGAATGTGCTAGCAGATCACCTCAGCAGGACCTTCTCGTCTCACTGTGAGAGGTCACTTTACCCGGAAGTGGCCAGTGTGATCTTCCAGAGGTCGGGGGACTCCCCAGGTGGACCTATTCGCATCCAGACAGAACAGGAAGTGCCACAACTTCTGCTCAATTCGTGGGCTCAACAGAAGCTCCCTTTCCGATGCAGTTTTATTCCCGTGGTCAGGGTCTTCGTGAAGATCAAGTGGGACAAGGCGAAGGTAATCCTGATAGTGCCAGCGTGGCCCCACCAGCACTGGTTTGGGAAGCTGTTGGCGCACTCGATAGTGGAACCAAAAGAACTACCAGTCTGGCTGGACTTACTCTCCCAGAACCATGGCCGACTGCTGTACCTGAACCTCGCAGCCCTGCACCTGACGATATTGCTGCTGCTGGGCTAAATGTGGAAGAGCAAGTATGCTTGGCACAAGTTCAGCAGGTCCTGATGGGTAGCAGAAAACCCTCTACCAGGGCGACCTACCTAGCCAAGTGGAAGCGTTTTGCATGTTGTGCCTTGGACCGGAATCTTTTGCTTGACCAGACCTTGCTACAGTTGATTCTGGACTACCTTTTGCATCTCAAGCACCCAGGCCTGATCCTTTCATCAGTTAGTCCCCTTGGCAACCTCCAGTCCAGGGCAGGTTGTTTTTTTCCCATCACATAACAGTCAGGTTTCTGAAAGGTCTGTAGCAACTTTACCCTCAAGTTTGTGACCCTTTCCCACCTTGGGACCTGAATCTAGTACTGTCAAAGCTCACAGTGCCACCCTTTAAGCCATTGGCCTCTTGTTCCCTCCTATTCCTCCATGGAAGGTCTCCTTCCTGATAGCAATCACTTCGGCCCAAAGGGTCTCTGAAAGCAGAGCGCTTATATCAGAGCTACCCTACACAATGTTCTATAAGGACAAAGTCCAACTGCGACCATATCCAGCTATTTTTACTGAAGGTGTGCAGTTTCACAACAATCAGGACATATTTTTGCAAGTCTTTCCACCAAAACCTCATAAATCTGTTGAGGAGTGCAGGTTGCATACTCTGGATGTTAGGTGAGCACTGGCCTTTTACATTGAAAGAACTAAGCCGTTCTATAAGTCAATGCAGCTTTTTGTCACAGTAGCAGGCAGAATGAAAGGTCTACCTGTTTCCGCTCAAAGAATCTCTTCCTGGATAACAGTCTGCATCAAGTTTTGTTATGAACAGGAAAAGTGTCACTGCCAGCGATTGTAAACTGTCCATTCCACCAGAGCACAGGCTTCATCATCAGCTTTCTTAGCCCAGGTGCCAATTTAAGACATCTGTAGAGTCTCTATATAGTCATCTATCCATACTTTTGCATCTCATTATGCCATCACCCAGCAGGCCTGGGATGATGTGAGCTTCAGTAGAGCAATATTGCAAACTCCTAATCCGTGAACTCCAAGCCCACCTCCAGGGATACTGCTTGTGAGTCACCTAGCATGGAATCGACATGAGCAAGCACTCGAAGAAGAAAAAACAGTTATTAAACTTCCATAACAGCTGTTCTTCGGGATGTGTTGCTCGTGTCCATTCCATGACCCGCCCTCCTGCCCCTCTATCAGAGTTGCCGGCAAGAAGGAACTGAGAGAGGGCCTAGGGCTGGTGGCCCCTCATATATTGGTGCATGAGTACGGGACTCCAGAGTGCACCAGAGCTGGCCCTATAGATACCACTAAGGCAAAAATTCTGACGGTGCACATAGGCACACGCACATCTTTTATGGAATGGACATAAGCAACACATCTCGAAGAACAACAGTTTCAAAAGGTAGGTAACCGTTTTTGGTCCAGGAGCTGCAGAACATGGTAGAGAGTGCTGGATTGTCTGGGTGCCTGCTAGCTGCATGCACTGCAGCAAAGCATTGTGCTTCTGTATCACCTCTAAAAGAAAAGGAGTACTTGTGGCACCTTGGAGACTAACAAATTTATTAGAGCATAAGCTTTCGTGAGCTACAGCTCACTTCATCGGATGAAGTGAGCTGTAGCTCACGAAAGCTTATGCTCTAATAAATTTGTTAGTCTCTAAGGTGCCACAAGTACTCCTTTTCTTTTTGCGAATACAGACTAACACGGCTGCTACTCTGAAACCTGTATCACCTCTAGGAGTTGGTTCTGCATGCCCCTGTCTTTCTTTTTAGTGTCTCTAGCGACTACAGTGCACTGTCTCGATAGCTCCTGGTCTCTCTCTCCTCTCTGACCTCAAATACTACCTCAGTTTTGGGGGGCATTCTGCAAGGAGGTCTGTTAACATTTTATTGCAGGTTCTCAGTTTCATCCCCCTCAAGTTAGTGAGCTGCTCAGCTGTTGATAAAGTCCCTGTCCTTGATGGTCTGGCTCCTGCAGGTGCCAGGAGACAAGGGGAGAAAAACAAGTAGTTGTTGTTCATATTTCAGAGAATCAATTACAGCATTTTAAATATATTTCTTATTTCACCTCCCTGAGCTTTTCCCCAGACTTGGGGGACCTCAGAGATGGTAAGTGGTATGTGTGTGGGGGTTTAGATTGGAATTTTTGGATCTGCAGTGTATGCTGTTTGCATTTGCAGTTGTGTCTTGGAGGTTGTGGGGTGTTGGAAATGGTTTCCAGTTTGACTTTGCAATTTTGTTGTGCCTTAGAGGTGCTTACATGATATCAGAGTTTAGTGAGGGACATCTGGGGGCAATCTGGATAGTAATCCCCTCTGTATCCCCTGTAGGCTGTCCTGACTGCTGCTGCTGATGATGATGATGATACACTACCTCTGAATGGCCTTATTCAAAAAAGCAAAGAGCAGACCAGCAAGAGAGACACTGTGAAGTTAATCAACATTATGCGTCCCCCGCCCCCCAATGTGGACAAGCCCTAAGAGAGGTTTTTGCCCAATCCTCAGCTACTGTCCCTGTCCCCGTCTACTTACACTAGACAATGTACTCCTGACATGACCACAACTTCCCTTACTCCTCCGCATCCTCAGAGGAATGTAGTCCTCCCCTGTGCATGCCTCATCATCTCCATGGTTAGTGCACTGGAAGTCTGGAAGGGAGTCCAGAAATTAATACCTTAGGGGTGCCATAAAGTTTTCTAGTTTGCACAGGGAACAGCCTGGCTGATACCTGCTCATGTGTCCTCCCCTTCACTATCCCTATCAACCATTACCCTATTGGTCCTCTTGTAGTGGGAATCCATGTTCAGGAAAAAGCCTCCACAGTCTCAAGGGCCAGATCTCCTTCGCCTAGGGAGCAGATACAACCTTCCTAAACTTCTCGCTTGATTAAACCCCAACTAATGGAAGGTGAGGATGATTACTCCCCAGAACAGAAACATGCAGCACCACCTCCCATTTTATATTCCTCTCTGGATGAGGCCCTCTGCAATTTCAATGGACTTCCAAGACCTAATGAAGACAGTGCTGGAAGTGCTGGATATCCTTGTTATACAGGAGGCCAGGCTACATGATCACAATGGTGCCTTCTTGCCTTGGAATCTATTAATGTATCCAGAAGAAGCATTACAATCTTTTCAACATCCTCCAAACTGAGACTCCAGGGAAACTGGTGAAGCCCACAAATTAAAGGCTTCTCTCACATGCCATGACAATCTGGCATGTGCCAGCTTTAATTCCTGCTACTTCCAAGAGCACTGAACCTCCCTATCAAGTGCCATCAGGTATTTCTACCAGTATCCTGTGCTGGGCTCCCTTGTGGGTCAAGCAAAATCCCTAGAGCAGGGTCTTCCAAAGTCCACCCTTTGCACGAAGAACCCAAAAAAGTTAGTTTTTTGTCTTGAAGGTTTACTTGTTGATGAGCCTGCAAATGAGAGTTACCAATCTCTACTCTCAAAATGTGACTTTTTAATCTGAAAAGGGCTCTCTAACTTTGTGGGAAAACTACCAGAAAAATACCGGGAGGAGATGAAATCCCTCATATCCTAAGGTCAGCTCATGACCAGAACATCACTTGAAGCTGCACTGGATACATCTAACACAGCACTGAGAATGATGAATGTTCCCTTTACTATGAGGTGGTCCTCCTGGCTACAGGCATCTGGGATTCTGAGGGAGGCTCAGGTGCCCATTGGGGACCTCCAGTTTGAGGGCAATGAGCTATTCAACAGTGGTATGGAGGAGATGCTCTATACACTTAAAGGTTTGCAAATGACCTTGCAATCATAGAATATCAGGGTTGGAAGGCACCTCAGAAGGCCATCTAGTCCAACCACCTGCTCAAAGCAGGACCAACCCCAACTAAATCATCCCAGCCAGGGCTTTGTCAAGCCTGACCTTGAAAATCTCTAGGACGACGATTCCACCACCTCTCTAGGTAACCCATTCCAGTGCTTCAGCACCCTCCTAGTGAAAAAGTTTTTCCTAATATCCAACCTAAACCTCCCCCATTGCAACTTGAAACCATTACTCCTTGTTCTGTCATCTGCTACCACTGAGAACGGTCTAAATCCATCCTCTTTGGAACCCCCTTTCAGGTAGTTGAAAGCAGCTATCAAATCCCCCCTCATTCTTCTCTTCCGCAGACTAAATAATCCCAGTTCCTTCATAAATCATATGCTCCAGTCCCCTAATCATTTTTGTTGCCCTCCGCTGGATTCCTTCCAATTTTTCCACATCCTCCTTGTAGTGTGGGGCTGAAAACTGGACACAGTACTCCAGATGAGGCCTCACCCATGCCAAGTAGAGGGGAATGATCACATCCCTCGATCTGCTGGCAATACTCCTACTTATACAGCCCAAAATGCCGTTAGCCTTCTTGGCAACAAGGGCACACTGGTGACTCATATCCAGCTTCTCATCCACTGTAATCCCTAGGTCCTTTTCTGCAGAACTGCTGCCTAGCCACTTGGTCCATAGTCTGTAGCAGTGCATGGGATTCTTCTGTCCTAAGTACAGGACTCTGCACTTGTTCTTGTTGAATCTCATCAGATTTCTTTTGGCTCAATCCCCTAATTTGTCTCGGTCTCTCTGTATCCTATTCCTACCCTCCAGCTTATCTGCCACTCCTCCCAGTTTAGTGTCATCCACACCATCCTCCAGTCATTAATGAAAATGTTGAACAAAACCAGCCCCAGGACCGACCCTTGGGTTACTCTGCTTGATACCAGCTGCCAACTAGACATGGAACCATTGATCACTACCCGTTGAGCCTGATGATCTAGCCAGCTTTCTATCCACCTTGTTGTCCATTCATCCAGCCCATACTACTTTAGCTTGCTGGCAAGAATACTGTGGGAGACCGTATCAAAAGCTTTGCTAAAGTCAAGGAATAACATGTCCACTGCTTTCCCCTCATCCACAGAGCCAGTTATCTCATCATAGAAGGCAGTTAGTTTAGTCAGGCATGACTTGCCCTCGGTGAATCTGTGCTGACTGTTCCTGATCACTTTCCTCTTCTCGAAGCGTTTCAATCTTTGGGACTGTACATTCTAGCACTGCAGCTGAAGTCACAGAGTCACCAGCCTTTCTGTAGGCAAATATCCTCACCAAATTCTACCCTCAGCAAAGATATGCAAAGCCTCCCAAGGAAGAGACCAAGATTTCTGGAATCAATCCCCTCCTGCTTCCTCAGCTACTTCACTGCCTGGCACGTCAAACAGGCAACAAATGTGATGTCTGCACTGAAGACCTAACTTGACCATTTCAACCACTTATCTTACTTATAAGGTGCCTGGCTAGGATGACTGGTTGGTCCTCAAGGTAATAAGCCAGGGGTATCTCATCTGGTTTCAAGTGGTTCTAACCCCCTTTCCCAACCTTTTTCCGGGACCCTTCTCATAAGGCACCATTGAAGCAGAAGTTACCTAGAAAAGATTCCTCTGGTCTTATTAGACTTTATTCCACTAAGGCTCAGGCAGCCTCTATCTGTTTGGGTAACATTTTCTATACCTTAGAGCATGCAGGGATGTATGTAGACCAGCCATGCAGAGCTAGGTCCACAGACTTTCCACTTGCTGTTCCCCCGTCCAAGCTTCCAGATTGGATGCTAATTTTGGTAGGGCTGTCCTGCAATCACTCTTCAAGTAGCACTCCTCTTACCCATCTCCAAGCAATTGGGCAACTGTTCGTTAATCACCAAGAATGGAATCTATGGACAATCACTTGGAGAGAATTCTTACCTATCTTACGGTAACTGTGGTTCTTTGAGATGTTATCCACAAGGAGTCCATGGCTTGCTCTCCTTCCCCACTGATTTGGAGTTCTGTTACTGTAGGATTCTTTATTGGCAAAGGACCTGAGTGGTGGTTGAAGTTGGCTGTGGGGAACAAGAGGGCAGCCAAGGGACAGGTGCAGCCACAGATGGATTGCTTTTCAAAAGGAATCCAGTATTGATGCATATGAGGAATACATGCACCAAAAGTGAAAGCTGCAGACAACACATCTTGAACCGCAGTTATTGTAAGCTAAGTAACCATTTTTTCTATTTTACTAGGAATGTAAATAAGAATTCAAGGACTGTGATAGCAAATGTCACACATTTCCTTTTCGTAAAGTAAGTATTACCTGTAGATGGAAGTTAGACTGATACTATAGTGTACCTGCACTGCTAATCCAGATGACTCTCTAGTTCCAAGCAACCGTCCTAATTTAATCATAGTCTGTGAAACATTCAATGTGCTAGATATCCAGATCATTAAGAGTGCCTACAAGAATGTATAAGCAAGACCATAGTTGGTATGGTAACTTGGGTTGTAATGTTGGGCATTTATATTCAGTAAGTACTGAACCAATGCCCTGGCATAGTTAGATGACATTGTATTGACAAACATGCAAATGAGGCTTACAACCTATTGTGGATATTAAAAATCCTATGGCACTTTCTGCAAGGGTTCACACTTTTAAATAAAAAGAATTTCACTACAAAATTCTCCCTACATTTTTAGTTAGGGAGTTCTTCCTCACATCTTGTTCTAAACTATTGTGTGGTGGTATGTACT
This sequence comes from Dermochelys coriacea, assembly GCF_009764565.3. NCBI lineage: Eukaryota > Metazoa > Chordata > Testudines > Dermochelyidae > Dermochelys > Dermochelys coriacea. The sequence continues at coordinate 19,555,932 of NC_050086.2, read as the reverse complement.
GTTACGCAGTGGGTGAAATGATCTCTGTGCCATAGCTTTTTAATCAGGTTGCAAACTGCCATGGGATGCTTTTGTATGGAAAGGTGGTATATAGATAAGTGACTTTGTATTCACTAAATTTTAATAATAGCCTGAGATTTCCCCTCATTAAAAGCTGTACAGAGAATGATTATGTTCAGTTTTGGGTCCTCTTAACTCTTGAATCCTCTCATTTTTAGGTGGTATTATGTTTTGACCGTGTCTTCTGGGATCCAAGTGTCAATTTGTTTGGTCATGTTGGCAGCACTACTGCCAGCAGAGGAGAACTTTTTCTATTCTGGAATCTCTATAAAGGTAAATGTATTGGGTGTTCTGTTTTATAGTGTCATTTTCTTTTTCACAGTAACAGAACTAGAAAAAGCCATTTGATGATGATCATAATAAAACTTAGTGCTTTTCATCAATAGATTTTAGAAAAAAGTATTACTACCTCCATTTTATAGATGGACAAACTAAGGCAGAGAGGAGTAGTGACTTTCCAAAAGTCAAACAGGTCAGTGGCAGAGCTGGAAATAGAGTACATGTTGTTCCTTGAGTGCTGGCCCCTGTGTGTATTTCACAGTGGGTATTCATAATCTCAGTGCACCCAAGACCAGAAAATTCTAGCAAGTAGTATCTGTAGGTCTATGCCAGCATCCCTGCTCTCCTTATGATCTGTGCCAAGGGCATTAGGGGTAAAACAGACTGATGCTTCTTCAGTTCATCTTTACTGCTGAAGTTCAGATAGTAGTTAGTAAGAATCCTCACCCTTCCTCAAGTACTGCAGAAGATTCAGCAGGACAGAACATGAGTCATTCTCACCCTGCTCAAATGGCCCAAGCAGTTCTGGTTCCCAAGTCTCCTGCATACATCCTGGCCACCCATCAGCATTCGCTCCCCAGTGCAGGACTTAGATTATGCCCAGGCTTCCAGGCTTTAAGAATTGCTTCTTCTGCCCCTACTCCTTTTCTGTCAGTGATGACCACCAGTCTGCTTCTGCTACCTCAGAGAAGCTCATATCTCTGCTAAGTGCAGTACTGGCTGCTCCTTTCCCAGCTGAACATGTCAGATACAGGAACTCCACCTTTGGAAGCACCTAATGGAACATGCCATGAGGCTTCAGTCAGATCCACATCAGGGAGAACCCCCGTGTATATTGACCTGAGACACACAGGAGGGCACCTCCTAGCTCAATGTCTGGCTCAGGAATGGGAATGCCTAGAACGAAGGACCCTTTGGGCCTTCTCACAAGAGTGAAAGATGCTCAGAGGCATAAAAATAGATCCCCTCCTATATTTAAGAGAAGGGATCCCTAAATAACTCCTTGGACCCAGGACACAAGGATTTAGGTCCTCCTAAGCCTTGTAGCTATGATCAGAAGGCGCGTAAGAGCACAGGTTCTTCAGTATTGCTTCCTGCATCATCATTGACTTTGCTACCAACTAAGCACTGGGAACCAAAGACCATGAAGCATCAATACCAACGACGACCACATGGTCGGAGGCTCCTTTGTGGGCGGTAGTGTGTCAGCCATGTAACGAACCACTGATTACCAAGAATCCCTTTACACTGACTCTGGCAGCATGAGGCAGCAAGCTACAGCCTTCTAAGGCTCCAATATCCTACACCACTCCTGAGGATATCTTCATCTTCCTGGATCTGCAATCTCTCCTATTGTCAGGACCGCCCTTCACCAGGTGGAAGTTCATCTCTGATTCCATCTGCTAGCTCTGGCTTCCCAACATAGATACCAATGCTACTGCCAATGGAATTGGACTCTCATCATCAGGATAGTCAGATGTACCAGTGGAACAATCTTCCCCTCACTGAGGTAGATCAGCCTAAATGAGATCAAGCGTCTCCTACTACCAGTCTCATCCATTCAAAGGGAGGACCCCGCCCCCCTCCTCAGGACCAGTGGTACCCAAGTCTGTATCTTTACTGACACGATAAAATTCCACATGGTTACCTTGGCATCAATAATACCAGCACTAGAAAGACATAATTCAAAGTTCTCAAAATGAAAGATGCATGCTTTCATGTTGATATTCACCCTTCCTACAGAAGATTTTCAGATTTGTGATAGGTCCTGACTACTGTCAATACAGGATACTTTGATTCAGTCTAGCAACTGCACCCAGGGTCTTCGCAAAAGTATTTTCTTTAATACCAGCACATATCAGATGGGGTAGTTTTACCATCTTCCTGTATCTAGATGACAAGCTTCTTACAGGCATGACGTGTCCAGATGTCATAGCATCAATTTTGTTGCTGCTCTGTCTCCTACCATCCTTGGGAATCTCCATGAACATGAAAAAGTCTATTGACTGAAACCTAGACTATAGATTTCATAGGAGCAACTTTAGACTCACTCAGGGCAAAGGCTTATCTCTCTTCGGATGGACTCTAAGCCAGAAGCAGACTGATAGGTCAGATTATGCACAACCCATGGACATTGTTCTGGATTTGCCTCTCTCTCTTGGGTCCCATGACATCATGTACTTAAGTAATGCCATTCGCTAGACTTTACCTCCACTGCCTACAGGGTTGGCTTCACACAGTATATGTCCCAAGCAGATACAGCATGAATACTTTAGTGACAATCCCCAACAAGATAAGAGTCTCTCTGAGCAGGTGGAAAGATCGTGCACAACTGTGCATGGGCATTCATTTCCTATCCCCCACATCCAACAGGACCATAATCACAGATGCCTCTTTGTAGGGTGGGGACTCGCATGGATGATCACACAGCAGATGACACTTGGGTGCTCCTGGAAACCAGGATGTATGTAAATCTCCTGGAATTCAGAGCAGTGTAACAAGCATGCCATTAATCCAATCTCATCACATTCTCATAATGTCAGACAATATGACAACTGTAATCTACCTTAAAAACTAGGAGGAGCGAGATCCATTCCCTGTGTATCGAAGCAGTCAGTTTATGGAATTGGTATATAGAGAACCACTTCATCCCATCAGCATCATGCCTCCCTGGAGCCCAGAATTTGCTGGCAGACAGCCTCAGCTAGCACTTTGCTACTGACAAAGAGTGGAAGTTACACAGCTCAGTGGTGAACCGCATTTTCTCTCAGTGGGGAACCCCTCCGCACGCAAACAGGAAATGCAATATATACTGTTCCAGGGGAGCTCAGGACCACTTTTTAGAGGTAATGCTCTCCTATTCCCTTCAACAGACAGTATGAACTATACCTTTCCTCCTATCCTCCTGCTTTCTCAAGTAGAATCATAGAAGATTAGGGTTGGAAGAGACCTCAGGAGGTATCTAGTCCAACCCCCTTTCTCAAAGCAGGACCAATCCCAAGTCATCCCAGCCAAGGCTTTGTCAAGATGAATACTGCAGAACATTCAACAGGACAGAGTACGAGTTATTCTTTTGCCCAAATGGTCCAGGCAGTTCTGGTTTCCAGGTCTCCTGAATATGTCAGGCCAGCCGTCCATCATTATTCATCCCTTTCCAGATCTCTTTTTTCAAGAGAAAGGCGAGGTCAGACAACTCAGCCTAGAAGCTCTTCACCTCATGCTTGGGTGTCAGACCTAGAACATTTATTTCAAAACTTGTCAAACAGTTCTTTTGGATTACCTCCTTACCTCAAGATGACAGGTCTTTCCCTTAGTTCAATACAGGTTCATTTCTCGGTTCTTAAAGGGGATGAATTAGAACTTTCCCACCAGTAATAAGACCAAACCCTCAGTTGGCGCTTAAGTTAGTATTTGAATCCCTGGCTACCTGTTTGATGCTTCACCTGTCTATGAAGATTGCTTTCCTTGTTGCCATCACCTCAGTCAGAGGGGTAGGTGAACTGGAAGCCCTAATGGCAGACCCTCCTGTATTTCATAAAGACAAGATCTCACTATGACTGCATCCAAAATTCTCAGCCTTAAAGAAGCTTGGAATTACACATAAACTAGACTATCCACTTACCTATGTTCTTTCTAAAGCCCCATACCTCCAGCATTGAGAAAAGACTGCTCCCTCAATGTGAGATTAACTTTGGCATTTTACCAATGGAGAACAAAACAGATCAGAAAGTCACCTAGGCTGTTCTTTGCCAAAGTGGAATGAGGTCAAGGACAAGCAGTTTCCTACCAGAGGGTCTCCAAGTGGATCTCTGGCTGTATCTTATTGTGTCGGTTAGTACACCTTCCTGCTCCAATGGGGAGTGAGCGCACGCCATGAGAACTTAAGCAGCCTCAGCAGAATCACTTCAAGAAGTATCTCTGCTTGATGTTTGCAAGGCAGCAGTATGGTTCCATCCATGCAGGAAACATCACATTTTAGTCCAAGCTTCCTCTGCTGACTCATCCTTTGGGAGAGCAGTTCTACAAGTGGCCATACCACCTATATACGTGCACCCTTCTTTGAGTACTGCTTGTCAGTCACCCACAGTGGAATACACAGAGGGACCAGCACTTGAGGAGGGGGAAAGGAAGTTACTTACCCTTTTCAGAGTAGCAGCCGTGTTAGTCTGTATTCGCAAAAAGAAAAGGAGTACATGTGGCACCTTAGAGACTAACAAATTAATGTTATTATTATTAATAATAATAATAATGTTATTAATATTAATATTATTAATGTTATTATTAATGTTAAACAAATGCTCAAATAAATTTGTTAGTCTCTAAGGTGCCCTAAGTACTCCTTTTCTTTTTACTTACCCTTTGTAACTGGTGTTTTTTGAGATGTACGGTCCCTATCTGTATTCCACTACCTGCCATTCTTCCCTTCTTCTTCAGATCTTCTCTTATTCAGAGTAAGAGGAAGAACTGAAGAGTTATTGGTCTGCATCCCTGATGTCCTCAGCACTGACTGAGGCAAGCCAGGGGCGCAGACTAACAGACACTACTTGCTAGAATTCTCTAGTCTCAAGTGCATGTAGTACACACGTATCCACAGTGGAATACAGGTAGGGAACACACATCTCAAAGAACTCCTGTTACAAAAGGGTAAGTAACTTCCCTTTACCAAGCAATCCAGATCACTCTGTATGACAGTCCTGTCTTCATCATTGTTTACCACTCTGCCAGTCTGTGTCATCCAATGATTTTGTCTTTATTTCCAGATCATTCATAAAAGTGTTGACTAGCATCAGGCACAGTACCAGTTCCTCTGGAGCCCCACTAGACACACCCCATGATTCCCCATTTTAAAAAAGCAATGGTGTCTTTAATGAGGGCCACCCCCATCTCTTTTACCAACTTAATCTTTCCTAAGCAAGTTATAAACAGTGATTTTTAACATTCCCATCATTCGGATTGTCCCAGCTAAGAAACTAACAAAATGTCCATTTTAATTATAATGTAACCTTATCTCACTATTTTAAAGTGAAGTATTTGCACTGTGGTGGCTTACCTGGCTCTTGATGACTTAAGGCCATTTTGTAGTTTTACTGGGTTTGTTTGTGCGGAAAATTTAGGTTCTGTTCCACATTTTTCTAAATTAAAGTACTTTATGCATAATTTAAAAAAATCTACCAGCACCTTGATGCATTGTTCCTCCTCCTCCTCCTTAGCTCCAATTCTCTTGGCCTTAGTAGCAGGAGAAGCAGCTGGGATCATGGAAAACATCAGTGATGATGTCATCGTTGGGCGCTGCCTTGCAATTCTCAAAGGCATCTTTGGCAGCAGTGCTGTCCCCCAGGTACTACTCATGCTCCATTTTGTGTATCAGTCTCTGAGTCCTAGAAAACATAAGAATCCTAGATAATTGATTGTATTATCTACCTATCTGCTAGATATTTATGCCACTCTTTGCATTAGTGTTTGAATGCCTTCATGGTATGTGGGAGTGCCAGCTGTTCTTGTCTAGGACCTGTTTATGGAGTGACTCTATCAAGACCATAACCATTTTTCAAAATGCCAAAGATATTGGAGGACTTCGGATGGATTTTGAATTGTTCATTCTCCAGGGCCACACTTAATCTGATAAGTCTTAAAATTGTGTAAACTAAAATGGCCACATGTACATAAATTAATTCAGGAATTCTATCTTTGGACTAGGATCAGGGCAAGGATAGCAATTTTTGTGAAAGAATGACAAATTGTTAATACATTTAGCACAGAGGATCCTAAGTGACCTAGCACAATGTTTACATCTTTTATACATTTATCACAATATCACGGGGTGACCAACCTGAGCCTGAGAAGAATCCAGAATTTACCGATGTACATTGCCAGAGAGCCACAAGAGTATGTCAGCAGGCCCCACCCCCACATCAGCTCGTCGCCTCCCATCCACTGGTCAGCACCTCCCCATCCCTCCCCGCATCTCCTGATCAGCTGTTTTGTGGGGTGCAGGAGGCTCTGGGGGTAGGAGTAAGGGCACAGCAGGGGAGGGGGTGGGAAGGGGTGGAGTGGAGTGGGGGCAGGCCTGTGGCAGAGCCAGGGGTTGAGCAGTGAGCACCCCCTGGCACATTGGAAAGTTGGTGCCTGTAGCTCCAGCCCCAGAGTCAGTGCCTATACAAGGAGCCGCATATTAACTTCTGAAGAGCCGTATGTGGCTCCGGAGCCACAGGTTGGCCATGCTTGTAATATCAGATTCTTCTTCGAGTGCTTGCTCATTTCCATTCCACATTAGGTGTGTAGAGTTCTTGTAAAGTTAGTGTTCATACTTAGTAACTAAGTTAGTTAGCCCTTAGCAGTAGTTAGTTTTCTTAGTCGCATCAGGGACTTACCTGGGGGACAGGGTATGCCCCAGTCCCCAGACTTTAAGCCCTGCAATCACTGCAAATGGTCCATGCCCATAAGCAATCTGCATAGTAGCTGTCTCAGGTGCCTTGGTGAAGGGCACGTAAGTGATAAGTGTTGAATCTGCAAGTCCTTTAAACCTAGGACTAAGAAAGAGCTTGAAATCAGACTCAAAGCGCTCCTGATGGAGTCGGCGCTCACTCTGGCCCTGCAGCAAAGGTCCAACTCGGCACCCAGCACCGTGGCATCGGTGTGTAGTGCCCCACCGGCACTGATCCCTGTCCTCAGCCCCAGCCAAGAAATCAAAGAGGGACGGTCTCCTACTCCCTGCAAGGGGAAGGACAGGGCTGGGGGTGAGCTAAGACCCACGCTGAACGGCTCATCTCCCCCGTAGGGAAGTCGGGCCTAAGCTCATGTCGAGCGATGCAACCACCCCGTTCCTTGCCTGGAAGCCCGGACACAGAGGCGGGCCTTCATCAGCTTCAGGTGCCATGGACACCTGAAGCACTCCAGACTGCTCAGGAAATCCTGACGCTTCTGGCAGTGCCCAGATCTCGGGGTAAGGCCGCCTTGGGACCTTTCCGTCCACCCTCCCCCAACAGTACTGTTCCCCATCCTGGGGGACGTCCCATCACCACTCACCCACTCGAAGCTGTCGTGCCTCTGAGTTAGGGATGCAGACGCATCGGAGCCCTCTACAATCACCCACCTCCTTACCGGAACAGGGGTTTCTATTCCCGGTATTTTCTGATTCCAAAGGCCAAGGGTGGTCTGTGTCCCTTCCTGGACCTGTGAGACCTCAACAGATACCTAAGGAAGCTAAAGTTTTGCATGGTCTCCCTGGTCTCCATTATCCCCTCCCTGGATCCAGGAGACTAATATGCCGCCCTCGACCTGAAAGATGCATACTTTTACATAGCGATCTTCCCAGGACACACGGGCTTTCTCCATTTTATGGTTGGTTCAGCCCACTACCAGTTTGTGGTCCTTCCGTTTGGCCTTGCTACAGCACCAAGAGTGTTTGTCAAATGCATGGCAGTAGTCACGGCCTACCTCAGGAATCGGGATATCCCAGTTTACCTGTATCTTGATGACTGGCTGGTCTAAGACAGCTCCAAGGCTCAGATCCAAAGCGATGTCACTATATTGCAAGCCACGTGCCATTCCTTGGGACTGCTGGTCAACCACAGAAAGTCCATGTTGGGTCCAGCTCAAAGGATAGAATTCATTGGGTCCATGCTCGACTCGACCCAGGCGAGAGCGCTCCTTCCGTTAGACAGGTTTCAGACCATGATGGACCTCATTGCGGAAGTGTCCACATTTCCCCTGACAATGGCCAGGGTTTGCCTGCACCTGCTAGGCCACATGGCAGCTTTCACATATGTGGTCCGCCATGCCCGGCTCCACTTGCAGGCCCTGCAGCAATGGCTGGCGTCAACCCATTCCTAATCCAGAGACCACCTGGAAGAGATCATAACGATTCCTCTAGCGGTTCTCACCTCGCTGTGGTGGTGGATTGAGCGCAAGAAGGTCCTGGAACGAGTCCTGTTCAACAGTCCCACTCCATATGTCGAACTAGTGTCAGAAGCTTTGGACCTCGTTTGGGGGATGCGCCTCAGACAACTCCGGACCCAGGAGATGTGGACCCCGGAGGAGACAACGTTACACATAAATGTCAAGAAGCTCAAAGCGGTCCCGCTAGCTTGCGGGGTCTTCCTGCTGCACCTGTCGGGCAAAGTGATGAGAGTCCTAATGGACAATATGACTTTGGTGTTCTACATGAACAGGCAAGGAGAAGCGCATCTGTTGGCTGTCTGCCAAGAGGCTTTCCGTCTCTGGGACTTCTGCATCAGCCACGGTATCCATCTGGAAGCTGGTCACCTCCATGGCATCAGGAATGCCCTAGCAGATCACCTCAGCAGGGACTTCTCCTCTCACCACAAGTGGTTGCTCCACCTGGAGGTGGCCTGCGTGATCTTCTGGAGGTGGGGAATTCCCCAAGTAGATCTGTTTGCCACCAGGCAAAACAGAAAGTGCCATTGGTTTTGCTCCCAGCAGGGCCTGAGCAAGGGCTTCCTCTCTGATGCCTTCCTCCTGTCGTATGCTGAAGATCTGATGTACGCATTCCCTCTGATTCCTCTGGTCAGCTGGGTCTTAGTAAAGATCAAAAGGGACAAGGCACAGCTTATTGTGATCTTCCGGTTCAGCACGCTCATGAACGTGATGGTGACCCCTCCCTGGCCCATTCCCTACTGTCGGGACCTGCTGTCACAGGATCACGGTCAGTTCCTACACCCCAGCCTTGAGTCTCTAAACCTCTTGGCATGGATGCTCCATGGTTGAACCCGGAGGAGCGTACCTGCTCGGAGGAGGTCCAGCAGGTCCTCCTCGGAAGTAGGAAGATATCCATGAGACTAACTTACCTGGTGGACAAGGTTTTCCTGCTGGGTGTCAGAGAGTGGCATTTCTCCTTCGCGTTCCTCAGTGCAGTCTATCTTGGACTATTTACTGCACCTCAGGACCCAGGATCTGGCGCATTCTTCCATTAGAGTGCACCTTGCGGCCATCTCCATCTTTCACCAGCTGATTCAAGGTCAGGTGGTCTTTTCTCATGATATGACTGTCAGGTTCCTGAGGGGCCTCAAGAGGCTTTACCCGTGGGTACGGGCCTGTCCCACAGTGGGACCTTAACCTGGTCCTCTCCAGGCTCACCGGCCCGCCTTTTGAGCCGCTGGGCTCCTGCTCCCTTTCCTACTTGTCGTGGAAGGTCACTTTCCTGGTGGCGGTGACATCGGCGAGACAAGTCTGAGATTAAGGCCTTGACCTCAGAACCGCCTTACACAGGGTGTTTTATAAGGACTTGGTCCAGCTGTGGCCCCAACCAGCCTTCCTACCGAAGGTGGTATCTTCCTTCTACGTGAGCAAGGACATGTTCCTGCCTGTGTTCTGTCCCAAGCTGCACAAGACTGCTGAGGAGAGGCATCTGCATGCGCTGGATCTCTGGAGGGCCTTGGCCTTTTACCTGGAGCGTACAAAGCGTTTCCGTAAACCGACCCAGCTCTTCATCGTTACGGCGGATAGTATGAAGGGCCTTCCAGTTTCTTCACAGAGGATTTCCAATTGGATCACCTCTTGCATAAAGACCGGTAGCTAACAAAGGTCCCGCCACTGCCGATTGTCAGGGCCTATTCAACTAGAGCGCAGGCATCTTCAGTGGTCTTCCTGGCGCACATCCCGATCTAGGACATCTGTAGAGCCATGACGTGGTCCTTGGTCCACACGTTCATGTCTAATTATGCCATCACTCAGCAGAGTTGATTTACAATTTGCGCAGCCGTGAACTCCTACCCACCTCCACGGGAACTGCTGGGAGTCACCTAATGTGGAATGGACATGAGCAAGCACTCGAAGAAAAGACAGTTACCTTTTCGGTAACTGGTGTCCTTCGAGATGTGTTGCTTATGTACATTCCACGACCCACCCTCCTTCCCCATTGTCAGAGTTTCCGGCAAGAAGGAACTGAGGGCGGGGGGAGCCGTGTGTGCACCGCTCCCCTACATATACTTCTGGCACCGGTGCATGTGGCAAGCACACACACCTAATGTGGAATGGTCATGAACAACACATGTCGAAGAATACCAGTTATGGAAAAGGTAACTCTTTTCTGTAATGTCCCTCTAATTTAAATATGGGTCAGGGTCATAATGTGGCATCCCAGATCTAGAACTGGCAAAAGCAGTTTAGTCAGGCAAGATATTCCCTAAGATGCTTCATGAGTCTCAGAAGGTACTCTTGCTTCCATTCACAATTGTAGGAAGTGCTACCATTTTGCACATTAAGTGCATAAATTCTGTTCCCATGTGCAAACAGCATGGTAATTGCAGTTCTTAACAGGTGCTAAGTCGCTGCTTTGTGATTTGTTTAAAACATCTGATTCCAATCTTCTCTGTTCCGTGGAGATTCTGTACTGATGTCCTGTTACGTGTGTCTGGTAGAATATCTGCAGAAGTGAGCTTCCTGATCCATGAAACTGTGCAGCAAATAGTTCTTAACACACAGGGAAAGCAAACATAGGCAACACACCATGGGGTCACAGAATATCACAGAATCTCGTGGTTGGAAGGGACCGCAGGAGGTCACCTAGCCAACCCCCTGCTCAAATCCCCAATTTTTGCCCCAGATCCCTAAATGGCCCCCTTAAGGATTGAACTCGCAACCTTGGGTTTAGCAGGCCAATGCTCAAACCACTGAGCTAACCCTCATTAGGGGTGTCATGCTTATTTTACTTGCTGTAACTTACTCGTGTAAAACTAGTGACAACACAACACTCTTCTTTTCTTGTCTTAGCCCAAGGAGACAGTGGTATCTCGTTGGCGTGCTGACCCTTGGGCCCGGGGGTCCTATTCTTATGTAGCAGCTGGATCTTCTGGAAATGATTATGACTTGATGGCTCAGCCAATTACTCCAGGACCAGCCATTCCAGGTGCTCCCCAGGTGAGAGAATCTACAGATGCAATTAGAAATTACTGGCATGAGAACATAAGGATTTCAAAAGCCATTTGGGAAACAGGAGCATTCGCTAATTAATCCATTCTCCAGATACTCTTTAACGATTAGAGCTGGTCAGAAAACAGAATTTCCTGTGGGAAATTCCAACATTTCGAAATTTGTTTTTGCTCTAAATTGGAAAAAGTCAAAATTTTGAAACTTCTCCTGAACAGAAATTCTAAAAAATATCTATTTGGAAACATGGAGATACTTCATTTTGCTAATGTCAAAGCATTATAATAAAATATATAATGATAAACATTTTCTAATATACAATATTAAATATAAAGGTTGAAAAATTTTTTTTACCTTATTGAAACAAGAAAGATTAAATGATTTGTTTTCACACTTTTCCATTGAAACTTTCATCAAAATAGAAAAGTTTTGACTTCAAAACTATTTTTTCCACCTGAAAACTCTTCCATCAAAAATTTTTTGACCAGCTCTACTAATGAACCTTCGGATTCCTCTCGAGAACTCTACCAGGTAACTGTAACTGAATTTCATTAGAAAATAAGCTTCAGAGGGGTAGCCGTGTTAGTCTGGATCTGTAAAAGCGGCAACGAGTCCTGTGGCACCTTATAGACTAACAGACGTACTGGAGCATGAACTTTCGTGGGTGAATACCCACTTCGTTGGATGCATCCGACGAAGTGGGTATTCACCCACGAAAGCTCATGCTCCAATACGTGTGTTAATCTATAAGGTGCCACAGGACTCTTTGCCCCTTTTATTAGAAAATAAAGCGTTCATGTTTCTGAACGTACCATTTAAACAAGTTTTTGACTGGGTCCTGTAGAGGAAAGTCTGTTTTGAAAGGCTCCATCAGAGCAATGTATAATCACTGACGAGCACTTCCTCTTGTGCTGTTACTTCTCACGGTAAAATGTTTCAGATGCCTGATGGCAGTGAATGCGCTTGGCTCTTAGTCCAGTCCTCCTGTTCAAGAAGTAAAAGTAAGAACTTGGCTCATGAAAAAGGCTGAGAGGTAGATAATGTTATAACAGAGTTGTGTGTGAAAATGAGCGTAAATTGCTCTAGTACATCTTCTGCCTGTCAGGAAGTGTGTACAGAAATAAGTGTCATTCACAAAGTGTCTTCCCAGCCCCCAAGTTGCTTGAGCTACATTACAAAGATTTGCAACAAAAATACCAACTCAGCTCAACCTTCTCCATGATGTAGCAAGGGGCCACCCTATAACATGTAACCACATCAGTGGGGGAAGGAACGGGTTGTAATAAGTTAAAAGAAATGCTTCTGAAGAATCATTTTTAAAATGTTTTCAAGGTGAGGTGTGATGGGATAAAGCTGAAGGGATTAGGAAAGTGTCCATATTTTAGGAACCACAGTGAAAGTCCTGTTTTCTGCTAACCTATTGAGCAAATGGTGGAATCCCTAAAAGCAGGGGGCTTCTGAACACCACACGGTGAGGCTCCAGGACCAGGGTCTTATTTAGTCTCTCTAAATACTGTTATGGTTGGTTAAATTGATTAGTTTAGCCCCTGCTATGTTGCTGGATAGTCTGCATCACAGACTGCAATGCACAAACTATTAATTGTCTCAGGTTTTTCCCCTCTGCCTTTATTCAAACCACCATATGTCAGTGTGCACTAGTGAACTTTTAGTGCGCAGCAGCAGGATCAATGGGGATGCTTAGTGTGTGGTATGCTGAAACGCAGTAGATTTATACCCCAGCTCAATATGCAGTAAGTGTTCGTATAGACAGGCCTTTAATCAGATGTGGTGGTGTGGAAATGATCAAACACACAATGTTGAATACACAACATTCTGTGTTCTCTCTCCAGCCCAATTTCTGGCTTCAAAACCGAACTCTGTGGTAGTCTTTCTTTTTGCTCCAATGCCCAGTGCCCTCAGCAGCCAGCAGTAAAGTGTTCCCATGCAACACAATAGATGTCTTTTTAAAGCTGAAAATTTGTGATAGTTGGGAGGCACATGAGGATTCTCCTCTGAAAAAGTGGCATTTGCTGAAGGAAAGATAACATTCCCTGAGGTTATCTAGTTCATACCTAAACCAGCTTTGTGCAGCAGAAGTAACTCTGTGAATAGGAGAAATGTTTTTTTTTTAAGTAGTTCTGCTGAGAAATCTAGCATTTATATGAGAGAACCTGAGCTAAGTCAGCTGCATGGCACCCTTAACAATGTGCTGTCTGTTCTTCTTCCCAGCCAATTCCTCGCCTCTTCTTCGCAGGAGAACATACAATTCGTAATTACCCAGCAACTGTCCATGGTGCTCTGCTGAGTGGGCTGAGAGAAGCAGGACGTATTGCAGACCAGTTTCTTGGGGCCATGTATACGCTGCCACGCCAAGCTACACCTGGCTTGCCCACACCACAGGCCCCTAGCATGTAAGGGAGATACAAGCTGCCAGACAGAGGAGTGATGGATTCATAATTCATCTGCTGTGGACTTGTTTTGGGAGCAAGATGTCTTCGTAGTCTGTAGCAGTAGCCACTGAAAGCACTGTGCCAGAAGTCACTTAATACCATCACCCCATTGGAATGGCCTTATGAAATATGATCTGACTATTGCCCATGCACCTGGTATACAGATCCCTGCCTGTCTGTTTGTCCGAGTGTCTATATATAGAGTCTCTTACTGCCAAACTGGTGAGGAATTCCTGTGGCAGTGCAAATATATTGGGAATCCAAGCTCCTAGTGTTTAGCTGGATTTCTTTTGGCACATAAAGAACCTACTAGTGTGTTCACAGTTCAGTAATTGCACAAAAGGTTTCAGACTCTCATAGCTGGTGGTTGTTGGTAACAGTGTAGAATTTGTCTCTTATGTGGACTTCTTTGTTTGTTTTGAAAAAAATAAAGTTGTCACCAAGTTCCTTTCTTCTTCTTTCATTTGAGAATTAAATTGGTGCAGTTGTCTCCTCCATAGTAAAAGCAGAGCTACAAGTAATGCTCATCACAGAACCACTCCAAAATAGTCCTTCAGCCACTGCAAAGTCATCTCTCACTTGGGATAAATAGCCAAATATAAATCAGGGGACTGGAAGCCAAGTGGGTGCCCTAACCACCAGGCTACAGCATTATTCCTTCACCCCCCACTCCCCCCATAACTGTTTGTTTATACAAAATAGAACAGCTTCAACAGAAGAGAATGAGGGAGCCCCACAATAAAATATCCCATGGCTCAATGGTTTGAGTACTCTCCTGAGGGGATGTGGGGAGAAATTGAATTCTTGTCTCCCACATCCCAGATATATTCTCTTACAACTTTTAGCCCAGTGGTTAGAGAGAATGCTGCTCCTCCTCCTGCATTTCTTGCAAGAATGGCAGACTTCAGGAGAGGGTTTCCCAGCTGTGAGTTGCTAGCATTGAGAGGTGCCGCCTCCTCCCAAACTGGACAAAACCTCCTGAGGGGATGGAGTTTAGGACACATTCCTCTCCTCAGCATCTCCTTTGGCTAGCTTTTGCAGCTCCCCATCTAGCACACTGTCTTTTGTGGATCCCATTCCTAGACCCTTATCTCACCTGCAGGCTCAGGTGAGTCAGGTTGATTAATGTGAAGACCTGGACACAGGAAACGAGAGAGAGACATTTTTAAGTAATAAAATCTGAGGCAAGAAATCTCTGTTATACAGTCTTCTGCCTGGTGGCTTTGGTCTCCTGAGTATCAGTCACATGCAAACCTAAGTTTGGGGTTTTGGTAACTTTTAAGCACACGTTCAGATGCTGAGTTTCTTGAATTCTACAATTACAAGCGAAATGAGAATGTACACTCTCCAGAGCAGGCCATTATCTTTTTGGCTAGCATGCTCCCAGGGCAGTGATAATGAGTTTTAGAAGACAGGAAGGTGTTGGCTGTTGCTCTCTCTACTTCTCTACCTGCATTTCTGGACTCTGGTTTTTGCAGTAGGGTAACTTTAACAAAAATTAAATTGCTAAATAAATGTGACCATTTTGTAAAAGTTACTGTTGTTTCTCTGCAGAGCTGTTTGATAGTAATCTCATTTCTGCGTAATGTGCAAAGCCTGCCAGATGTCTTTCTCTGAGCCATATGACATGCTGCTGCCAGGTGTTCTCATGCTAGTGTAGAGAAGTGCTGCAGCAATCAGTGCACTCTGCAGAAAAGAACATTAGGTTCCTATTAAATCCCCTCAGCTGATTTATTATATAACCATCAGGAATGAAGGAATCATTTTAGAATTGCAGACATGACGAACACAGATACTGAACTACTCCATTTGTCTTCACCTAGCCATTGTCTGACTTAGTCATCAGATGTAAGCATTCCTAACATGAGCTGCGCCAGCTGGCTGTGCCCCTAGGGATCCATATGGCAGCTGGAGAACATTGCACTCTAGCTACTCCACCAGCCACCCTATCCTGCTTGTGTCTGCACTGGGAGCTCCATGAAGGAAAGGTAGCAGCTGCCTGCTGCAGACTTCTCCACAGTGAGGAGTGGAGGGATCTGTGTACTCCCTGAGTGGAGCAAGAATCAGATTCAGTCTTTCTTATCTTTTTCTCTCTTGTGTTAATCCCATCAAATAGGGTCTGCTCTACAAGTCCTCTCCCTCCAAAGTGCTCTGTTCAATGTTATATTATCGGTCACACCACATGCTAACATGTCCTCCTTTGTGACATCTCACCACTACTTCTTAGGTTGGCCTCTGTCATGTTCCTTAAATTTTGATCGGTTGGAGTCTTATTCACATAGTTGTCAGGATCTTGCATTACATCGCCAGACCATCTGAGCCTGTAATCATTTTTTCATTTATGGGTGTTACTTGAGAACCCCTCCCATTGGTGTAGTTAGTGTCTATGCTGAAGCTGTGCTGCAGTAGCATTTCAAGTGTAGACAAGTTCTATGTGTCTCTTGAAAATGGGACTTATGCTCCAAACCTTGAAAATTTGACCCACACAGAGGGCTAAGATGGGAAGTGAAGGGAGTATACCAGGCCTAGCAAACTGGTTCACATTGGAGGGGAGAGGGCCACAGGACTAGCACAGTGCTACAGAGACAGCAGAGGAGCCAACCAGTTACCTTAGGGCCCCAAAGAATTCCTGTTCACTGCCAAGCAGAGTTTGAGGCAGTTTCTCTAGATTAAGGAATGTGGATTGAGTGAGTGAGCCTGAGTGAGTGTCTGATTGGCTGCTAGCCTGCAGGGGGCGGGCATTAGGGTGTCTGTGTGTTTGCGTCAGGGAAGCCTGGCTGTTTAAAAATAGCCGGAGCCTCGCGAACCAGCTGAGCGGCAGCGAACCAGCGGAGCAGCGGGGACAGCAGAGCAGCTCACAGCAGGAGTTTGCCTGGGACTGGTAAGTATCCGAGTGTGTGTGTTTGCTTGCTGAGGAAGTATCCGAGCGTGTGTTTGCTGGGAGGGAGCCTGAGTGAGTGTCTGATTGGCTGCTAGCCTGCAGGGGGCGGGCATTAGGGTGTCTGTGTGTTTGCGTCAGGGAAGCCTGGCTGTTTAAAAATAGCCGGAGCCTCGCGAACCAGCTGAGCGGCAGCGGAGCAGCGGGGACAGCAGAGCAGCTCACAGCAGGAGTTTGCCTGGGACTGGTAAGTATCCGAGTGTGTGTGTTTGCTTGCTGAGGAAGTATCCGAGCGTGTGTTTGCTGGGAGGGAGCCTGAGTGAGTGTCTGATTGGCTGCTAGCCTGCAGGGGGCGGGCATTAGGGTGTCTGTGTGTTTGCGTCAGGGAAGCCTGGCTGTTTAAAAATAGCCGGAGCCTCGCGAACCAGCTGAGCGGCAGCGGAGCAGCGGGGACAGCAGAGCAGCTCACAGCAGGAGTTTGCCTGGGAGTTCGCCTGGAGTGAGCCCAGTGAGGCTTACATCTTGCCAACGTCTCTGAGGAAGCTCCGTAGTAGGTAGGTGATATGGAAGGGGGAATTCAGCTGTTGTGACCTGCACTGGATGTGCCATGTTTGTCTTTCTTCCACAGGACAGAAGCGACTTTGTCTGTACAAAGTGCAAGCTGGTCTCCATATTGGAAGAGAAGATTGAAGGTCTGGAGCAACAGGTAACGACCCTGCGTTGTATACGAGAGACTGAGGATTTTCTGGACCAAACTCAGGATAGCCTTCTAGGGGCACAAAGCTCTAAAGATGTAGAGCAGGTTGCACAGAGGAGCCAAGAGGCCAGTGAAGAAGCTTGGCAACATGTGACCTCCAGAAGAGGTAGCGGAATGTCCGGGTTCCAGTAACACAGACACAGGTAACTAACCGCTTTCATGTTCTCTCCACAGGTACCAATGCGGAGAGTGGACCAGATGATATGTCTGGGGGGAGAAAGCAGAAGGAGACTCCGCTGGTTGGGAGGCATGAGATGCGATGTCCTGAGGTTGGAGGTTCCACGACCACCACTCCCAAGAGGAGAAGGCGGGTGGTGGTGGTCGGGGACTCTCTCCTCCGGGGACTGAGTCATCTATCTGCCGCCCTGACCGGGAAAACCGAGAAGTCTGCTGCTTGCCAGGGGCTAAGATTCGTGATGTGACGGAGAGACTGCCGAGACTCATCAAGCCCTCGGATCGCTACCCCTTCCTGCTTCTCCACGTGGGCACCAATGATACTGCCAAGAATGACCTTGAGCGGATCACTGCGGACTATGTGGCTCTGGGAAGAAGGATAAAGGAGTTGGAGGCGCAAGTGGTGTTCTCGTCCATCCTCCCCGTGGAAGGAAAAGGCCTGGGTAGGGACCGTCGAATCGTGGAGGTCAACGAATGGCTACGCAGGTGGTGTCGGAGAGAAGGCTTTGGATTCTTTGACCATGGGATGGTGTTCCATGAAGGAGGAGTGCTGGGCAGAGACGGGCTCCATCTTACGAAGAGAGGGAAGAACATCTTTGCCAGCAGGCTGGCTAACCTAGTGAGGAGGGCTTTAAACTAGGTTCACCGGGGGAAGGAGACCAAAGCCCTGAGGTAAGTGGGAAAGCGGGATACCAGGAGGAAGCACAGGCAGGAAGGTCTGTGAGGGGAGGGCTCCTGCCTCATACTGGGAATGAGGGGCGATCAACAGGTTATCTCAAGTGCTTATATACAAATGCACAAAGCCTTGGAAACAAGCAGGGAGAACTGGAGGTCCTGGTGATGTCAAGGAATTATGACGTGATTGGAATAACAGACTTGGTGGGATAACTCACATGACTGGAGTACAGTCATGGATGGTTATAAACTGTTCAGGAAGGACAGGCAGGGCAGAAAAGGTGGGGGAGTAGCACTGTATGTAAGGGAGCAGTATGACTGCTCAGAGCTCCGGTACGAAACTGTGGAAAAACCTGAGTGTCTCTGGATTAAGTTTAGAAGTGTGTGCAACAAGAGTGATGTCATGGTGGGAGTCTGCTATAGACCACCGGACCAGGGGGATGAGGTGGATGAGGCTTTCTTCCGGCAACTCACGGAAGCTACTAGATCGCATGCCCTGATTCTCATGGGTGACTTTAATTTTCCTGATATCTGCTGGGAGAGCAATACAGCGGTGCATAGACAATCCAGGAAGTTTTTGGAAAGCGTAGGGGACAATTTCCTGGTGCAAGTGCTAGGGGAGCCAACTAGGGGGAGCGCTTTTCTTGACCTGCTGCTCACAAACCGGGTAGAATTAGTGGGGGAAGCAAAAGTGGATGGGAATCTGGGAGGCAGTGACCATGAGTTGGTTGAGTTCAGGATCCTGACGCAGGGAAGAAAGGTAAGCAGCAGGATACGGACCCTGGACTTCAGGAAAGCAGACTTTGACTCCCTCAGGGAACAGATGGCCAGGATCCCCTGGGGGACTAACATGAAAGGGAAGGGAGTCCAGGAGAGCTGGCTGTATTTCAAGGAATCCCTGTTGAGGTTACAGGGACAAACCATCCCGATGAGTCGAAAGAATAGTAAATATGGCAGGCGACCAGCTTGGCTTAATGGTGAAATCCTAGCGGATCTTAAACATAAAAAAGAAGCTTACAAGAAGTGGAAGGTTGGACATATGACCAGGGAAGAGTATAAAAATATTGCTCGGGCATGTAGGAAAGATATCAGGAGGGCCAAATCGCACCTGGAGCTGCAGCTAGCAAGAGATGTCAAGAGTAACAAGAAGGGTTTCTTCAGGTATGTTGGCAACAAGAAGAAAGCCAAGGAAAGTGTGGGCCCCTTACTGAATGAGGGAGGCAAGCTAGTGACAGAGGATGTGGAAAAAGCTAATGTACTCAATGCTTTTTTTGCCTCTGTTTTCACTAACAAGGTCAGCTCCCAGACTGCTGTGCTGGGCAACACAAAATGGGGAAGAGATGGCCAGCCCTCTGTAGAGATAGAGGTGGTTAGGGACTATTTAGAAAAGCTGGACGTGCACAAGTCCATGGGGCCGGACGAATTGCATCCGAGAGTGCTGAAGGAATTGGCGGCTGTGATTGCAGAGCCCTTGGCCATTATCTTTGAAAACTCGTGGCGAACGGGGGAAGTCCCGGATGACTGGAAAAGGCTAATGTAGTGCCCATCTTTAAAAAAGGGAAGAAGGAGGATCCTGGGAACTACAGGCCGGTCAGCCTCACCTCAGTCCCTGGAAAAATCATGGAGCAGGTCCTCAAAGAATCAATCCTGAAGCACTTAGAGGAGAGGAAAGTGATCAGGAACAGTCAGCATGGATTCACCAAGGGAAGGTCATGCCTGACTAATCTAATCGCCTTTTATGATGAGATTACTGGTTCTGTGGATGAAGGGAAAGCAGTGGATGTATTGTTTCTTGACTTTAGCAAAGCTTTTGACACGGTCTCCCACAGCATTCTTGTCAGCAAGTTAAGGAAGTATGGGCTGGATGAATGCACTATAAGGTGGGTAGAAAGCTGGCTAGATTGTCGGGCTCAACGGGTAGTGATCAATGGCTCCATGTCTAGTTGGCAGCCGGTGTCAAGTGGAGTGCCCCAGGGGTCGGTCCTGGGCCCGTTTGTTCAATATCTTCATAAATGATCTGGAGGATGGTGTGGATTGCACTCTCAGCAAATTTGCGGATGATACCAAACTGGGAGGAGTGGTAGATACGCTGGAGGGGAGGGATAGGATACAGAAGGACCTAGACAAATTGGAGGATTGGGCCAAAAGAAATCTAATGAGGTTCAATAAGGATAAATGCAGGGTCCTGCACTTAGGATGGAAGAATCCAATGCACCGCTACAGACTAGGGACCGAATGGCTCGGCAGCAGTTCTGCGGAAAAGGACCTAGGGGTGACAGTGGACGAGAAGCTGGATATGAGTCAGCAGTGTGCCCTTGTTGCCAAGAAGGCCAATGGCATTTTGGGTTGTATAAGTAGGGGCATAGCGAGCAGATCGAGGGACGTGATCGTTCCCCTCTATTCGACACTGGTGAGGCCTCATCTGGAGTACTGTGTCCAGTTTTGGGCCCCACACTACAGGAAGGATGTGGATAAATTGGAAAGAGTACAACGAAGGGCAACGAAAATGATTAGGGGTCTAGAGCACATGACTTATGAGGAGAGGCTGAGGGAGCTGGGATTGTTTAGTCTGCAGAAGAGAAGAATGAGGGGGGATTTGATAGCTGCTTTCAACTACCTGAAAGGGGGTTTCAAAGAGGATGGCTCTAGACTGTTCTCAATGGTAGCAGATGACAGAACGAGGAGTAATGGTCTCAAGTTGCAATGGGGGAGGTTTAGATTGGATATTAGGAAAAACTTTTTCACTAAGAGGGTGGTGAAACACTGGAATGCGTTACCTAGGGAGGTGGTAGAATCTCCTTCCTTAGAGGTTTTTAAGGTCAGGCTTGACAAAGCCCTAGCTGGGATGATTTAACTGGGACTTGGTCCTGCTTTGAGCAGGGGGTTGGACTAGATGACCTTCTGGGGTCCCTTCCAACCCTGATATTCTATGATTCTATGATTCATCTGACTCTCCACAGGTCCATGGGCTATCCCAGAGGTAATTGCCCTGTTCTGTTCCTTCCCTCTGAAGCAGCAGCATTGGCCACTGTCAGAAAATGGGATACTGGGCTAGTTGGACCATTGGTCTGACCTAAGTATGGCCATACTTATATCCTGATGCAAAGAAGGATGGGTGAATGAGGGCATGTGTGGGCTCTCAGTGACTGGAGGATGCATATCCCCTCGCAAAGACTAATAACATGCTTGCCCTGCTGTCCTAAGTTTGTGGGGTTTCTATCACTGATCTGGTCCAGATGATTGGACAAAACCTGTATTTACCACCAACCACAGTCCCTTGCATTCCAGGTCCTGTCCCCAACCAGTTCCAGAGGTTGGTGCATGTTGTCCTGACTTATCTCTAAAGAACTCCCTGCCTGGTGTACTGGAGTGATAGGATTCTAACTGGCAAGTTTGAGGAATCTGAAAGAACTGGAAGTTGTCTGGAGAAGTTGTGGGTTGCCATTCTCAAAGTGAAGCCCACCCAGGGCTAGATTCACATTAGGCACTTAAATCCAAGATTTAAGCACTGCTGCCATTCACAAAACTACTACTCAGTTGCTGACTAACTCTGCGGGTGCCGGAGCTTCCACTGGTAAAGTCCCTAGTCACCTACATTTCTGCAGCGGGCGTGAGCAAACCTACCTAAGTCCTGATACCATTGAGCATCTTGGCACTTAACTGATGCCTAAGCCTGGGATTCACAATGAAGGTATTTCCCTATGGAGCCCAAATTGGTAAATGTGTTCAGAGGCTCCCTAAGAGCATGCCTATCGGATTGTGCCCCCAACCCTCCATTTATAGCCAACAGTGCAGTGGTTAGAGCACTCTCAGGTAGATTGTGGGAGCTCTGGGTTCATATCTGTGCTCTGCCTGATTTGGATCAGGAATATAAATCTGGATCTCCCACCTCCCTAACTGCTGGGCTATAGGGTATTTTGGGGTGGGCGTTTTTCAATCTCTCCTGTTGAAATTGTTCTACTTTGTATAAAATAATATTCATTGGCACAGTGACTGGACCCTGGGTGAGGGGTGGTGAGTGTGCTAGCCCCTAGAGATATACTTACTTTCTCTCTACTCCTGGGAAAAAAATTGGGACATTCACCAGATGATTGACACTTCTTAATGGGAAAGAAGGTTGGGCTGAAAAGTGATCACAGTTCACACCATTTCCCTTAGCTAGCAGGACAGCAAGATGGCTGGAACAGTTCCAGCACCAAAGTGAGCATTGGCTGGCAAGCAGCATGTCGATGCTGATGCCATGTCAAGAAGGCCTGGCTTTTCTGAAGAGCTCCACAAGGCAGAAGTGTGTGATCAGGCCACGGCTACAGATTTATCACTGGGATGTGCAGGTCCTGAATGAGGAGGGCGGTGAAAGTGCAAGACTGCTAAACCACCAGGATTTGCAAAACTAACCCTAAGATTTCCCATTGGAGGAGCTGGAAGAAGGATATTCTACAGCTTTCCTTACGGACTCTCAAACAGACTCAGAACTAGGAAGTACAAGGAGATTTGCTCCAAACTGAATCTACAAAGAAGCTGCTTAGTTCATAAGATATATGTGAAGGCAGGTGCATCCTTACTCAGTAGGCCTCCAAGAAACTGCCCCTACAGTCTTAAAGTTCTTCCATAACAGAAAGACCAGAGCCAAAGAAGTTGCATGGAGAGTTCAGAACCACACTTTCTGGCCAGGTTGGAATCAGTGATGTGCAAGTCTTTCATTACTGGTAGTTTTAGAAAATGGCAAATGCTGCACCTAAACCATCTAGAGTTTTGTCACAGACTGGAAGACCCTCAGATTAGGAAGTGCTGGGTATTCTGCATCCATTGGCAAACACAGAAAGAGGTAACATGTACTTGAGGTAACAAAGTACTTTTCAAATGCTTGTAGACGTGTATATTTCCTGCCTGTGGAGCTCAAACTGCTGCCAGAATTTTGTAGAGCAATTTGTTTACAGGTTTGAGGCCCAATGTTCCTTAAACATTGACCAAATCCAAAATTGAGAATTAAGATTATTTTATAAGGTGTTTAGTGTCATAGAAATACACAAGACTAGAACAACACCATACCACCTGCAATCCAGTGGGTTAGCAGAGCATCTGAATCACACTCCTATCTATGCAGCAACTTTTGTAAAGGCAAATCAGGTAAATTGAGGTTGCTTTTTTTCTTATTGTACGAAGTGGTTGTTAGCTAGTCATCTACTGGCTGCAAACTTTATGTAGTGATGATTGAGTATGAAGTTACTTTGCTAGTAACTGTTGAGTGGGGCAAATATTCAGAAGAAATATCACAATCCAATAGATAATGTAATCACTGGCAGGCTACCTTTTTTAACTTGTGGAAGCTATTAAAGTGAATTAGTAAAAAGCCTCTCAAAATCATAAGGAGTGCTGTGATGCTGCACCCCATATTCTTCAAAATATGGTTGATATAAATATGGCATAGCTAAGATGTATTTTATGAAAGATGGGTCATGTATTGTTTCTGTATCTGAAGTTAGGAATATTGACTATGTAACAATTACAACTGTGTGTGTACTTTGCCTACTGTCTGGTGGACATTCCCCCATCAGCCTGAATGAGCCATTTAAGGAGGACAATAGAACTCTGAAGATACTAATCTCCCACCCTCCTGAGGAGCTTCCTGAGATGTTGCTTTGATGTTGCATGATCATCTGATGATATCACCTGGTACCGAGTACTACCTTGGACACTGCTAGTATTTTTCCACTGGAAACAAAGGGTTTCCCACCTTATGTAAATTCTATTTATGGATCAGAGTAAATCATTCAGCACTCTCCTCCATTGCCTGCCCAAGAGGGAAGACTTCTAAAAACACCTAAAGGGAAAGGCATGGGTGAGTCCAGGCATCTAGCCTGTAAAGAGTCATAACTGGAACTCGAAGCTGCAGACATGCTACAACCTGCCTAAACAACATTTAGGGTGAGAAATTACTATGTGTAACCTGTTTCTTTAGTGTATTAAGCTTAGTTTGCATGTTTTGTTTTATTTGCTCAGTAAACTGCTTTGTTCTGTTTGCTATCCCTTATAATTACTTAAGTTTATTAACTACAAAAGGTAAATTTTATTTCTTGTTCATTTCAAAACCCAGTTTGTGCAATTCAAATGCGGGGGGAGCTGTGCATATCTCTCTCCACATGGTGGGAGAGGGTGATATTTATGAGCTTGTGCTGTGAAGATTTTTCTATATAGTGCAAGACAATATTATTTTGGGTCTACTCCCCAAAGGGGGTGTGGACATAAGTGCTGAGTAAATCCCCAAGCTTATTCTTCCAACACAGTGCTGATTTCAGTCTGTCTGCAGCTGGGTGTGGCCTTACCTGTGTGTGTGTGTGTGCTAGAGAAGGCTTGAGGGCCCGACACAGTTAGGACAGGGTGAGGAAACCCAGGTTGGTGGAACGGGCAGAACCACTGGGACCCCACACATCAGTGGCATCCCAGATTGTGGGGTCCAATCCGTCACAAGTGCTATGACCCAAGGGCTACAGGTCAGGTGTGTGAGGAGGGCAAATTAGTCTGAGTCAGAAAGCAGAGAGAGATTTTGACCAAAACTACTAAAGTGTTTTGAGGCTCCATTTACAATTAAGACATTATCAGGTGTGCTGTATCAACTGGGGTACACAGATGATGTAGACGATTTGTTAACAAAATAAAACTGTACTGGGGCCCTGAGCTTACTGGCGCTGAGACTGGAAATAGAGATCTGCTAGCTCAGGGCTTTAGGCTGCAAGAGTAGCAGTTCCAGATACAAATCTGAGTAGAGATGACCCAGAAATAAAAGTGGCTTCAGGCAGTTCTGGTGGGTCTCTAACCATGGACTGTAAGCTCAGGTTTGGAGGACTGGCTCAGCCAGATGGAAGGGGACCAACTGAGGCTGGTAAGATACCAGGACGGAACCAAGCAATCAGACAATAGAGAGTGTGAAGGATGCCAAGATGGAACCCAGATTACCAGTTGGAAAAACATGGGTGCTCCTAGAGGTGAGGAAGATCTAAATTTTCTTCCATTAATAAATTGTTTGGGGTGCAGAGAGCTTTGGTATAGCTGGACCCACTCCTCCATGGGAGCCCAGAGCTTGGGAGGTCCCCCATAGTAGAAAGAGAGAGCCTGAAACATGAGGTCTGGTATGAAGCCTGAGGCCTGAACTAAAGTAATAATCAGTCCCTGGTAATATAAAGCAAAATTAACAAAAGTCAGGCTGTGAGCAGCAGTCAGGCTCTGCCTGCGTGCAGACTCACAGAATCTGGCAAGAACAGGGCTGGTATTGCAAAAACGCACACGTTCCTGAGAAATGCTGGGCACAGGACACTCACACAAACACATTCCAGAAGGGTGGTACCAGAACACCCCAAGTATGGTACAAACACATGCCCCAAATATAACAGGAACACTTTGACCTCTCGCTTAAAGATAAAATCAGGATGACAGCATGAAGGATAGAGCTGTTTTGTACAAGGTAAAGGGTGGTAATTAACTATGTCAGAGGGGCAATATGTAACTTGTATGTGTCGTGGTACCAAAAGGAGCCTCGGAGGGAGTGTCTTTGGCCATGCAAGGTGGGAATGGAAAGTCCTGTCATTCACTGAGCTGAGTCCCTTGTCACAGGCATACATGTCTTAGTATCCTCATAAAGAGTGCTATTATCGGCCTTCGTCAACAATAAACCTGACCAGGTCCCTTCGCTATGAAACCAAGTCTTGTGGTCTTATTGGGCAGTTCAGTTGGCGCCTCTTCTAGCAGGAGCCCTACCCAGAGTGACAGTCCAAGCTGTGAGCTGGGCTTTCTTGTCAATTTCATGGCTCCAGCAGGGAGCCGTTAAATTTGACAAGAATGCCAACCAATAGCCTATATAAGTAATCTTCAGGGTCTACATAGATATCATCATCCTAATTACATTGAGATAAGCCCTATGCCTCTCATGGCGGTGGAGTTATTATGTCAGTGTACACTTACATCGGCGGGAGCAAGGCTGTGGTGTGGATTTAATTAGGTTATATAATTATAACTGATATAATTAGGCTGCTGTAAACTGCCTTATGTTGACCAGTGTAGACTAGGCCTTAGGCTCCTAAATCACCAAGAAAATTTTACCCTGAACATCCCTTTCTAACAGGTCTGTTCTCGCTCATTCAGGAGTGATAGGCTGGATGCAGGAATTGCTGGCTGTGTTCTCTGGCCTGTGCTATACAGGAGGTCAGACTAGATGATCTAATGATTCCTTCTAGCCTTGGAATCTATCAGTCGATGACTAACCAGAGGCCCAATGGCCTAAGCCCTCCCAGGCCTTTCTCAGTGCCTTCACATTCCCAGGCTCACTCTGGGAAAAGCCTAATAGCGCTGGGCCTTGCTGCACGATCTCTGCTCAGCAAGTTTGGACATTGACAAGCTAAAGCAGGGAGCCCATTCTCCTCAGTGAGAGTGTCCTGGCTCGAGCCCTGTCCCAGGTACACCAGGTCAAGAGCATCTGGTGAGAAGAACAGACTGGCAGTGTTCAGGGAGAGCTAGCGCATGAGGGATGTTCCACAAAAACTGGAAACACACAAGGAATCGGAATGCACCAGAAAGCCATCTGGCTTTCACCCTTAAATGACTGGCTGAGGCATAGGAGTGTTGGCTGAAGTTTGTCTGGAGGTGTGATTGGTAATGGGATAATATGCATTAACCCTGGAGAGCTCAGTGCAATGGCAGCAAGGTAGGGTGGGTGCTGGGGTTCCAGAAAATGAGTAGAGGAGCCGGAGGTGTGCTGCTAGAGAAGGCAGTATGTGTCCATCTCCCCCTCCCCCATTGTATCAGATGATTCAGCTGGAGGTGAGAGCAGTGGTTCTTCCAGCTGAATATTCACTGTTAACAAAGAATCAACTGGTGGGGTCAGTGCAGGCTAAGATGGCCAATTTTGGTTGGATGTATTCCTGGAGGGTTTGTCACATGACATAATTTTTAATTAAAGCTTAATCCTTAGTTTCTTGATACTCCAAGACAATCCTGGAAGGTTGGAAATTCTAGTGCAGGCAGGTCCCGCCAAGAAAAAACAAAATGAAGACAATGAAAGAAGGCACAGGGGCTGGGACTCTATTGCTGTGATCTGGGAGGCAGAGGTGGTGAGACATCAGCTGCAGTTCAGCTCACTAAAGGGTATTGGCAGGTACCTTTGGACTCAGATGCCACGCTCAAATTGGTATTTACTATTCCAATTGGGCTTTTTGAGCTCTAGATCCTCTGTTTTGGCCTCAAGGGGGCCCTGGCTACTTTCCAGTGGCTGGTAGATCGGTGACTAGATGGAATGGGGGAGTTTGCCCTGGCATATATAATCAGTCTGACTTGGGAACAGCATGTAATCCATGTAAGGTGGGTGCTTCCTAGCCTTCAGACAAAAGGCCTGACTTGCAGGGTAGAGAAATGCCATGTGAGGATGGCAAAAGAAGGCTATGTCAGCCATAGTGTGGGAAGAGACTGCATAAAACCAGATCCTGCAAAAGCAGAGGCTTCTTAAAAACTAGATCACTCACCAGACAAGGAAATGGGCACAATCCTTTATTGGAATGCTAGGGTATTAGCAGCAGTTCATCCCTTGTTTTTAGGACTCTGACTGCTTCGATCTCTGATCTATGGGGAAAGGGGAAGCCAGACAAGTGTCTGCTCCAAACACTGCCAATTGACCATCTGAAAATTGAAGGAAGCCCTGAGCTAGGTCTGGGAAGCCCAGACTTTGACAAGCCGACGTGGGGGCTGTGCTGTTGCAAAGTGATGAAAGGGGTGGGAGGGAGAAAGACACACCATAGTGTGCCCAAGCAAGACATTGCTTCTCCAAGAGAACAATGGTGCAAGGATATAAAGTGAATGTTTGGCCGTGGTGTGGTCCCTCAGCACATTACAGTGCTGCCTTTTTTGGATGCATTGCACTGGCCACTACCCTGGCTACATCAAATGAAAGGGGGCAGTTACAACCAGATCTGCAACTTAAAAAACAACAGCAAAAACCTCTCTCCCACAAGTGTCCACATCTCTGTGGAAAGAACTTTATCTAGGGGAGGTTGCTCTCAGGAAAATGCCTTTCACAGTGTGACTGAAGTATAAAAGTGAGGGGCAAAACCACCCCAAGTAATTTCTCGCCATCCAGCTCTCTCGCTTTTCACCTAAAAATACAAAAGAAACAGGCATTGGGCTTTGGGAGCAGATCCTGATCTGAAACATGGCTACCAGAAACTGTGGTAAGGGTTCATCTTGAACCAAGTCCAGTTTGTTCAGTTTAGTACTAGGAAGTGTTTTATCTTTATTTTTCTTGTAACCATTTCTGACATTAATGCCTTAATACTTGTGAACTTCTCTCTTTGTAGTTAAATAAACTTGTTTTATTTTTCAATCAAAACAAAGCCAGTGTTGTGAACTGTGTGGGTAACTCCATTTAAAGTGGCAAACTGCTGTATATTGACCCGTTAGAGGGGCAATGGACTTCATAGAGCTTGATGGTCCAGGCCTGGGAGTGTATTAGGGGTCACTTTGCATGTGGTAACTAAGGCTGGTGGAAGCTAGAGTGTATTGTACTGACAGGCTGCAGCAATACACAGACCCTCAGGGTGTTACCTGCATGCTGGCAGGCTGTTTGTGAGTAGCCCAAGTGGGAGCAACAACAGCAAAACATTGTGAGGCACCCAAGGTTGCAGGGCAAGGTGACACAGCCCCTCACTGATCTGGATTGTACCCCAGAATGTCAGAGTTCAACTGTAAAAAGTTAATGGAAGTTCATAAGTGTCACAAAAACCTATAACAATAAATGTTGATGAGAATAGGTGCAAGAAAACCAGACAGAGAAACTCGATTAGTCTACCCACAAAGACCATGTTGCTACCATCCAAGGACTGGTGAAATTATGCCAGAACTTAATGAAACAAAATTGGTGCGTCAGATATTAAGTTTAATTTGGTGGACAAAATAGTGAGAGGATAGACTATTCCACCCATCGTTCCCTTAGTGGGTCCTTAAAGAAAGAGACTTTGGAGAGAAAATGCAGAAATAATAGAAGAACGGAGGGAAGAACAGATGGACGCTACTGAAGTGAGCTTCACCATCATGGCTGCCACCCTCACCATCTCCTGGGTCCCCCGACCATCTTTGTCCTAATCCTGAGGAATGTCCTGACCAGCTCAGGCCAGAGAGAGGGATCCAGATGACATTGCTATGCCTACCACCTCCAGCTGAATACCAAACACCACCTGAGCAGAGGCACCATGGGGGGAGGGGAGGAGAGGAGGAGGCAGAGTTTCATACCACCACCCAGGAGCGATGTCATTTGCTCCTCTCCTAGCTCCCCTTACCAGCTGGGAGCAACATTGCTGGCTCCTCTCCCTCCTCCCTGGCCTATTCTTTGCTTAGCAAATAAAAACACAGAGGTGTATCTGGCAGAACCAATAGCTGGGCTGGGAGTCACTGCAGCACTTTTTCATTCCTGAAACAAACACACTCAGGGATTGGTGGGGGAAGGAATCTCTCAAGCTCTGTGCTTAGGTCAGAAGATTTCATCATTATCTGCCCCTCACCTTCACATGGTGACATGATAAAAAGGCAGGAGTAAGCCCTTTGTGACACCAGTAGACACAGGGCTGCTCAGGTTGGGGAGGGGGCTGCCTCCCCAGCCACATTCAGGGGATAATCATCCCCACAGCCAACCCAGCTTTGGAAGTTTCAGGCTGCAAGAGCAGCGCTACAGAATGACCACCTGGAATCTTTTCCTGCTGTGAGAAAAAACTATGTGCTGCCACCAACACAAATATTGTTTAAAAGCCACCTAAAACTTTCCCATTCCTCCCCCCCGCTCTAATTTTGCAGTGAATGGCAGTACCCCAATATGGCCGTTTATTCTGCCATTTAGTCCCATTTGTGGGAGTCTTTCCTTTGATTACAATGAGCTTTGGGTCAGGGTCCATAGGCTGTGACACAGAAACACCGATTCCTCTCTGAATGCTGGGATTTTACCAAATCTCCCCAGAGTGGGGGTGCACTTTTCTGTGACCCTTTTTCCCAGATACCTTTTGAAGAGCTGCTGCCCCTCAACTGTTGCCCTCAAGCAGCCATTTTGCAGCTGTCTGCTGTATCTCCTTCTCTTCCAGCTGGGAAATATTCTTACCTCCTGTTGTACATTTCTGAGGGTGTCAGAGTCTTACAAGTTTGAGGACCACCTGTGAATTTCATTGAGGTGATGTTTACTCTCACCAATCCTTACCGCAATACACTAGGAACCTTCTTCCCAACTTAATCCTTTGTATTTAGTGTAATTATTTATATAAACCTTTCCATGCACATAAACCCAAGCAAATCTGAATAATTTGTAAGATTTGGCTGCCAAAATTTGTTTGTTATAGATCCATGCTGCTAATATACTCTAGATAGTGATTCTTTTTAAAGATATAGACCAATATGTTAATAAAAAACACACCTTTTTTTCAATAGATTGATTGGGCTACTTTGGGTCTAGTTTTTAAGTCACTTTGCATTAGAAATCTGGCAACTTTACACACACATCTCTAAAATGTGAAGTTTGTGCAGTCATGCTCATTTTGCTGATTTTTTCCAGCCTGTTCCTACAAATCCCATACCACATGGTGCTCTTCACTTCAGTGAATGTAAGAACAGCCATACTGCATCAGCTCAATTTGATTATGTTTTCCTCTAAGAAACTTGGCTTTCTAAGGATGAGACCCTTTTATGTACCAGGCTTTGAATCCTTTTTTAGAAGTAGGTATTAAGCATGCAAAGATGGTGAGCTTGGCAAGTAGTCACACCCTTCGTCTTTCTACCAAATTAAATGATATGCCCAACAAGTTAACCCCAGGTAACCTTTATTTTCAGGCCTATCATACTATTTTCTTAGATAAATCTATCTTATTAGCCCTGAATGTTTGTCCCTGTTGGGTTCTCTTTTTTATAATAAGTCTTTCTCGACAGAGCTTGAATTAAACTCATTTTATAGGTAACAATTTACATTTATGAAATAACAGAATCTTCCCTTGGAAAATACAATGCACTAAAACATAAACACAGTATATGTTCTCTTTTTGGTGTCTCAGCTTTCCACCTCCGTATGCCCAGCGTTTGAAAGAAAAGTTCTTAGGATGTTTCATTATATCTTGAGCAATCTTCTTCTGCAATCTTTTTTTCCCTGTTTTCAGTTCCAGCTGAAATAAAGACCTGTATTCCTTGATGCGATGTATTGCCTTTTTCACTGACCAATCATCCCTTCCCGCTGCTCCTTTCTGGGGTATAGTCCCTTTGCTGCCTGACAAGTTCGCTATTCCCTTCACTTGTCCACCTTACAAAGCTGTCCAGAGGTTTTGTTTTACTGTTTTTACTATTTTCTTACTTTTGCTACAGCTCTCTTCCTCCTTCTTTCTTAAGTCTGTTTCTCTGAATAGTTTATCTTTAATTACATCTTATTTTCTGTCACATTTCATTCTTGCTTTACTTTTCTCACAGTTTTCTAACAATGTTTTTCTTACAATTTCTTAGATTACTTAGAGACTCTTTAGTTATTTTTCTTCTTGATTAACTGCAGTGTTCTTCCTTTAATTTGTCTTCTTTTTCCCTTATCCAACCCTCTTTCCTCTTTCTAGGTGTGGTCTCTTTTGTGGCTGTCTCTACTATCCATACTTTCTCTGTCTTGCCTGTCCCTCCTGAACTGGATTTAGTCCCTTATAGCTCTGTTCCTGGCACCTTGCTGATGATGCAACTTGGCCACTGGGATCCCTACCCATTTACTGCATCCTGTCTTTTTTGAAGCACTCTGGGGGAAGTTGACATCTGCTCTCACCTGCTGGGGTTTTTTTCCTCTCCCCTCCACCCAAGAACCATCCTTGGTTTGAGCTCACCCACTTCAACTGCTTTGGAGTTCTCCAGAGCACCCAGCCCCCACCCCAGAGCAGCTATTTGGGGCTCCCCCTTTTTTTAAAAAAAAAGCCTCCAATTTAGGTGGTGCATTACACTGTGATGTTCCCCCTAGATATTCCAAGGACAAAGTGAGAAAGCCCTTAGACTATAATTTTAATTATATTTAGGCTGGAGGTTTTGAATCGTAATAATCTAGAGAATGTTGGAGGCAGTATGATTGATTATACTGCTGGGCCAATTTTAAGCTCATCTTCTTTCTCTAACTTTTTAATGGCTTTTAAACTGAACAGTGATCATCAGCCATTGCAAGTGAATTTTTGCCCTCTGGCCACTTTTTTCAGGCTGGATTTTGACAGACTGTGTCTCACTCCTGATTTTGAAGCTGTAAACTCAAGGCAAATTAAGTGGCCTCCATTAGTTAGAATGGAGCGCGACTCATATCTACTGATTTGTTAGCTTTGAAGAACCAGCTTTTAGACCTTAGTGATCCAGTGCAAGCCCACATAGTTTTTATTGTGATTGTTAAAAAAATACAGCTGAGCTGACCACCAAACAAGGATATTTTTATCCTTTAAAAGATAAAAGAATCTGCTAGGATTGAGACTGCTACTACGGTGAGAAACAGCTTCAGATAAAGGCAAGGGCTATAAAAAAAGAATGATTGCCCTGATTCTATTAAGAAATTAATTATCCTTAGAAGGGAATACAAAAAAAATTGCTGAATAAGAAAAAGTTGGAACACCATGAGGCTCATTAGAAGGAATCTGAATGCACAGCCACAAAGAAATATTAATCTCTATTTTAGAAGTTGGTAGAAATGGGCTATGACAAGATTAAGGTAAATATTAAAGCCTTTATCCCACATATGCTTGGGAAAGACTTTTCCCGCTGCCTATATAATCATCTTCACACAATGAATTGCCAACATAGTGAGGAGGGCTTTAAACTAGATTCAAAGGGGGACAGGTGACAAAAGGCCACAGTAAAGTATAAAAACAATAACCTCAAGTGAGGGCTCAATGTTGGGGAAATGGAAAATTACAATAGGGTCATAGGAGCTACTAGAAAGAAAACAGTGGGGGAATCTGTTCACTATCTTTGATGTCTATATACAAACGCAAGGTGTATGGAGAAGAACTGGCACTATTAGTACATAAGGTAAATTATGACAATTGACATCACAGAGACTTGGTGGGATAACATGGCTGGATATTGGTCAGAGTGGGGATAGCTTGTTCAGGAAGGGGAAAAAAGGGAGGCAAGGTTACATTATACATCAGAAGATATACATTTGTTCTGAAGTCCAGAGGAGGTAAGAGGCAGACCAGTTGAAAGTCTCTGGGTGAAGAAAAAAGGGAGAAAAAAATGTATTGAAACACGGTAAAGGAGGAGGCAACTGTCTGGAATACTCTCAGTTGTTCCCAGGTGTGCATCAAGGGCAGGAAAACACTGGGTGCAATCCATGAAAAATTAAATGCAACATAGTTAGAGATATTAACCGTACTTTGCATAACTGCAGGCCAATGCACTGAAAAATTTTGCGCCTGACCCTGTAACAGCAAATCAAGGGGCACCTTAGGGTCACTGGTTCTCCAAACACATGCAGAGGTATTGGTAAACATATGGGCTTTAGTGGGGGCATATCCCAATGCCTCCCCTTCCCAGCAGATGTGTTGACCCACCTCGTAAAAGTGGACTGGCATTACCTTTTTTTTACACATTATGTGTGTGTTGGGGGGGGGAGGGGGCTCCATAGGCCATAATTGCCTGGTGTTGCCCTCTGCAATTCATATGTGCTGATGGTCAGTGGCCGTGGTCAGCACATATTGCTTAGTTTGTTATTGGGGTGGAGCCACCTCCTACATGTCGCGATGGACCACCCAATCCCAGATAATACGTGATGCCACATTCCCAGGATGCTAAGCCAGAATTGTACCCCCTCCTCCCCCGGCCAATGGATAATTGACCCTTTTTTTTTTAACCATGGCGAATTTTGAACAGTGGTTAAATTAACAAAGGAGGACAATAGCGTCAGACACCTGAGGATTCCCATAGAAAAATACCACCATACATACAGTGTTTTGCCCTGATGAATTTTGCAGGCTTGAAGTACGCAAGAGCGGTCCCATCACTCCTGTTTGGGGTGTCCCTGGGCTCTTGCTATTATTGCCTTGTCCTGTTAACAAAGCAAGAGGAAAAGAAAGAGAACAAATGTGCCTATTGGGGAAACTGAGGCATGGATGAAAAACTCCCTAAATTATTAGTTGTCCCATTACAGCCCTCCCTGGCTTTCATCACGGATGTTCTTTGCCTGGTTTAGGAGGTTACAACAACAATATTATATCCCAAGATTAGTAATTGCTATTGCTTGCCAAAGGGCTTCCCATTTTACTTTCACTCCAGGCCACCACAGGAGGAAATCCAGGAGAGGTTTGGGGCCACCCACCAGGTATTTTGCTGTGGCCCTGCTGTGTCTATCCGGATTATGCACTGTTTTTAAGGCACCTCCCCTCCTGCCTTCCATGGCTCAGGCTTCTTTGGCCACTAGAGCTAGGAAGAGCCTTTGGAGGTATTTTTCCTCCTTCTAATTATGATTATCCAGACAATTTTATGGACAGGTGGAGACTCGGATGGTCCAGGCAGCTGGCTGGTCCACAACCAAAGCCCATGATGCCATGACCAGAAACCTAGGGAGAAGCATATGTTTTGAGCGATTGGCATGTGCCCATTTTAGTTTGCCTGGTAGCTGAAGCCGGTACACTACTGGGGAGATGCGGTTTACGGACTCGCCCACTTGGCATCTAGCATGTGGGCCGCCTTCCCCAGCTTTTGCAACATTACCTTGTTTTTAATTTGCCACTCCTGGATGTCTTTAATGATGATTCCCTTATGCTTGGCCTTTTCCTTATTTAAAGCGGTCTTTACAGTTTTGCGGGTTTTACATAGCTCCTCCCTCCACTGGGCAAAGCTGAGACTTTTTTGGTTGTGGTAAACAGTAAATGTGATTATTGGTAAACACAGTACTTACATTACATTTACATTTGTTTACTAGAGGGTTGCTAACACTTTCATTCTCCCAAAACACTTCTTTCCAGGAATTAACATGTACATATTGCCCATTATTCAGTACTTTGGTCTTATTATTTAATTTATTCCACATACAGGATCCTAGTGAAATGTCTTTACTAAATGGCTCTGGAGCAACAGGCAAGGACAAGCACACCCACTTTTGAGGAGTCCACTCGATACAACTTCTGGTGTTTAATAGCTTCCCTCCCTCCCCAGCCCATTGGCTCGAGGTCTAGGGTAGCCAGGATTTCATGTGCCATATGAGGAGTGGGCTAATTTTTCATATCTGTGCTTTTAGAGCTTGTTGGTGTATGTTTTTAACAACAATTTCCCTAATCAAAAGGTTTGGCCTTACTATGCCAGAAACATTCTGCATCCATTCGTACTGATAAGTATTAAACAGTGATCTTTTGCTTTGCTTTAGCAAGTGTAACAAAACCTGTGTTTTCTGATATTACCCAAAACATTTTGTGTTCCAAGGTGAACAAAGCAAGTATTTGCATTTCAGTACATCCCATAGCTATAGCAGTATGGTTTTTTTTTTATTTTTATTTGTTTTTGTATTAGGATGTCCTGTAGCTGGGACAGAGAGATGAATTTATTTTTAATTACCTTCAGTTTTACAGTATTTATAATTTCTGCTTTAAAATCAATTTTTTCTAATATGGTGTCTGCGACCTGAGGAAGTTTTTCTGCAGCATTTGGTACACAACAGTGCTAGCAACAAGACAAACAACACCGCAAGACAAAACACAGACACAAAACACAATTTTTATTGTTACAGTAGATGTATGGTATTTTGGGTTGCTTTTTAGCTGGCATTAGCTTTTTCTATTGTTCTGAAAGACAAGAAAAACATATTTCTACCCCTTTGGGGGTGGCAGATTATTGCTTAAAATTATATATATATATATATATATATATATATATATATATATATATTAACAAATACCCTTGCTGGCTGCCAGCAAAACAGAGGAATTACCCACATATTTTCCTGTGTTTGTTCTATAGGCAGACCAGGTTTCAATGGCTTTTACTTTTATTAGTTAGGTAATTTGTATTAACACAGATGCTTTTTAGCTTGCTTTTGGATTCAAAGTTGTTAGCAGCTCAGAGACTCTGTCTTACAAGGGACACAATTAACTTTTACCAGAGTTTTGACTACTGCAGTGGTTTCCAAACTTGTTCCTCCGCTTGTGCAGGGAAAGCCCCTGGTGGGCCGGGCCGGTTTGTTTACCTGCCACGTCTGCAGGTTTGGTAGATCTCGGCTCCCAGTGGCCTCAGTTCACTGCTCCAGGCCAATGGGAGCTGCTGGAAGTGGTGGCCAGTACATCCTTCGGCCCACGCCACTTCCAGCAGCTCCCATTGGCCTGGAGCAGTGAACCGCAGCCACTGGGAGCTGCGATCTGCCAAATCTGTAGACGTGGCAGGTAAACAAACCGTCCCGGCCCACCAGGGGCTTTCCCTGCACAAGTGGCAGAACAAGTTTGGGAACCACTGGATTACTGTTTACTTTTAACTTTTGCTTTTAAAACATACAAAAATTTGAAAAAGAAAACACAATCTATTGTGGCTTCCTTTGGAGCCCTAATAGGTTTTTAATTAAGTAGCAAGGTATGTTTGCATTTTTTAACTCCTTCTACAATGTATGCTGCTTTGTTTTTACATATCTGTATATAAATTATATTTTCTTTATATATTTGGGGCAGTTAAATTTTAATAGAACCTTCTTAAATTTTTTTAGCAAATTTGACTAAATTGTTTATAGTCAAATGATTTTAGTTAGATAGTTTTTTTGCCAGGATCATTTACAGACATTCCTTTGGAAAAGGGCCCATTTTTCCTTCAGAATGGCTGCAAAGAAACCAAGATTTTTTTTTTAACACTTTTCCTTTTTAACACTTTTACGTTTAACTGCTTAATTCCCTCCAGTCTTTGCAGAGTTAATTTTTTACTTTTTTTTTAAATTACTGCTTATCTTCCAAAATTACACCTTTATTAACTTATATTTTACCATTTTAAGTACTATTTTAGGGATTTGAATTTTCCATGCCTGTACTTACTGCTTTTTTTATTTTTGCTTTACTTTTTAAGGCTTTTAACCTGTTCTTTAATTTTTTTATTTGCTGCCTAGCTGCTTGTTTGGGCCCAATTTTTTTTTTTCCTGCTGCACTGTAGCTTTCCATGGGAACAGGCTTTGTTCCATGACCAATTTAGCAAGAAAGGTGAGCTCCTTAATTAGCCCCCACCCCTCCTGGTCCCTTTCCTCTTCATAATCACCCCATGGGGTGCTCTCCTCATATTTGGGGGTGCCATACATACGACCTTCTCCCCCTTCACCCACTGGACCTCTCCTTGGTCTTAATGAGGGCTGCTATAGAGGTGCAACAAGGTTCTGCCCAAAATTGAGGATCCTCACAAAGGGAGAGATCAAAGCCCTCACAAGTCATCCCCCATGAGGCTCGCCACCTGAACTGAACGTATGGCCAACTGACATTTTAACTGTTTAATTTTCTTTTTATGGCAGGCACACTGCCATTGTGGCATATGCTAAGCATGAATAGTCAAGTCTTTGACTAGTCTCTGAAGGATTGGTACTTGCTTGGCCAGTGCTTCCAGGCGGGTGCGTTTTGCTTTTTTTGCCTGGAAGTCCTGTCTCAAGGCTTGCAACCTGTCCTGGGTGTAGGCTTGGGTTGTTGCCTGGTTAGTAATCTGTGCTTTTAGTTGCTTCATTTCCACCAGCTGTTGGGTACACACCTCTTCCCTTTCCCTCATTTCCTCTTTTGTCCCAACAATATTTGATACCACATGGCTGTTGTAGTCCAAATTAATTCCACAGCTGCCCCTAGGTTTTTACCCTTTTGCTTTTTATATTTGGCATACAGGTCTAACAAATCCTGCCAAGTTTGCACCTTTTTTTGAAGCTTTACCACGGAACCCCAGGGATTGTATCCCACCTTAGTGAGAGCCCTCTCCAGCCGGAAGAGGTCCTTAACCCCGCTTTGAAAGAGGCAGCAGAGTCCCATCCCTCTTTGCTCTTAAGATTTTTTAATCACTTGAGATTTTACATAGTTTATGTCAGCACCAGGGCTTTTAATATTACCTCCTTGGGCCAGAGGGAGAGACACCAAGACTCCTTCCATATTACTTGGTTCAAATTCACCGAGGAGTCATACATCAAAATCCTTCCCAGGCAGAACGAGACACCCTATGTCCTCCTCTTCAACTCAGGCATGCTACGGCTGAGGGTGTATGCACCGAGGATTATATGCATGGAGCAAGACTTTCTGAGTCCTCCTACTACTACCCCGGATTTCTACAACCGGGAGTATACCCACCTGCACTCTACCCCCGCCAACCAGGGTGGAGAGAGGAATGCTAAACCTCTTTTCGGTTTTCAGGCCTACTATGGCTGAGAATGAAGACACCTTTAATTATAAAATCCTTAAAATGTAAAAACAACAGTGCTGGACAGGGCAAACATGAAATACCAAGGGCAAAACAGTTGGTGTACTTTGCAGGGCTCCGCCCCCCCTCTGTAATTCTCCACCAAAACTGTGACAGATTTTTGTTACCAATCTGCCTGAAGCGTCAGGTTATTTATCTGAGGCCACAGGATTGTTAAGGGAGGAGATGATGTAACACACCAAGTGTTTAAATTTTAAAGCTTATTGATAAAATAATAAAATTACAGTGGAGAGTGATGGGTGCTTCCCATGTCACTCAGAGGAAGGAAGAAAGCATTAGTGTCCCAAGCCCTAACCCACTTTCACACTCGCATACACCCGACCCAAAGCTGACCAAGCCTGGGTGTAACGTAAGAAGAAGGGGGGAGGGAAGGGTGGATGGGAGTGCTGTCGTGGGCCCAGGTTGTTCGAGGATTTGCTGTGATTTTTAAGTTGCTTCAGCCCTTAGGAAGGTTTTAAGTCCCGGGCTTCTTGGGAGGGGTGCTTTGTTTAGGGACCTTTGCTCCTGGTGTCCTCTGTGCCAGTCCAAACCATCTTTTTAATGGTGTTTTCAGTTTTCTTAAAACACCCTGGCTCCAGGGGCACAAGGCTTGGCTCCCCCCTTGCTGTTTTGCTGGTGTTTTAAATTTTTGCAGTTTTAGACCTTTTTTTTGTTTTTGTTTTGTTTTTTGCTGGCCTTGCTTGTTATGGGTTGGCTTTGCAGGTTTGTTTAGTTGATTTTTTTTTTAACAGCTAATTGGTAGATTCCAGGCCCCACTCTTTCTTGGCAGGCAGCCAAGAGTCAAATGTGTGCCATGGCCTTTAGCTGGCTAAAGTCAGCGTCTTATCTTTGGGCTTAGCAGGACCATGGAGTTAACCCATTCTTTGCTCTCTTCCGTCTCCCCCTCCCCCCCCCCGCCTCTCGTGACCTGCAAAGGAATCCTCCATTCCACACTCACTCACACTTTTAACCCTTTCCAAAATACCCTGCAATAGCGTTAACAATATACAATGGTAATTTGCCTTCCCCAGGGGAACCCCTGAGGTTGTGACAAATGGACAGTAACCAATTTATCAAATATTGCTGTGTTAGGATTTAGTATTGGTCCCCAGAGACTGAACACAATTGTTTTGAATAACGTGCCTCAGTTAGGATGCAGTGTCACTGACCCAAATTATTACTGGTACTAACAGGGAATTTGTTTACTCACATTGTAGTTACCGTGTAACTTAATTTTTTTACCAATTTGTTTTTTCCTTTCTTTATTGTTGTTTGCTGCCATTAGTTTGTTAATTTTTACCTGTGTATTGGTGAAACAGTTTAGAAATGCTATGCAAATTGTCAATGATGTACAGTAATAATATAGCAATACTACAGTTGCTTTTACACAGTAGCCAAATTCATCCATATTTAGATGCTAAAGATTTAAAACCACAAGCACATGAACTAACTTTGCTTAATAATATACAATTTAAATGACATTTAGACCTGGTCCACTTAGTGGTTTTTAGCTGATTGCCTATTTAATTGTCCATATATGGTAGACTGAGGTGTAGTTGACCAGTCTGTTATTTATAAAACACTTCATTTTACTTTTCTTGATGCTTGAGAGTTTTTTCACTGTGTACTGATATCTTCTGGTGTCTTTGAGGTGTGATATAGTCTAGTGTCTTTGGTCTGTGGGATGCAATCTTAAACAGCATAAGTTAGTTAACATAATAAAGTTTTGTTTGTTTGTTTTACATTTTGTCTTGTTTTCAGTAACCCAAATTTAATACACAGATTAACTTAGTTTGTTTACAGTGTAATAGGGACCAAGTCTTTTATAACACAAGCAATATTTTTGCAATTGTTGCATAGACGTTAATTTTCATTTGAGGTGCCTTACTAACTTTGTATACTAATGTGACCAGATTCCCAGGAGAGCCAGCTGAGGTCATTCAATTAGGGTGAACTGTAAAGAATGGGGCAGACATGGTAGATATTCCAATAAATAGATTTACTAAGCCAGCAAAAAACAGCTTCTTTATTACCTCACTGGTTACTCAGAAGCCAACAACACAGTTCCCTTAAAGTAACCCCGCCTCAGGCCTCCACCCAGAAACCCAAGTCAAATATGATGAGGATTACTGAAAATTTTATTCATCATATAAGAAAGTTTTATCAATCCCAAAGGATCAGACACATTACCTCCCAGGTTAATGAATATTCCAGATCTTACCCAAATACACATTACAGCCAATTCTTATTAACTAAACTAAAATTTATTAAAAACAAAAGAGAGCGAGAGTATGGTTAGAAGATCAATGTACATACAGACATGAGTTCAATTCTTGAGGTTCAGATCCATAGCAGAGATGGTGAGCTTTGTAGTTACAAAGAGTTCTTTTAGAATTTAGTCCATAGGTTATAGTCCAATGTGCAATATCATATTCAGGGTGTTCCAGTTTAGGACTGGGATCTCAATCCCTATGCTTTAGGCTTCCCCTGCATGAAACCTCAAGCAGATCTAAGATGACAGGATCAGGACCCAAGGGTCTTTTATACCATGCTCTAGCATCCACTTGACCATACAGTCCTGGGTAAACAATAGGCAATCAGGGCCATTTTGAAGTAGGTCTACTTCCTAAGCATTGCCGGTAATTATTCACACAGATTAACATAAGGCAATTGCCTGTTTTTCCACTATTCGCAGATGATTTGCTATACATTTCAAAGAGAGATAACTACAGCGAGAAATTTTATGTTTACAGTTCATTTAAATGTTAAGATGGTCTTTTGATCTCTGAATTAACAGAATACAGCATAGACAGGGACTGTTTGATTATATTGTTGATCTCGACCAAAAAATATGTAAATACACAAAACCACAAACATTATCTACCCCTATGTTTTTAAGAGTTGAATTTGAGTCATTTATCCTGCAGGACACTTAACCCTTTCTGCTCATGCATCACAACTAAATATAATGCTTAACCGCTAAAATAATTACTCATAATCTTCTATGAGAAGGTGTATTGCTTTCCCTCGCTGAGCACTCTGTTTTAACAAAAGAGTTAATAATAGAATTTTTACCCAAACTTCTTAGAGTCAATTTGCTTGTGATACCAATTCCTCTTTTGTTAACTGTTTAGAAATACAAAATTTAACAACCACGACTTTCCTTTAACATAATATAAAAGAGAACAAAAATTAAACCAAAATGAATTTTAAATGCAAGTTTAGGCAAACACTTTGAGGGTATTCAATTTTCATGACACTTCATTGTGTTTGGGAGGCAAAGGTGGAAACTTGTTGAAATTGTTTGGTTAGCTTTAACATTTTTCAACATAACCAGACATAGCATAAATTGTAGGGCTGTTCATTAATCACAGTTAACTCTCACGATTAACTCAAAATTATTAGTAGTGATTAAAAAAATAATCACAATTAATAATAGTTTTAATCGCATTGTTAAACAATAGAAAACTAATTGAAATGTATTAAATATTTGTGGATATTTTTCTACATTTTTATATATATTGATTTCAATTACAACACAGAATACAAAGTGTATACAGCTCACTGTATATTATTATTTTTGATTACAAATATTTGCACTATAAAAATTATAAACAAAAGAAACAGTATTTTTCAATTCACCTCATACAAGTACTGTAGTGCAATCTCTTTACTGTGAAAGTGCAACTTAAAAATGAAGATTTTTTTTTGTTAAATAAATGCACTCAAAAACAAAACAATGCAAAACTTTAGAGCCTACAAGGCCACTCAGTCGTACTTCTCATTCAGCCAATCGCTAAGAAAAATGAGTTTGTTTACATTTACGGGAGATAATGCTGCCCACTTCTTATTTACAATGTCACCAGAAAGTTAGAACAGGCAGCACTGTAAGGTATTTACATGCCTGATATGCTAAACATTCATATGCCCCTTCATGCTTTGGCCACCATTCCAGAGGATATGCTTCCATGCTGATGATGCTCGTTAAAAAAATAATGCATTAATTAAATTTGTGACTGAACTCCTTGGGAGAGAATTGTATGTCTCAAGCTCTATTTTACCTGCATTCTGCATTATATTTCATGTTCTAGCAGTCTCGGATGATGACTCAGCACGTTGTTCATTTTAAGAACACTTTCGCTGAAGATTTGACAAAACGCAAAGAAGGTACCAATGTGAGATTTCTAAAGATAGCTACAGCACTCGACCCAAGGTTTAAGAATCTGAAGTGCCTTCCAAAATCTGAGAGGTGTGGCACATGCTTTCAGAGGTCTTAAAAGAGCTACACTCTGATGTGGAAACTACAGAACCCAAACCACCAAAAAAGAAAATCAACCTTCTGCTGGTGGCATCTGACTCAGATGATGAAAATGAACATGCGTCTGTCCACACTGCTTTGGATTGTTATAGAGCAGAGCCTGTCATCAACATGGACGCATGTCCTCTGGAATGGTGGGTGAAGCATGAAGGGACATATGAATCTTTAGTCCATGTGGCATGTAAATATCTTGTGATGCCAGCTACAACAGTGCCATGAGAACACCTGTTCTCACTTTCAGGTGACATTATGAACAAGAAGTGGGCAGCATTATCTCCTATGAATGCAAACAAACTTGTCTGTCTGAGCGATTGGCTGAACAAGAAATAG
Organism: Dermochelys coriacea; assembly: GCF_009764565.3. Taxonomy (NCBI): domain Eukaryota; kingdom Metazoa; phylum Chordata; order Testudines; family Dermochelyidae; genus Dermochelys; species Dermochelys coriacea. The sequence continues at coordinate 19,512,724 of NC_050086.2, read as the reverse complement.
GACTGAGTGGACTTGTAGGCTCTAAAATTTGACATTGCATTCAAAACTAAAACAGGGGTTTTTTTGTACATAAGTCTACATTTATAAGTTCAACTTTCATGCTAAAGAGATTGCACTACAGTACTTGGAATAGGTGAATTGAAAAATACTATTTCTTTTGTTTGTTACAGTAGAAATATTTGTAATAAAAATAAATATAAAGTGAGCAATGTACACTTTGTATTCTGTGTTACAATTGAAATGAATATATTTGAAAATGTAGAATACATCCAAAAATATTTAAATAAATGGTATTCTATTATTGTTTAACAGTGCAATTAATCGTGCAATTAATTATGATTATTTTTTTAAATTGCGTGATTAATCGTGATAAATTTTTAATCGCTCAACAGCCCTAATAAATTGTTATATTTTTAAGATTTTTGCTATAACAGTCTTATAACTATATTTAAAGGTGCAAACAAGTTTAAAGAAACCCAATAAGAAATTGACATTTTGTTAATATTACTTTTACTTTAATGTTGACATTCCCCTTACATTTTTTCCTTTGCATAACCCCCCCACTCTGTGATTAATAAAAGAGATTTTTTTGTTTGCAATTACTGTATTTTTTGAGGCAGAAATATATGTACATATATTTATAACTGAGACCTTTTTGAACTTCTCAAAAATAATAATAATTGGTATTAAAATATTATGATGGTTATACCCCAACCATAATATTAAAATAGTGTAGTACTACTTATATTAAAAGGTATGAAATTGACTTTTGTTGCAGCAAAATAAAAACTAAAAAAGTAGTCATGACACACACAACATACAACACAGGACAAACTTACAATTAAAAACAAATGGTATTGGAATTCTATTTATAGCTAAACAAAATAAGGCATTAAGATCTTAGTTATTAAAGCAATGCATTTACAAAACAGACAAGTAAACAAAAGGGTTAAACATTTACATAAACAAGTTATTACCTTTTTTATTTAAAACTTTTAATAAAAGTTGACAAAATTCATATGAAATTATTTGCCAGATTGGTATTAATTTTGTACTGAAAGGCATTTTCCATTACTTTATGTTAACTTTATTTTAAAACCCTGTTATATGGAAATAAGCAAAGCCAATGTTTCAAACATTAGTCAGTAGTTAGGATTAGAAGCAGAGTTTGTATTTCTGTTGCGAGGCAACCTATCTTCAAGAAAGTTAGGAGTAATTCCAGTTATTGCATTCCTGAAGGGTTAAAATGATTAATTGACTGGATTTAGCTAAAGTAAAGTTTTTACCTTGTTTACTCTTTGTTTGATTGTTGTTTTGTTCTATTTTCAATTGCTTTATCTTTTGGAGGTTTCTGTGAAAGCTATAACTTTTAAAACAAAGAGAGAGAGCAGAAATGAGGAGAGATGGGGGAGAAGGGGCGGTGGCGGAGGACCTAGGAAGGGAGAAAGACCAGAGCCAAGAAAGATTAACTCTATCAAAGTATCTTGGCCCTGCTCTACACTACAGGGTTAGGTCTAATTTAGACGCATTAGGTCACTTTTATAATGAATGCGTCTACACAAGCAACCCCGTTCCATCGACCTAAAGGGCTCTTAAAATCGACTTCTGTACTCCTCCCCAGCGAGAGGAGTAGTGCTAAAATCAGCTTTGCTGGGTTGAATTTGGGGTAGTGTGGACACAAATCAATGTTATTGGCCTCCGGGAACTATCCCAGAGTGCTCCAATGTGACTGCTCTGGACAGCACTTTCAACTCCGATGCACTAGCCAGGTACACAGGAAAAGCCCTGGGGACTTTTGAATTTCATTTCCTGTTTGGTCAGCATGGAGAGCTTAGCAGCACAGGTGACCATGCAGTCCCCCCAGAATCACAAACAAGCTCCAGCATGGAGCGAACGGGAGACACTGGATCTGATTGCTATATGGGGAGAAGAATCTGTGCAGGCAGAACTCCAATAAAAAAAAAGAAATCCTAATATATATGCCAAAATCGCACAGGGCATGATGGACAGAGGCTACAACAGAGACACACAGCAGTGCTGTGTGAAAGTCAAGGAGCTCAGGCAAGCCTACCAAAAGATAAAGGAGGCAAATGGTCACTCTGGGTCAGAGCCCCATACATGCCGCTTCTACGATCAGCTGCATGGCATTCTAGGGGTGGACCCTACCACTACCCCACCACTGTCCATGGACACCTGCAAGGGAGGAGTCTCATGCAACACGGAGGAGGATTTTGTGGATGAAGAAGAGGAGGAGGAGGAGGAGAATGTGCAGCAGGCAAGTAGTGAATCCGTTGTCCCTGGCAGCCAGGACCTTTTCATCACCCTGGGGCCAATACCCTCCCAAGGCAGGATCCCCGATCCTGAAGGATACCCAACCTCTGGTGAGTGCACATTTGTAACTACAGTACAGGGTTTAAAAGCAATAGTGTTTAATATTTGATTTGCCCTGAAGACTTGGGATGCATTCGTGGCCAGTACAGCAACTGGAAAAGTCTGTTAATGTGTCTGGAGATGGAGCGGGAATCCTCCAGGGACATCTCCATGAAGTTCTCCTGGAGGTACTCTGAAAGTGTTTGCAGAAGGTTTCTGGGGAGGGCCGCCTTATTTTGATCTCCATGGTAGGACACTTTACCACGCCAAGCCAGTAGCAAGTAGTCTGGAAACATTGCAGCACAAAGCAGCATGGCAGCGAATGGCCCTGGGTTTTGGTCGCATTCAAGAAACATTTGGTTTTTATTTTTCTGTGTTAGCCTCAGGAGAGTGATATCATCATGGTCACCTGGTTGAAAAAGGGGAAATTTTGTAAGGGAACAATAAAAGGACCCCGTTCATGCTGGGCTGTTTGCGTTTGGCTAAAAGGGATCATCCCATAGCCACGCAGCAGGGGGAGGAGTGAAGAGATCATCCTAAATAGCCATGCAGAGGGGTGCAGGGAGGTGTGTGCTGCACATCCACCCGAAAACTGCAGCCCTTCCTTTTAAATGGCAAACCCAGCCGGCATTGGTTGCTATGGGAAAGGAGGATGCTGCAGTTTGAAAATGTTCCCACATGTTATGAAGGCGTTAGAAGCCAAACCAGCGTACCCTTTGGCTTACCATGGCTGCCTGGAAACCGAATTCTGTTGCTCAGTTGTGTGTGATGTGTCATAAACTGGCAAGTGCTCAATATAAAAGACAAAATGCAACCTTGTACCTAAAGCACATGTGCTGTCTTCTGTGAATTGCTTGATTGTGAAAGAGTCTCCCTTTTGTTCTCAGAAATGTATCATCTTAAATTTTACTCCCTTTTTATCCCCCTGCAGGTGCAAATGTTTCTATGCTCCCCCATCATCTCCATCCCTGAGGTTATTGCAGATTAAAAGGTGAAAAAAACGCACTTGCAATGACGTGTTTTCTGAGCTCATGCAGACCACCTGCACTGATAGGGCACAGCTGAATGCATGGAGGCATTCAGTGTCAGAGTGCAGGAAAGCAGTGAATGAGAAGAGGCAGGATGCAATGCTGAGGCTAATGGGGGACAAACGGACATGCTCAGGCATCTGGTGGAGCTGCAGGAAAGCCAATAAGAGCACAGACCGCTGCTGCATCCACTGTACAACTGCCTGCCCTCCTCCCCAAGTTCCATATCCTCCTCACCCAGATGCCCAAGAGTGGGGGGGAGGGGAGAGGGGGGAGGCTCCGGGCACCCAGCCACTCCACTCCAGAGGATGGCCCAAGCAACAGAAGGCTGTCATTCAAACAGTTTTGATTTGTAGTGTGGCTACAATAAGCAATGTGCCCTTGTCCTTCCCTCCTCCCCTCCTTCTCCACCCCACTCTACCCCACCCAACCTGGGCTACTTTATTAGTTATCTTCCTTTTTTTTTAATTAACAAAGAAAGAACACATGGTTTCAAAACAATAGTGACTTTATTTCCTTTGCCAGCTGTGATCGAAGGGGCGAGGGTGGTTGGCTTACAGGGAATTAAAATCAACAAAGGTGGCGGATTTGCATCAAGGAGAAACATACACAACTGTCACACTGTAGTCTGGCCAGTCATGAAGCTGGTTTTCAAAGCCTCTCTGATGCGCAGTGCACCTACCTGTGCTCTTCTAATGGCCCTGGTGTCTGGCTGTTCAAAATTGGCAGGCAGGTGATTTGCCTCAACTGCCCACCCCACCATAAACATCTCCCCCTTACTCTTATGGATATTATGGAGCACACAGCAAGCAGAAATAACAATGGGAATATTAGTTGCGCTAGCAAACAGCGCCAGCAAGCTTTTAAATGTCCAAAGGCACATTATATCACCATTCTGCGCTTGCTCAGCCTACAGTTGAATTGCTCCTTACTACTGTCCAGGCTGCCTGTGTATGGCTTCATGAGCCAAGGGAGCAAGGGGTAGGCTGGTATCCAAGGATAACTATTGGCATTTCAACATCCTTGTGGTGGTGGCCCCCATAAGGCTTTATGGAAATATGCTTATGAATGTATATATGACATAACTGGAATATGTTTTATGCTACATATGCCATGTAACATCTCTCTGTAAAGGTTATGATCTACTGAATACATTCCCCCTATTGGTATGCAGGTATCATTTTTGTACTTGAAGTTATGAATATTGGCTGTATACTTGCTTGATTTATAAGTAAGCTTTGTAAGGCATTTGGTCAGCTTCCTTAGAAAGGAATTTGCAAAGTTAAGTGCCCAATCAAGAAGCACTTAATGGACAATGGATCTTGGAATGCTCCAATCCACAAGTCTACTTGAGGACATTCAAGGAAGCAGCCATGGTTCACATGCTACCTGTAGTTCTGAGTCATGCAGGGACATGTTTCAGAGTAGCAGCTGTGTTAGTCTGTATTCGCAAAAAGAAAAGGAGTACTTGTGGCACCTTAGAGACTAACAAATTTATTAGAGCATGGACTACAAGCCGTCAGGAACAGTATCCCCGATACTGTCACGGCTAACCTGGTGGCTGAACTTTGTGACTTTGCCCTCACCCATAACTATTTCACATTTGGTGACAATGTATACCTTCAAATCAGCGGCACTGCGATGGGTACCCGCATGGCCCCACAGTATGCCAACATTTTTATGGCTGACTTAGAACAACGCTTTCTCAGCTCTTGTCCCCTAACACCCCTACTCTACTTGCGCTACATTGATGACATCTTCATCTTCTGGACCCATGGAAAAGAAGCTCTTGAGGAATTCCACCATGATTTCAGCAATTTCCATCCCACCATCAACCTTAGCCTGGACCAGTCCACACAAGAGATCCACTTCCTGGACACTACGGTGCTAATAAGCGATGGTCACATAAACACCACCCTATATCGGAAACCTACTGACCGCTATTCCTACCTACATGCCTCTAGCTTTCATCCAGATCATACCACTCGATCCATTGTCTACAGCCAAGCGCTACGATATAACCGCATTTGCTCCAACCCCTCAGACAGAGACAAACACCTACAAGATCTCTATCATGCATTCCTACAACTACAATACCCACCTGCTGAAGTGAAGAGCCAGAGGAGTACCCAGAAGTCATCTACTACAGGACAGGCCCAAGAAAGAAAATAACAGAACGCCACTAGCCATCACCTTCAGCCCCCAACTAAAACCTCTCCAACGCATCATCAAGGATCTACAACCTATCCTGAAGGACGACCCATCACTCTCACAGATCTTGGGAGACAGGCCAGTCCTTCCTTACAGACAGCCCCCCAATCTGAAGCAAATACTCACCAGCAACCACACACCACACAACAGAACCACTAACCCAGGAATCCTTGCAACAAAGCCCGTTGCCAACTCTGTCCACATATCTATTCAGGGGATACCATCATAGGGCCTAATCACATCAGCCACACTATCAGAGGCTTGTTCACCTGCGCATCTACCAATGTGATATATGCCATCATGTGCCAGCAATGCCCCTCTGCCATGTACATTGGCCAAACTGGACAGTCTCTACGTAAAAGAATGAATGGACACAAATCAGACGTCAAGAATTATAACATTCAAAAACAGTTGGAGAACACTTCAATCTCTCTGGTCACTCGATCACAGACCTAAGAGTGGCTATCCTTCAACAAAAAGCTTCAAAACAGACTCCAACAAGAGACTGCTGAATTGGAATTAATTTGCAAACTGGATACAATCAACTTAGGCTTGAATAGAGACTGGGAATGGATGAGTCATTACACAAAGTAAAACTATTTCCCCATGGTATTTCTCCCCCCCCACCCCACCCCCCACTGTTCCTCTGATATTCTTGTTAACTGCTGGAATTAGCCTACCTTGCTTGTCACCATGAAAGGTTTTCCTCCTTTCCCCCCCTCCCCCGCTGCTGGTGATGGCTTATCTTAAGTGATCACTCTCCTTACAGTGTGTATGATAAACCCATTGTTTCATGTTCTCTGTGTGTGTGTATATAAATCTCTCCTCTGTTTTTTCCACCAAATGCATCCGATGAAGTGAGCTGTAGCTCACGAAAGCTTATGCTCTAATAAATTTGTTAGTCTCTAAGGTGCCACAAGTACTCCTTTTCTTTATGCAGGGACATGTGACTGGCCCATGTGACTCCAAAACTCCATATTGTAGCTGGGATTCTACACAGAGGGAGGGAGGGGTGTCCACCCACAAGAGAAAGTCTATTTAAACCCCGGATGGACCCCTCCATTTTGTCTTCAGCTGGCTAAAGAGATAGCCTCTCCACCCCCAAGGATTCCTGAAAGAAACTGGAACAAAGGACAGTAACTACAAGGGGTGTGAGTGATTGCTGGACCCAGACTAGAAGGAGACTAGTCTGTAAAAGGAAGCTTACTGGAACTGGTGAGGTTTTTATCTGTATTCAGTTTTATTACTGTACTAGACTTGGACTTGCACGTTTTATTTCACTTTGCTTGGTAATTCACTTTGTTCTGTTGGTTACTACTTGGAACCACTTAAATCCTACTTTCTGTATTTAATAAAATCATTTTTTACAGAGGGCGAACAATTTATGAGTTTACCCTGTATAAGGTTTATACAGTGTAGAACAGATTTATTTGGGGTTTGGACCCCACTGGGAGTTGGGCATCTGAGTGTCAAAGACAGGAACACTTCATAAGTTGCTTTCAGTTAAGTCTGCAGCTTTGCGGCATGTGGTTGAGACCTTGGGTCTGTGTTGGAGCAGACTGGTATGTCTGGCTCAGCAAAACAGGGTGCTGGAGTCCCAAACTGGCAGGGAAAGCAGGGGCATATGTAGTCTTGGCACATCAGGTGGCAGCCCCCAGGGGGTTTCTGTGATCCAACCCGTCACAATCCCCAACGGTAATTTTCCAGTCTGGGAAGTAAGTCCCTTCTTGCAGCTGCTCAAACAGCCCAGAGTTCCTAAAGATGCGAGCGTCGTGCACCTTTCCCAGCCATCATACCTTGATGTCGGTGAAACGTCCCTTGTGATCCACCAGTGCTTGCAGCACCATTGAGAAGTACCCCTTGCGGTTTATGTACTGGTTGGCAAGGTGGTCTGGTGCCAAGATAGGGATATGCTTTCTGTCTTTGCCCCACCACAGTTAGGAAACCCATTGCACCAAAGACATCCACTATGACCTGCACATTTCCCAGAGTCACTCCCTTGATAGCAGAATGTCAGTGATTGCATTGGCTACTTGAATCACAGCAGCCCCCACAGTAGATTTGCCCACTTTAAATTGATTCCCGACTGACTGGTAGCAGTCAGGCATTGCAAGCTTCCACAGGGCTATTGCCACTCGCTTCTCAACTGTCAGGGCAGCTCTCATCTTGGTGTTCCTGCACTTCAGGGCGGGGGAAAGCAACTCACAGAGTTCCAGGAAAGCGGCCTTACGTATGCAAAAGTTTCACAGTCACTGGGAATCATCCCAGCAACATTATGCGGTCCCACCAGTCTGTGCTTGTTTGCTGAGCCCAGAATTGGCGTTCAACTGTATCAACCAGCTCCACTGCTGCCATGATGTCCCAATTGCCACATCCCATGCTTTCAGGAACGTCTGTGTCCATGTCCTCCTCACAATCGTCCTGGTGCTGTCATCTCTTAGCCAGGTTCTGCACATACTGAAGTATAATGCGCGAGGTGTTTACAATGCTTACAACAGCAGCGGTGAACTGAACGGGCTCCATTTTTGCTGTGCTATGGCGTCTGCACTGGTAACCCAGGAAAAAAGATGCAAAATTATTGTCTACAGTTGCTTTCATGGAGGGAAGGAGGGAGGGGGAGACTGACGACATGGACCCAAAACCACCCGCAACAATGTTTTTGCCTCATCAGACATTGGGAGCTTAACCCAGAATTCCAATGGGCCGTGGAGACTGTGGGACCTGTGGGATAGCTTCCCACAGTGCACTGCTCCATGAGTCAATGCTAGCCACGGTAGTGAGGATGCACTCTGCCAACTTAATGTGCTTAGTGGGACATACACAATCGACTGTATAACATCGATCTCTAAAAATTGACTTCTATAAAATCAACCTAATTTCGTAGTGTAGACATACCCTTAAAGTACAGGCAGCAGTAGCGAGTTTAGCAAACTGAGAAAGGATATAAAGGAAAACTTAACTGGTATGTAAAAATATTTGAGAAAGAGGTTCAGCAAGGAGTGGGGCTAAGTTGGGAACCCGTACCCTTGGTTTTTATCCTAGCTCTAAGAGGAGATGCAGGCCATTACCTGCTTTTGCAAAAACCTGAATTTGTTCTCCCAGTGTATGCTGCTTTTGTGTGCATGCCAAATGGATTGCGGGAGTGCCCTTGCCTGTTGCAGTTACAGTTTCTGGGCAATTCCATGTGCTAATGCATCAACTTTAGGTGTTAAATCACTTACTCTCAATTTTTCAATTTGAAATTCTTATTTATCCACTCCTCTGCAATCAAGTTGCAGCTCCTGTCTCCTAATGTGCTCTGTGAACTATTCAATTTTTTCCTTCATCTGATTTATCAGTCCAGTGAAAGTATTGTTTGCTACTTCTCCCTCCCATGCACTTACTTCTCCTGTTCAGATAGGTACCTAAACCTAAATCAGTTTAGGTCTTCATTTAGGTTTTCCCAGAACCTGGTTTTTATTATATGGTGGTGGTAATTTTGCTAGAAGTACCTTTTTCCATTTCTGTTCCCATTCTTTAGGCACAGGGTAGCTACCTGAAACCTGCTGCTGACCACCAATATTTATAACAGGGGACAGCACATTTCTTTTTTGCAGATTCTCTACAGCTGTTTCCAATGTTTCATTCTGTTCTTGTGCTTAGAGTAAAATATCTCTGGATTACTTGTCGGCCTGCTAGGAGAGCAAGAGCATTCCAGGGTTCTGTTGCTTCTCTTAACTCTATCTTTTTTTATGTTACTTGTCCGGCCAACTTTGTGGCGTGTTGTCTTAACCATTTAATAGCCATGGCCATCGTTTGCAATATTCTACATTACTTATGCTTATGTTTCAAGGCTACAATCTCTGCCCCAGCATTAAAGATTCCATTCCAGGTTTCTTCCCCACTATCATTTTAAAATTCATATGTACCCTCTTTGCTGACAATGCAGCATGTCCACACCTTATCAAACTTGGTTTCATTTCCTGCACCAGTAGCTCTAGTTCCTCCATTTTGTTACCTAGGCTGCTCGCATTAGTGTATCAACATCTTAATTTTTGCTGTTTGGCTTCTCTCACATTCTTTACCCTGTTAGGCACAGACATTCTACTGCCATTATCACCTATTAGACTGGTATCTACACTACCCTTCCTCCTTATGTCCATTCTCCTACCCACAGCTGTATCCTTTCTTACTTCGTTTTCTTCCCTCTCAATGTTAAAATCCGGCATGGAGATTACCTGGACATCTCCCAACCATCTCCCCCAGATTCCTAGTTTAAAGCTCTCTTGATCAGTTGTGCCATCCTCCATCCTAGAAGTCTATTTCCCTCCTTACTCAGGTGAAGTCCATCCCGAAAGAACAGTTCTCTGTCCATGAATGCTTCCCAGTGGCCATACATCCCAAAGCCCTCCTTATAGCACCACTGCCTGAGCCATCTGTTGATCATCATAATCTTGTCACACCTTTGTTCCATTCTCTAGGAACAGGCAAAATCCCACTGAAAATCACCTGAGCCTTGATTTCCTTAAGCATCTTCCCCAGCCTGGCATAGTCTCCCTTGATATGTTCCAGTGAGAATCTAGCTGTATCATCTGGGCTTCTCGGAATTTGACCTGGCTTGGACTGCAGGCAAGAACATGAAATCTTTACTCAAGCTGAGAACAGAAGGTATTTGCAAACAGTTGGACATTATAGTTATCTGTACAGCAGATATGGCCACTGGGCTTTCTCATTTAGAGCATATTAATAATTGAAATATTTGGCTAACCTGAACAATAGTACATAAAGGATGGTCTTTATGGCTGTTTCCAAACTATGCAGATATTCTATCTAGAAAGGATGTATATTATTTTTGAAAGCTATAATGTCAATCTTTGTCCGCACTGGTCTGGCTAGGTTGAAGATTTAATCATACTTTCTACTTGCTTGTATTATGTACTGTCATCTGAGAAAATAAATTATGAGTCCCATTCCTAGCGCAAATACTATTTACTGCACTAGCTCAAAAACTAGAGTATTTTTTCTGTAGTGATTATATAGGTTATTACTGTATTTGCCTGGTTGCGGGCAAATACAAGAAAAATGTGTGTGAAAGGATGCGTTCATAGAATCATAGAATATCAGGGTTGGAAGGGATCTCAGGAGGTCATCTAGTCCAACCCTCTGCTCAAAGCCGGACCAATCCCCAACTAAAACATCCCAGCCAGGTCTTTGTTAAGCCTGACCATAAAAACCTCTAAGGAAGGAGATTTCACCACCTCCCTAGGTAACCCATTCCAGTGCTTCACCACCCTCCTAGAGAAAACGTTTTTCCTAATATCCAACCTAAACCTCCCACGCTGCAACTGAGACCATTACTCCTTGGTCTGTCATCTGCTACCACTGAGAACAGTCTAGATCCATCCTCTTTGGAACCCCCTTTCAGGTAGTTGAAAGCAGCTATCAAATCCCCCTCATTCTTCTCTTCTGCAGACTAAATAATCCGTCCCCTCAGCCTCTCCTCATAAATCATGTGCTCCAGTCCCCTAATCATTTTTGTTGCCTTCCGCTGGACTCTTTCCGATTTTTCCACATCCTTCTTGTAGTGTGGGGCCCAAAACTGGACACAGTACTCCAGATGAGGCCTCACCAATTGTATGACCCTGAGGAAATAATGTATTTTTGTTAGTTTGTTTTTGTATATTTTTTTGATGGTGCAGGGTTGATTTTAAAGGTGTAACTGATTTTAGGAGAAGAGCTGTCATATGTTTTTCATTTTTGTGTTTCTAAAATGTGTTAATTTTATTGAGCAGTGTTGATTTTAAAACATGTATTTGTTTGATATGAATTATGGCCTAGGGCTATGATGCTACATTAAAAAAATTGATTTCAGTTTGCTGTGGGAGCATGGATGTGAGGTCATGTCAACTCCATAGATGGAGAAGCTAAAAACCTGCCAAGTCACAAACAAGATGGGTAAGAGAACCACCTCAGCCCCAAATCACACATAACCCAATAACACGTACAAAGGGATAATTTTATTGATTACATATTGTAGAGCTGACAGCATTAGTCAGGAGATACATGCAGATAAACTGTGTTTAAACTTGGCATGCAGACTAGGAGCGCTATATAACTGGTAGGAGGTGAGCACCATCTTTAAGCAGTGTGGAGAGGAATGAGAAGGCTTTTCCCTTCTGAACATGCTTACATGAGTTTTGTGAGAGTCAGGACACTGCCGGTAGCTCTCTTGGTGTATCTGGAGTAGAGGGGAACTGTAAATAATAGAACCTCGGAAAAGAATGAACTTGAATTGGACTCTCATAATTTAGCAGGAATATGTGAAAAGGAAAAGATACCTGGTTTACTATCTGCCTGTAACACCATGACTGGACCCAGTTCCCCAATAAAACATCTACAAATACAAAAAAATGTATTTAATCTGTTAAAAATACATTCCACACTATCTGGAGTGCTCAGGTGCTGAATGGCAGCAAGGCAAAGATGCCTCCCCAATGCACACTGGATAATCAAGGAAGAGTTAGCTGATCCCTTGTGCTGTATGCCCTACAAAGCAGCTACATCACTGTTCACCTTTTGTGTAGTAAATGGTCTTTTTGCACGAGTGGGGTGAGTGTGGCTAGTTCTATTAAATGTGGGCATTAGTGTAACTGTTTCTCACTCTGTGTAAATCCTTCCCCCTAAACACCCACCGGAGCCACATGCATCCTATTCCTTATTTTCCTTGCTTTTCTGAGCATCTTCAGCATCATAGCCCTCCTGTTGCCTCTGTCATGTCTAATGAGCTGGTTCCTGGCAATTCCCAGCATTGATAAACTGTGACAGCAATGAACATCAGGAATTCAGACTCCTGAATTTCTAGAGCCACTGGAGGGGCCATACCTTGCGCAATGCATCCCCAGGGATGGCTGCAGTTTCATTTCCAGACAGGAGGGAAGCTGAAGGGAGCTACTCTTGAACCACCTAGTCCAAGAGGTTCCTGAAGCAGGCCTGGCTTGAGGCTGTCCGCGGCAGTGTGAACACCCCCTTGGTAAATACCAGTTTTGCCAAAACCTCCTCTCTAGATGGGAGGTGTGGTCTGCATATAAAGGGTTGGATTTCTTTTCAAGTGTTTCTTGGGAGACGAGAACAACGGTTACACACTCCCACAGGCAACAAATACAGTTACAACTTTGGAATTCTCTGAATGTCTGATTCACATTTTCAGCATTATCAAATCCATGGAAACCCCACCATATTCATATGCTACAATTACAAACAACATTTCCCCAGTGCTGACCATATTTACAAATATTTACTCTATTTTACAGCTGTTCTCAAAAGTGTGCAATTTGAGTAAAATATCGTTTCCTGAAATCATTAATATTAGTTTAATAATACAATCAACTCCTATTGCACTCAGGTTTAGGGGATATGTCCCCGTTAGGTTTCAATGAGGATTTCTCGCTCAGAGTTAATCTCAGGTTTGTTAAGAAGATAACCCACAACCTACAGTTACTGACTGACATTTACATTCATTATTTACAACCAGTGAAATGGTAGTGAGATTGTTTCTATTCAAGAACAGGAATCCAAATAATATGCCTTAAAGTAGTGAATGAACAGTCCGAACTACTGGCCAGGATAACTGAAGACAAGTTCTTATCTGCTCCTCTCTCTGGGCCCCAGGGCCCTGGAGTAAGGAGACAGCACTGGATCCACTGTGTCTGGCTTCCATAGGACCCTCCTGCGGAGTGTAGAAGTGGCACTGGACACTCCAGTGCTACTTGTCCACAGCTGAAAGGCTGCTGATGCTGTGTGTGGACAGGCTCTGATGGGAGCTGGAACCATTCAGAGTTAACGATGAGACTCACTGCATTTGCCCTTGGCTCTCGTGACAAGGCCGTTAGAGGGAAAGGGCAGTGGTCGCATTGGACCTGAATTTCAGAAATGAGTTTAAGTGCAGGGAAGGTGGGCTGCCCCCCTGTGCTGATTGTGGGACTTGAATTTTATGGCTGTCCAAATGGGGAGTTCCTGTTTGCAGGCAGACTGAGGAAGGCCATTACCCAGTGTGTGGATAACTGCATCTAAGGTAGCATGGCCCCATTCCTGCTCTCAGTGACATGTCTGGCAACATCCCCTCTGGCTTCAGAGGGAGCAGATGCAGGGGATGTGTGAACTCTGCCCCATTAGCAACATAAGGGAACGAGGTTCTGTCCTCCTGCCCAGGTTCTGCGCAGACTGAAGGGAGCTGGAGTGATGGTGCATGTAGCACAGCTCCCACCTCAGGAGACACAGGGGCATTAAGCTGAGGAATGGCAAGGCCAGAGATCACTGCAGACTGCTGGCTGCGTTTGTCCAAGGCTCTGATCCAGCAAATCATCTATGCATGTGTGTACCTTTCATTCTGAAGTCAGTGGGACTGTACTTGGGCTGAAAGTTATGCACATACTTAAGAGTTTCATTGGATCAAGGCCAAAATGACTTTGCTGCACAGCATCTTAGAGAGGGAGCCTGTGAGGGCTAGAGGACAAGGCAGGGACTTGTGGGTACACGACTGGCATCTGGTGACCTCAAAGCTGCCCCAGTAAGGAGTGAAATGAATGCCTTGGAAACAGCCAGTGGCAGCCCTGTACTTAGCTGAGGCAGGGTGGGAATGAGGAAAGGCTTGGAAGGAACCACAGAGTCTATGCTGGGTACGTGAACCTCGAGGGCACCGAGAAGGCGTCCAGCAGGGGAACAGCCACAGCACAGACACCTTCACTGAAGCTGGGATGAGCTACAGCAGGCTAATGCCCCTTGGTGGCCATGGGAATGGTTCAGCTAGTTCCCTGCATGAATGGCAAGGATCAGAGAGCTACTCTAACCCTGCACAGAGGGGCAGGCTCAGCCAGCAGCAAGGTAGTGCATGGACTGGGACAGAGGCACAATGGCAGAAGAACAAGCCTTTGGAGGATGGGCTCACATGCTGCTGGTGCCCAGTGAGCCATTTACCACAGATGACATAGCCCAACTCACTGCGGAGACGAGGTCCAGTGATAGCAGTGGGATTTAGGCTTCAAAGTTACTTCAGCACGGTTGAAATTTTAGCCATGAACCTTGGGAAAGTAAGGGGGAAAGAGGTAAAGAGGAAGGATTGGTCTTTTACCAGCATACAAAGAAAGCCTTGTACTGTGACTTTGACTATGCTTAGAGCAGAGTTAACACAAAAGTGCAATCACCCTTCCCAAGAGAATGAAACCAGCCATGATCCAGATGTGGTTGTGCTGCTAGTCCGGCTGGCCGGCCTGGGGAGCACTTCTTCCTTACTGCTCACAAAGTGCTGTCTCCTGTGGGGTACATTGGGAATTTGGGTCCAGCGATGGTACAGAGTGTTCAGAGTTCTGAACTGCTGCTTCCAGGTGTGATGGGACAGGATGTGCCCAGCTTAAAAGGAAAGAAGGCAAGTGAAGGCTAAACCCTCCCTCCGCACCCCTGGAAGGGCCAAACATGTCAATTGTGTGGAGCATTAACACTGTCAACAAACACTGAGTTCCAGCCTCGTTCCCTTTCAGTAGAGGTTCGTGGTGGCTGTGAGAGGGTGGAGAGGAAACTGTTATATGCAATGGTGTCCTACCAGCAGAGGGTGAAGAGCCTACTGCAGCTGCCTCAAAGCGAAGGTGGAGGAGTCTGCAGGACTCCTTTTGCCCAGCAGATGGTGTAAAGGAGAGGGACTGGAGCAGTGGTCCCCAAGGGGAATTGGTGTGCTACATAAGGTGTGAGGGAGAGTGTCAAACAGACCCCAGGGTCTGAGCCCCACAGCTGGGCCAGTCTGCAGTGTAGCACCACAGACTTGTGTCTGCAGCAGGCTGCTCCCCAGAGGCTAACAGTCTTACAGGGAAGCCCTGAGATGTCATGTAGTAAGATATTTGTTCTGGGAGCAGATCACCCCCTCTCTTGGCCACAACGACTTAGGCTCAGGACACTCCTGTCATCGGGGCATGCTTGGCTCTGCTGTCCTTACCATACGAGGTTGCAGCATGGGCAGGAGGCAGCCACAAAATGAGCTCAGCTCTCCTGGTGTGGGGCTGAGGGCATGAATGTCAGGCAATGAATCCTCCCCTCACATTGCATTGGATAGGCCAAGCACAGGGGCTCTGAGTGAACTGGCCCTTACCCAGCAGCCTCCCAGGCTGAGCTCCTCCATGGCTTCCAGGTGCTGGGGAGACCCAGTGGCAAGCGTGAGGGGAAGGCAATGTTGTTTCCTGGGACCTGACAGGGACTCCTTCCTCCCTGGGCCTGAGTGCAGAATGCCCCAGTTACAGTGCCCGGGGGCTAGGTGGGTGCAGAAGATAAGGGCTCAGTAGAGTCCTATTATTGCTCCAGCTTCCCTCCCTAACCCCAGCCCCTGGATTGGCTGGGCCCACTGGTGATCTCCTATGGAGTGGGGCAGCCACTCCTGATGGCTAAAGGAGAGTTCTGAGGAAAGGAGCAGCTGTTTCTATATGTGAGTTGGGGATGGGGAGATGGGACAGGGATGGGGTTGCCTATGGGAACATGAGGGCTCTGTATCCGTCTGTGATTCACATGCAAACTGCCTTCCCCAAGAACAAACAGACTAGGAGATCACTGGACTGGGCTGGGAGCCAGGCAGCACCTCTCCCCACCCCGCCCTCCGCACTGACCGGGCTGGGAGCCATGCTGCACCTCTCCCCGCCCAGCAATGACCAGGCTGGGAGCCAGGCTGCAACCCCCCTCCCCTCTCCCACACTGATCTGGTTGGGAGACATGCTGCACCCCCTTCTCCCTCACTGACCAGGTGGGTGCCATGCAGCACTAATAGCCAATGCAATGAAGTCTGCTTCTGTCCCCTTCCCCTCCCCATCTCTTTCTGCTGAGGACATTGACCTTGGAAACACACTTCTATAATCTTTGATTGTGCCTGGATCCTAGCCAGGGTGGAATGGCTCCCAGCCTGGCCAGAGGGGAGACAGGAAGGTTCAGGCAACCACCCTGTCCTGAAGCATGATGGGGAGATTCATGGAATAGCCCCTGTCCAGAGGGGTAGTGGGGAGAAGGTAGAACAGCCTCTGGCCAGAAGGGAGAAGCACAGGATGGCTCCTGGCAGGGCTGGAGAATGGCCTGAGCATATTAATCCCAGTTTAGCTCAATGCTCATTTGTGCCTTTTGGGAAGGAAGAGAAGCCCCTCTTGGAGAGGAGGGTTCTGCCTTCGAGTGCAGGGTGCAAAGCTCCACTCATGAACCTTAGTGCATGGCAGCTAAGGTGGGGGAGGAGGGTGGGTGGGTGGGGCCGAGGGGAGCAGAGAGCTCTGGTTGAAAGGCAGCCAGGTCCAAGCTGGGGGAAGCGTTCATTGCTGTTTTGCTTGGCTCAGTAAACAGCCTTGTATTATCAAATCTCTGGCCAAGGAGGAATGGGGTGGTAAAGCATGCCAGGCCTGTGGCAGGAGTCCTGGGGAAGAAGGTCTCTAAGCAATGTTCTCTGCACAGGGATGTGACCTGGGGTGAATGCGTTCCTCCTACATGTGGTTGAAGAGTTCTTGGAAATCATGTGCTTTCCTGGTGCAAAGTATTTTGACTGAGCAATAGCAGAGGCAGATTAAGAATAATGCAAACTTTCATCATGACACTGAAAACTTTCAGATGTGGAAGGACTTGGTTCCTTTTGAAAAACCAGATGTGCTCAGCAGCTGTGAGAGACAGTTGCATTGTGGCCACTGGGGTAGGTCTAGTGTTCTTTATAAATTACAGTGGTTAATGTAGGGTTCTCTTTTGTACTGCAAGTACCATAACAGGCTATAGAAGCAGTGGCCATGGACCCAGAGGAGTTTCCATACTGATACAGACCTATATTCCTGTGGAGACAAATCCAGTCTCAGCCCAGAGATGAGAAGTGGGGTTCCCCTGAGAGAAGTCTCTGCAGCCACCTTCCTGGCAGAGAAGGAAAATGTGCTGGTTAATCTTCTGTCCCACACAAATCACATCAGAAAACAGATTCCAGGCTAGATGAAGGCTTCGTTGCATTTACAAGGCAGGAATGACACCCATGCAGCTAGTAACATCCTTGGCTCTTGCCCCACGAAATGGAGTGTCCATTTGGTGAAAGGAAAGAAGTTCATCTCCTAGAGGTCATCTGGGAGGAGTGGGAAATGGCCTAGAAGAGAGAACCCCACAGCATCACATACTGAGCAGCTCAGAGATCACAATTTCTCTTGGAGAGCCACCACCACCCAGACCGTCTCCCTTTACCTCCTCTCCTACCTTCCCCTGGGGGAAGCAAATGCCATAGCCTCATATACAGGCAGGGCAACTCAGAGGGAGCAGACAAGGTCAGATCTGGCCAGTGGAACCTACCCCCTTTCTGTATTTACACTGGAACAGCTCTGACATGCCTCATCTCATCCTTAGGCTTCCCAGTGATACCATGGCCTTGTCCAGGGACAGGTCCTATTTGTTAAATCAGTGTCCTTAAGCTACAGAAGGAGCACACAGTTTTGTAGTTGCTGTTTTCTCCGTTTTATGGAATTTATCCCTGAGGGACCTGGCCTGTTTCCCAGCGGATATAACCTGGGCACTAGTTTCCAGGGTTTTCCAGCTGCCAATCTCAAGAAGGCAGCCTATGAATCTATGAATCGCACTGGGCTCATCTTGTGTATCATCACCAGTAATAGGTGACCCTGCAGGGCCAAAATAAGCCCTCAGCTAAGTCTGTGGAGCCCCATTTTCTGCAGATCATGACCCTAATGACACCCATGCAATGCCCCTAGCCTTAAGGGGACCCTGTGGTAATACTTTGGCTGAAGAATAACTACCATTGGTGATGATGCAGGGAATGGAAAGAACCCAGCTTGACTCTCAGACCCGAAGAGGAGTTGGTGGCATTTACAGTTATAAAACAGGTCTTCTTATTTCCAAATTAGACAAATCTGATCTCGAGTCATGGAGACACAATGCATATGGAGCCCCATGATGCCATTTGACAGTCACTTTTCACAGCAGTCACATTAAGTTGCATAGTGCTTACTTTGCGAACAGCATACATTGGAAAAAGCATATTCATGACAGATGTCATGCATCTCTAAGTGCCAATGCAGACAGGCTCTGCAGGAACAACAGCCAAATGTCAAAAAATTCATCTCTTTAGGGGTTCCCAGGCAGTGTTTCCTAGGCTTGGCCATGCACATGCTCAGGCTCACGTCAGCTGACCCAGGCTTGCACGGCTCAGGCAACAGGGCTGTTTAATTGCTACAGAGGCATCTGGGCTCAGGCTGAATCCCAGGCTTGGGACTCCATGAGGGGGAGAGTCCCAAAGCTCAGGGTCGAGCCCAAGCCTGAACATATGCAACTAAAATTTCACGGGCCTGCAGTTCAAGCCCTGCAAAGCCAAGTTAGCTGCCATGGGCCAGCCATGGGTGTTAAAGTGCAATGTAGGCTCATGCAAATCCCCTCTGAGTTCTCTGTGTGGGGAGGAAAGTGGTGCTTGTGAAAGAGGATTTCCTCACCCCCCACTACTCCAAACACTGACAAATGAAAATCAATGGCAAGAGACCCTGCACACAAGCCTGTACCCAAAGGAAAGTTCAGAGTGAGGCAAAACAGATGTCACCCCAGCTGATTTGCAATCTGTTGAATTTGCTTCTCAACAAACACTGAACAGAAAGAGTTCTTCTGGGCAGCTCCAGCACTGTTCCTCATCCCTAATCACACAGGGAGCAAAAATAGCCACCTGACCTTCCACCCACTTACCTATGCCCCTGTGACCCTGTCCCCTGTGTGAAAAGAGATAGGAAGGATCCTCATACCCCAAGAATATGGGCAGGAATGGCCCCCCCAACCCTGCAGCAGCAGTGGCCCCAGGGCTGACCTGGCTGTAGGGTGAAAGTCAGCAAGCTTGCAAATCTCTGAAGCACGAGACTCATGCTTCACCCTTGACTAGTTTAGTCCTCTTTAGAATAGACCTACCTGGTCCTCTGTCTTGCTGCCCAGCTGTGCATGGGGGCTAGTTCCAGGGCGCCGCTGCAGCTCCATCTGGGAGGCTGGCCTTTTCTCTGAAGTCTCAGTCTGGGACAGCTGGTCAGAAGAGCCATATTGTTTTCTTCTGGAACTGGGAACAAAATCTTTGCTTTCCTCCTGTAGTAATAGGAGCAAAAAGGTTGGAAATCTTATGCTGTTCAATACATCAGAGAGTGCCCACAGTGAGTTTCACCATCCATTGTGCTGTGCATAAAGCCTTCTGGGGAACCTCACTGTCCTCTGTCAGTTTTACTGATGAAAATAACTTTGAATCATCAGCAAACAACCTGCTGCCCATGTATTCCCACAGCAAACACAGAGTGCAGAATAGCTGGTGCCGTGACAAAGTTCCAAAGTTAAAAGAACAGTTTAATCAGTCAAGAAATGCAGAAACTAGGACCGCAACAGCACCATTAACTTGGCTTCAGGGCAAACTGCTTCGTTTTCAATTAATATTTATCAAAATAAACAGCAGCGTTCTGAAGTCAACATTTTTTGAAGTGGGCACTGAATGAGGGTGCCCTTTTTGGGTGCCCAGCATTAGACACATAGGCCCAGATCCTTAGAGATACCTCAGCATTGCTCTGATCAGGGTTGCAATGCGTAACCCCTAGGTGCTCTGCCGCCCTGTTGCATTTCAGCCTATGCTAGGTGCCCAGACCCCCCATAAGAAGCCAGATAGCTGAACAGGGAGCCATCTAAGCCAGTCAGGAGCAAAAGGTTGAGGAGAGGGGTAGAGAGAAGAAAGGGGCATAGTGGCTGACATAAGTGGCTGACATGGTACGACCTGGCATCTTCCCTCCACTGAGGATCCTCAGCCACGAATGCTCTCCTGCAGTTAGGGTCCTAGGTCCAGATTCTCAAAGGTATTTAAGCACCTAATTCCCATAGGAGTTAGGTGTTTAAATACCTTTGAGGATCAGGGCTCTAAGCCAGTTCAGCAGCTTAGGTAGCCCATGTCATAGAATCATAGAATCATAGAATATCAGGGTTGGAAGGGACCCCAGAAGGTCATCTAGTCCAACCCCCTGCTCAAAGCAGGACCAAGTCCCAGTTAAATCATCCCAGCCAGGGCTTTGTCAAGCCTGACCTTAAAAACCTCTAAGGAAGGAGATTCTACCACCTCCCTAGGTAACGCATTCCAGTGTTTCACCACCCTCTTAGTGAAAAAGTTTTTCCTAATATCCAATCTAAACCTCCCCCATTGCAACTTGAGACCATTACTCCTCGTTCTGTCATCTGCTACCATTGAGAACAGTCTAGAGCCATCCTCTTTGAAACCCCCTTTCAGGTAGTTGAAAGCAGCTATCAAATCCCCCCTCATTCTTCTCTTCTGCAGACTAAACAATCCCAGCTCCCTCAGCCTCTCCTCATAAGTCATGTGCTCTAGACCCCTAATCATTTTCGTTGCCCTTCGTTGTACTCTTTCCAATTTATCCACATCCTTCCTGTAGTGTGGGGCCCAAAACTGGACACAGTACTCCAGATGAGGCCTCACCAGTGTCGAATAGAGGGGAACGATCACGTCCCTCGATCTGCTCGCTATGCCCCTACTTATACATCCCAAAATGCCATTGGCCTTCTTGGCAACAAGGGCACACTGCTGACTCATATCCAGCTTCTCGTCCACTGTCACCCCTAGGTCCTTTTCCGCAGAACTGCTGCCGAGCCATTCGGTCCCTAGTCTGTAGCGGTGCATTGGATTCTTCCATCCTAAGTGCAGGACCCTGCACTTATCCTTATTGAACCTCATTAGATTTCTTTTGGCCCAATCCTCCAATTTGTCTAGGTCCTTCTGTATCCTATCCCTCCCCTCCAGCGTATCTACCACTCCTCCCAGTTTAGTATCATCCGCAAATTTGCTGAGAGTGCAATCCACACCATCCTCCAGATCATTTATGAAGATATTGAACAAAACGGGCCCCAGGACCGACCCCTGGGGCACTCCACTTGACACCGGCTGCCAACTAGACATGGAGCCATTGATCACTACCCGTTGAGCCCGACAATCTAGCCAGCTTTCTACCCACCTTATAGTGCATTCATCCAGCCCATACTTCCTTAACTTGCTGACAAGAATGCTGTGGGAGACCGTGTCAAAAGCTTTGCTAAAGTCAAGAAACAATACATCCACTGCTTTCCCTTCATCCACAGAACAAGTAATCTCATCATAAAAGGCGATTAGATTAGTCAGGCATGACCTTCCCTTGGTGAATCCATGCTGACTGTTCCTGATCACTTTCCTCTCCTCTAAGTGCTTCAGGATTGATTCTTTGAGGACCTGCTCCATGATTTTTCCAGGGACTGAGGTGAGGCTGACTGGCCTGTAGTTCCCAGGATCCTCCTTCTTCCCTTTTTTAAAGATGGGCACTACATTAGCCTTTTTCCAGTCATCCGGGACTTCCCCCGTTCGCCACGAGTTTTCAAAGATAATGGCCAAGGGCTCTGCAATCACAGCCGCCAATTCCTTCAGCACTCTCGGATGCAATTCGTCCGGCCCCATGGACTTGTGCACGTCCAGCTTTTCTAAATAGTCCCTAACCACCTCTATCTCTACAGAGGGCTGGCCATCTCTTCCCCATTTTGTGTTGCCCAGCACAGCAGTCTGGGAGCTGACCTTGTTAGTGAAAACAGAAGCAAAAAAAGCATTGAGTACATTAGCTTTTTCCACATCCTCTGTCACTAGCTTGCCTCCCTCATTCAGTAAGGGGCCCACACTTTCCTTGGCTTTCTTCTTGTTGCCAACATACCTGAAGAAACCCTTCTTGTTACTCTTGACATCTCTTGCTAGCTGCAGCTCCAGGTGCGATTTGGCCCTCCTGATATCTTTCCTACATGCCCGAGCAGTATTTTTATACTCTTCCCTGGTCATATGTCCAACCTTCCACTTCTTGTAAGCTTCTTTTTTATGTTTAAGATCCGCTAGGATTTCACCATTAAGCCAAGCTGGTCGCCTGCCATATTTACTATTCTTTCGACTCATCGGGATGGTCCTAGCATCTGTAACTATTTCTCTGTCTGTTTCTTGCTCATGCTTGGTCCCTCTCTCATGCTTGCCCTACATTTCCCTTTGGCCCTGGTGCTCATTTCTGCAGACTCTCTGCTGCCTATTGGTGGCCTGTCTCCAGCCCTCCTGCTGTGGGGTCTGACTGGTATCAGGACTTAGGCCTGCTCAGAGAATGCCGACTGGATTAGACCTCACTAGCAAGCCAAATATTCCCCTGCCTAGTTTGAGAATCCTGCTTCGGGGGTTATGGGGCTTCAGCTTCAGTGAGGGCTCGGAGCAGCTCAGTAGCTGTGGGGCAGAGTCAGTACTTCGGCAGTTGTGCAAATCCTAACCAGTGGAAACTTAGGTACCCAGGGCACTTAGGCACCAGCTGAGTCACGGCTTTCAAAATGCCAGTGGCACCTCAATGGCGTGCTTAGGTATGAGCAGAGGAAGATAGGCCTCTAAGCACTTTTGAGGATCTGGGCCCTAGTGTTTGATTTTGAGAGATGAAGAAAATCTACAGCTCCCATTGATTTCAACCGGGTAGCCAAAAACTGTATACTCTAAAATTAGCAGCTGTCTCTGAAGATGGGATCCTAAACTACCTCTTAAATAAGCAAAGCAGAATTAAAATATACGCCACCTTTGCAATGCATCTGGTTACATACTGCTACTGGAAGCAACTTTTCCATTTCTGGACTTTGTGGTTGTAAATGTGCATAGTCTCATAAACATAACTTTATGCATTTAGTTTGTTTTAAAGAAAAAAACTTTTCTTATTCCATCTACATTCTAACACCACTCTGTGTATTCTTCCTAGAGTTTTATCTGGGATGATTATAGGAAGATTTTGAAACAAGAAGAATGTCCTTCGCAAAATATTCATTTTGAGTGTGACTAGTATCCCTAAACAAGAAATTGCATACTTCCCCCAGCACTCCAAATCTTTTCTCATTTCCTGAGGTAGTGCTCTGATATTGAAATCATAGAGCTCTTCTAGGCAGTTTGAGATCTGATTCCCAGATATTTGTATCAAATGTTTTCTGGAGGGGTGACTTCTCAGAGTCTGGCAAATTCACAGACAGCACTTCAGATTTGGCATAATTTACTTTAAAGCCACTCGTTTTCCTAAAGTCACGGATTTCTTTAGCTGTTTGGGTTAGATACAAATAATATCACATCTCTGGTGATTACAGCTGATGTGTTCTTGCAAGTTCTATTCCTGTGATAAATTCACTGTGCAATAGGCTCCATTGCTAAGGCTGCGAGTTTGTTACAGAAATCATGGATTCCATGACTTTCCAGGACCTCCGTGACTTCTGCAGCGGCTGGTGTGGCTGGCCTGGGGGCCGTCTGAGCAACTCAGGCAGCCCCTGGGCCAGCTGCACTGGTCGCTGCTGGGGCAGCCTCGAGCCACCGTGCCCCCTTCCCCCAGCAGCAACAAGAGTTTGGGGTGGGGGCTAAGGCACAGGAAGGGATGAGGGCTCTGGCATGGGGGCATGGCCAGGGGGCTCTGTGCGCTGCCTCTGTGTGTAGGCACTGCCACCGCAGCTCCCATTGGCTGTGTTTCCCAGCCAATGGGAGCTGTGAATCTGGTTCTTCGGGTGGAGGCAAAAATGCAGACCCACCTGGCCACACCTCTGCCTAGGAGCTGAGGGCTGTTGCCACTTCTGGGGAGCTGTGGAGCCGGGTAGAGAGCCTGCCAGCCCTGCCAACCCCTCCCCCAGCATTAGTGGGGGTCCCAGGCCAAGCAGTGCCGCCTGCCTCCTCTCCAACACCTGCGGGGAGTGGGGCTGTGGCACCCCCAGGTTGCCCCCCCCAGCACTAGTGGCACCCCCTCCCCAAGATTTAGTCACAGGTATTTTTAGTAAAAGTCATGGACAGGTCATGGGCCGTGAATTTTTGTTTACTGCCCGTGACCTGTCCATGACTTTTACTAAAAATACCTGTGACTAAAATGTAGCCTTATGCATGACTAATGTGAAGATTAAAGGAGATAAAAGACACCCCTCTTTAGTTCCCCAGCACAATTCCCACAGGAGAGACTTTGAACAGAAAGGGCTAGATCCACAAAGGAATTCAGGCCCCTAACAGACACTTCAGATGCCTGCATCCAACATTTAGATCCTTAGAAGCCCCACTCAGCTGCCACTTAACCCTGTAGGCACCTAAATTACCACCTGCAAAGTCACTTAGATGCCTAAAATCTGCCACTGGGTATGTGCACACAGTACCTCAGTCCTAACACCTAGGTACTTCGCTCACACAAGAACCCTGGCAGCAGCCTCAATTTCAGCATTCCCATGCTGACAGGGCCACCTGGAGAGGCAGGTGCCCTGGGTGCCAATTTCTGGGGGTGCCAACTCAATACCGTGAAGTCGGAGTGTGTGACATCACTTGGCTGGGTTTTTCCACCCTGGTTGGCAAAACACCTAGGGCCAGCTCTGCCCATCTATCTTGCCTATGGGACCTCACTTTGGCAGGCATGAGAGACTTCAATCACCCCGATATTTGCTGGGAGAGCAATACAGCAGTGCACAGTCAATCCAGGAAGTTTTTGGAAAGTGTAGGGGACAATTTCCTGGTGCAAGTGCTGGAGGAACCAACTAGGGGCAGAGCTCTTTTTGATCTGCTGCTCACAAACAGGGAAGAATTAGTAGGGGAAGCAAAAGTGGATGGGAACCTGGGAGGCAGTGACCATGAGATGGTCGAGTTCAGAATCCTGACACAGGGAAGAAAGGGGAGCAGCAGAATACGGACCCTGGCCTTCAGAAAAGCAGACTTTGACTCCCTCAGGGAACTGATGGGCAGGATCCCCTGGGAGAATAACATGAGGGGGAAAGGAGTCCAGGAGAGCTGGCTGTATTTTAAAGAATCCTTATTGAGATTACAGGGACAAACCATCCCGATGTGTAGAAAGAATAGTAAACATGGCAGGCGACCAGCTTGGCTTAACAGTGAAATCCCAGCTGATCTTAAACACAAAAAAGAAGCTTACAAGAAGTGGAAGCTTCGACAAGTGTCCAGGGAGGAGTATAAAAATATTGCTCAGGCATGCAGGAGTGAAATCAGGAAGGCCAAATCGCACTTGGAGTTGCAACTAGCAAGGGATTTTAAGAGTAACAAGAAGGGTTTCCACAGGTATGTTAGCAATAAGAAGGTGGTCAGGGAAAGTGTGGGCCCCTTACTGAATGAGGGAGGCAATCTAGTGACAGAGGATGTGGAAAAAGCTAAGGTACTCAACGCTTTTTTTGCCTGTCTTCACGAACAGGGTCAGCTCCCAGACTTCTGCACTGGGCAGCACGGGATGGGGAGGAGGTGACCAGCCCTCTGTGGAGAAAGAAGTGGTTTGGGACTATTTAGAAAAGCTGGATGAGCACAAGTCCATGGGGCTGGATGCACTGCATCTGAGGGTGCTAAAGGAGTTGGTGGATGTGATTGCAGAGCCATTGGCCGTTATCTTTGAAAACTCATGGTGATCGGGGAGGTCCCAGCTGACTGGAAAAGGCTAATGTAGTGCCCATCTTTAAAAAAAGGGAAGAAGGAGGATCCGGGGAACTACAGGCCAGTCAGCCTCACCTCAGTCCCTGGAAAAATCACCTCAATCACCAAAATCCCTGGAGCGGGTCCTCAAGGAATCAATTTTGAAGCACTCAGAGGAGAGGAAAGTGATCAGGAACAGTCAGCATGGATTCACCAAGGGCAAGTCACGCCTGACTAACCTAATTGCCTTCTATGACAAGATAAATGGCTCTGTGGATGAGGGGAAAGCAGTGGACATGTTACTCCTTGACTTTAGCAAAGCTTTTGATACGGTCTTGCACAGTATCCTTGCCAGCAAGTTAAAGAAGTTTGGGCTGGATGGACGATAAGGTGGATAGAAAGCTGGCTAGATCATCGGGCTCAATGGGTAGTGATCAATGGCTCCAGGTCTAGTTGGCAGTCGGTATCAAGTGGAGTGCCCCAAGGGTCGGTCCTGGCCCGGTGGATTGCACCCTCAACAAGTTTGCGGATGACACTAATCTGCTAGGAGAGGTAAATATGCTGGAGGGTAGGGATAGGATCCAGAGGGACCTAGACAAATTAGGGGATTGAGCCAAAAGAAATCTGATGAGGTTCAACAAGGACAAGTGCAGAGTCCTGCACTTAGGACAGAAGAATCCCATGCACTGCTACAGATTAGGGACTGAATGGCTAGGCAGCAGTTTTGCAGAAAAGGACCTAGGGGTTACAGTGGACGAGAAGCTGGATATGAGTCAACAGTGTGCCCTTTTTGCCAAAAAGAAAAGGAGTACTTGTGGCACCTTAGAGACTAACAAATTTATTAGAGCATAAGCTTTCGTGAGCTACAGCTCACTTTATGCTCTAATAAATTCGTTAGTCTCTAAGGTGCCACAAGTACTCCTTTTCTTTTTGCGAATACAGACTAACACGGCTGCTACTCTGAAACTTTTTGCCAAGAAGGCTAACAGCATTTTGGGCTGTATAAGTAGGGGCATTGCCAGCAGATCGAGGGACATGATCATTCCCCTGTATTCGGCATTGGTGAGGCCTCATCTGGAGTACTGTGTCCAGTTTTGGGCCCCACACTACAAGAAAGATGTGGAAAAATTGGAAAGAGTCCAGCGGAGGACAACAAAAATGATTAGGGGCCTGTAGCACGTGACTTATGAGGAGAGGCTGAGGGAACTGGGATTGTTTAGTCTGCAGAAGAGAAGAATGAGGGGGGATTTGATAGCTGCTTTCAACTATCTGAAAGGGAGTTCCAAAGAGGATGGATCTAGACTGTTCTCGGTGGTGGCAGATGACAGAGCGAGGAGTAATGGTCTCAAGTTGCAGTGTGGGAGGTTTAGGTTGGATATTAGAAAAAACTTTTTCACTAGGAGGGTGGTGAAGCACTGGAATGGGTTACCTAGGGAGGGGGTGGAATCTCCTTCTTTAGAGGTTTTTAAGGTCAGGCTTGACAAAGCCCTGGGATGATTTAGTTGGGGATTGGTCCTGCTTTGAGCAGGGGGTTGGACTAGATGACCTCCTGAGGTCCCTTCCAACCGTGATATTCTATTATTCTAAGCTCAAAGCCCTGTGCTAAACAATGCTGATCCAGGAAACGCAGGTGTTTGTGCTGCCTCCCCCTTATAGCCTTCAGCCCACCTACGTGACTTTAGAGTGGAGACCCAGGTTCAAATCCCTTTTGGCTTGCTGTGGAGCAGGGATTTGAACTCCCATCCCCCTTCAGGCTGCTCTAGCCACTGGGCTGTGGCTTAGCATGAAATAGGTCTCTTCTAGTCTCACCTGTTGATGCTGTTCCACTTTGTATAAATAGTTAGTCACTAGGCCAGAAAAAGAGTGACTGACTCTTAGCCCAGCAGTTAGGGCACTCAGTGAGGATGGGGGAGACCCCTGCTGAAGACCAGTCATCATTTATAACTTCCTTTTTGAAATACAGACATCAGTACTAGACAGTATCTAGTGATGGTTTCACTAAGGCCTTACACAGAGATAATACCACCTTCCTACTGTACTTGCTATTCCCATTTGTAGATCCAGGGACCCCTTATAGCATCACACTGGGAATTCATGTGCAGTTGGTTATCTACCATAACTTCTAGGTCAGTGGTTCTCAAACTTTTGTATTAGCGACCCCTTTCGCTCAGCAAGCCTGTGTTTGCGATCCTCCTTATAAATTACAAATCCTTTTTTTATATTTAACACTATTATAAATGCTGGAGGTGAAACAGGGTTTGAGGCTGCCAGCTTGCGACTCCAATATAATAACCTTGAGACCCCCTGAGGGGTCATGACCCCCAGTTTGAGAAACAGTGCTCTAGGTCCTTTTCAGAGTCATTGCTTTCCAGAATACAGTCCCCCATCCTGGGAGGCTGATTTATATTCTCTCTTCCTAGACATATGACCTTGTGTTTGGCTGTATTAAAATGGATGTTGTTCAAACGAGCCCAACTTACCAAGCAATCCAGTTCGGTTGTCCCCATGATTATTTATCACTCCAATTTTTTATCTCATCTGCAAACTTTACCAGCAATGATTTTATATTTTCTTCCAGATCATTGATTAAGATAAAGAACAGAACCCTGTGGGACCCCACTAGAAACATCCTCGTTGAATGACAGTTACAATTACTTTTTAAAGCTATTTAATAATATAGGATATGTTGATTTTGTGTAGTGCTAATCTTTTTTAATCAGCATGTCATGCAAGACTAAGTCAAATGCCTTGCAATAGTCTACAGGAGTATTTTATATTAACAGTTACTTTTACCAACCAAACTTTTAATCTCATTAAAAATATCCAGTTTGTTTGACAGAACCTATTTTCCATAAAACCACGACGACTGGCACTAATTATGCTACCATCTTTAACTCTGTATCAGCCTTTCCATGATTTTGCTAGTGATCAATGTCAGGATAATCCACCTTTAGTTCCTGAATCGTCCTGTTTACCCTTTTAAAATACTGGTACAACAGTAGCATTGTTCCAGACTTCTGGAACTTCCCTAGTATTCTAAGACTTGTTAAAAATCAACATTAATGGTTCAGAAAGCTTCTTGGCCCATTCTTTTAATACACTGGTAACCTGTAGATTTAAAAACTTCCCCACTAGGAATAACGCCTCACCTCTGAGGTGTTGGGAAGATAAATTGTTTACAATACTTATTTTTTGGTGTATGCAATCTGACCAAGCCAAGCCATAGCATTCTTATTAGCGAAGTTTGACGCACGAAGACCTCCAGGGAGTTGAGTCATTTTGCAGTCCTCCACAATGTGTGTCATGGTTTGTGGCTGCCCACACTGACATAGTGGATTGTCTCTAAAACACCAACAACATTCCACTGCTGTTTATAAAGAACTAAGAGGCAAATTTTCAAAGGTAATTATGTATCTAAAGATGAAGATAGGTGCCTAGTAAGATTTTCCAAAAGGCTAGGGTGCCCAACTCTCACTTAAATCAAGTTTGAAATCTACTGAAATCAATGAGAGTTGGGTACCTAGGATCCTGCTAGGCACCTATCTGCATCATTAGATTCCTAAATACCTTTAAAAATCTGGCAGTTACACGAGGATGAAAGCAACATAGACAGTTTCGTCCCAGTCTAATTCTGGTGTTTGAGTAGGATTTCCACTTCTTTTGGATGCTCTTCAAGCCTACTGAGCTCAAGAAGATTTTCAGAAGTGCCAGATGGATGTTGGAGCACAAGCCCCATTGACTGTCCTTGACCTTTAATGGGATTTGAGGCCCTAAATCCCTTAGGCACATTGAGTACCTCCCCCTCGTTCTCATCTGTACTTACCCAGGCAGATTTTATTCTCCCCCACTACTTCTGTGTTTTGCTCCTTGGAAGGCCATCCCCAGCATTGGCTCTGAACTAGACACCAGGCTCATTCTAGGATTTGGAGCTTTAAACATTGCCCTTCAACATGCTCTTAGCATCTCTCTACATAGTGTTCACTCTTATGGAACTACTCCCTTAGGACTGTGAGTTTGCTGGGGTGTGCCCAGGATCTTGCCTCCCATCTTTTTGCTCTGTCCTACCTATTGGTTGCCAGTTCTATCCCCTGCTCTGTGTGTGTGTGATATGACTAAAACTGCTCTTAGGAATGAGAACGGGTTTGCATCCTAAAGTAACTCCTCGCTCAGAAATATGATGGAAGAAATTAACAGTTGCACTAGCTCTTTTTAAATGCTGGGTGTATTCTTCAGTTGGTTCCTTCTGTTTCAGAGTGGGCTGTACATGACTTGCATGGGTTTATAGTAGTGGAAGTTGTATTTTTATGCACTTTGCATTAGGAGTCTTCCAAAGAACTTAAGAACGTCTCCCTGCGATGTATTTTCTCTCTCAGGAAGCTGTTTTTAATGACCTACGGCTCTTACAACTTATTGCCTCCAATGGAGGGTTCATTGTTCTTCTCAAGGGGTTCAGAAAGGTTTCACTGTAATACTGTTCTTTAGGTGGGGGCAGGGGAAGTTTTGCTCTATCAATTATTTGGGGGCAGGTCTCTTTGCCTGTGCTGCACAAGTGATCAGAGTAGATGATCCCAATGTTCCTTTCTGGCCTTGGAATCTATGAAAGCAAGGGAGAAAGGAGAGAGGGTCATTTTGAAAATGGGAGAAAGCCAAGCCTAGGCAAGGCTCCTTAACTGGACACCTCACAAGCTTAACAGACAAAGGTCCTGTGCATTCCAAATAGTTACACCTTAGTAAATTCAAAGCCAACGCCTTGAAGGCTCAAGTTGTGCCCTGCTCTTGAGGGCTATTTCTAGGCCAGAGGTCAGTGTTCACACCCAAGCCACTGCAGATACATCTCCTCCGAGAAAGGGCACCCTAGGTTTGTCAGTTAGGTTTGAAAGCTCAGCTTTCATTAAAAAAAAATGTTGCCAGCCTTCACAGTTGCAGGGAAAAGCTCACGCTTAACCCAGCTGCATTATTTTTGGGATCCGACTCATGATTTTTGAGTATTCCAGCCTGTAATCCAGCTATCATTGGGGCTGCACTGCTAACACATTTATAGCTCTGCCATGCATTTCAGATGTATTTATTCCAAACTGAAGCCAAAAAATCCTGTATTCCATGCCAGCATGTATTCTTTATTTATCTCTCTGTCTCTCCTTCCGAAGCCGCTCCCTGCACACAATCTCATCTTAATGAAAAAACTCTCTCTTCTACATCTCCAGCCTTCCAAGATCCCTCAGGCACCCGCCCTCTCATTTAAAATACCAACTAGAACATCTTCCTTCCTTCTTACCTAGACTCTGAAATAACAGTTAAGCAACAGAGAACTCAGTGCTAACTGTATTATCTCAGGGCCAGATTGTCAAGGTATTTAAGTAGCTAAATGAAACAGTTACTGTAACTGTGGTTCTTTGGAGTCAGAGCCTTTTGCCTAGTAGAACCCATAGAGGGATGGTGTTCTCTTCTTGTGTCTATAACCCCTCCCCTGGCTATCTGAGGCAGCACCGCCCCAAACCCCTCAGTCTCTTCACACCAAATGTCTAGGGCAGGATTTCGCAAACATCATTGCACCGCGAGCCCCTTCAGACAACAAAAATTACTACATGAGCCTAGGCGGGGGGACTGAGCTCACCCAAGCCCTGCTGCCCCGGGTGGGGGTGCAAAGCCAAAGCCCGAGCCTACCACTTCAGGCAGGGGGAGGGGCAAAGACAAAACCCAAGGGGTGAAGCCGCAGGCAGGGGGCTGTAACCTGAGACCCGCTGCTCAGGGCTGAAGCTGTTGGGCTTCAGCTCTGGCCCTGGGCAGTGAGGCTCGGACTTTGGCCTCAACAAGTTTAAGCCAGCCCTGGTGGCCCCATTAAAATGGGGCTGTGACCCACTTTGGGGTCCTGACCCACAGTTTGAGAACCACTGGTCTAGGGGAAGACGCTAATGCAGAGGGGATGGGGGACAGGATGTGGAACACATGTCTGCATTACATCTCAAAGAGCCAGTTACAGTAAGTAACCATTTCTTCTCATTCGAGTAGACGTAGATGTGTAGACCCAGTCGGTAACTCACTCTCCACTTGTCCCAAAATCGCTAAACAGATTTTGCTCAAACTTAACAACAACAACAAAAAAATTAAAAAAAACCAAAAACACGTCACCTTCAGACAGAGGCCAAAGAGCCTGGAAGGAGAAAGTCTGAAAATGTTTAGAATGAGGGAGAGGTTGGGAACTTAATTCTCATGTCACTGCTGCTTTGATATACAGCTCAGCTCCATGGAGGAGCCAGTGCTACCACTGTGATTAATAGCAGAGCCACTGGATAAACTGCAGATATCTTGCACCTTTGACTTGTGGGCCTGCTCTCTGCCTGCTAGTCCATCTCCACAGGAAAGGTTCTAATACTCCAAACCTCTGGCCAGCTTCAAACAGTTTTTAAAAAGAACCTGCCAGAGAAACTCCTGCTTCTTTTTGGAATCTCTCAGAGCGTCTGAGGGCCTGGACGCGTAATGTTGCCAACACTCAGTTTGTTACATCCACTTGTGATCTCTTGAGCAGCTCAAGAATTTCTGACTGACTGGTTTGTGCAGGTGCATTTCTTGCCTGTGACCACCAGAGGGAACTCCCCACAGCCTGAGCTGCTGGCTTTGGCAGGCAGTTTCAATTGGCCAGCACCTGAAGTGCCGCCCCCAGGTTTGCTGGGTCCTATAGGGCAGAGCTTCCACCAGCTGCTGATGCTGAGAGATTCTGAAGCTCTAAAGCTGCCTGCACCTCACAGATTTCCTGCCCACTCATTTACAACTGACCCCTCTTTCTATCAGAAGTGAAGAGTCCTGAGGCTGAGGTTACAGAGTGGCACTGAGGGGCAAATCCCATCAAAGTTTAGCCTCTCTGCATGAAGGAATTTAGTGTCCCCTAGTCAGGATCTCTGTCATACACTGGGCCCCACATCTGGCCTCAGCAAATTGGGAAGCCTCCGTTTTCTGCTGTCTGCGTGCAGACCAGGGGCCTAGCCCAGGGAGTGGCAGCAGCTTCAGCCCTGTTTAACCTCCCACCATGCTGCATTGAGAGGGCAGAACAATGCTGGGGGGTAAGAGAGAAGGCAGGTGCATTGGCCCTCCATTCCCAAGCCCTGCTCAGCCAGCTGCCCTCACCGCAGCAATTGCTGCAGCAAGGCTCTGTGTAGACGAAGCAAGGGATAGGACAGAGGAGACAGGAGAGCAGGGGTAAGCCTCCCGGGGGAAGCACAGGAATGGCCTGGGGAGTGTGTCCCTCCCATCAGCCAGAAGTCGGTAAGTGCCCCCAGTTTGTGTATGTGTTGAATTCGCATCATGAAATACACACACAAAGAGCCCGACTGAGTGCAAAAACCAGACAACACCAATGATTTTTTAAAATTATTATTTGACAGACAAACTTGTGATTTGAGGGGCAGGGAGCCGTTTCACGATATTTGAACTCCCAAAGTTGCTAAGAGCATGCTCCTGGACTGGTAGGAGATTTAAGGGCCGATATCTCACGCCAAAGTAAAGATTGATGTTATATGCCACTTAGAAAGGTCTTCCCATGGAATACAGTAGCCTTAGCAGACCCCCCAGATATAGACCTAGCTCCTTTAGGGGATTTTTTGAGATTTCTCAATTGTATAATCTTCAGTGTTGCCAACTTTTACAATTTTATTGCAAGTCTAACAATATTTGTTGTTTTTCTCAAAGACCAGGCTCCTGGAGTCATGTTATTGTGTGAGAAGCTCAGCTTTAATTTAAAAAAAATGTTGCCAGCCTTCACAGTTGCAGAGAAAGGCTCACACTTAACCTAACTGCATGATTTTTGGGATCCGACTCATGATTTTTGAGGTTTGGCAGTACAGACCTTTTCTATCCCTCCAAGATCTGGAAAGTTGGACTCAAGGTGCCAAGTATATGACCACTCAAATGTGTGATGTTGGGTAAAAGCTTCATTTGGGCTGCACTGCTAACACATTCATAGCTCTGCCATGCATGTCAGATGTATTTTTTCAAACTGAAGCCAAACAATCCTACATTCCATGCTAGCATGTATTCTTTATTTATCTCTCTGTCTCTCCTCTCGAAGCTTCTCCCTGCACACAATCTCATCTCAATGAAAAAACTCTCTCTTCTACATCTCCAGCCTTCCAAGATCCCTCAGGCACCCGCCCTCTCATTTAAAAAGCCAGCTAGAACATTTTCCTTCCTTCTTACCTAGACTCTTAAACAGTTGAGCAATGGAGAACTCAGTGCTAACTGTACTATCTCAGGGTCAGATTCATTTAGGTACCTAAATACCTTGACAAAGTTACTGCAACTGTGGTTCTTCGAGATGTGATGCAGACATAAGTGTAAGTGTGCTCATGGCAGAGTTTGAGCCTTTTGCCTAGCAATACCCATAGGGGGCGGTGTTTGTGCCTTGTGTCTATAACCCCTATATTAGGCAGTGCCACCCCGACCCCCCTCAGTTTCTTCGCCCTGAATGTCTAGGGGAAGACTCCAATGCCGAGGGGATGGAGGGCAGGTTGTAGAATACACGTCTCCATCACATCTCAAAGAACCACAGTTAAAGTAAGTAACCATTTCTTCTTTGAGTAGATGCAGATGTGTATGCCCAGTAGGTGACTTACAAACAATATGCCCGTCCGGAGGTGGGGCTCAGAGTCTATCTGAATAAGGATTGCAGGACTGCTTTTCCAACATTAGTGTCTCCTCTGGAACAATCACGTAATGGTCTGTAAATGTATGGATGGATGGCCACCTGCAAGTGTCCAATATGAAAATATAACTGAGGAACACAACCAATGGTGCCTGTGCTCTCGTGGAATGAGCCCATATCCGCTGAGGAATCATAGCTGGTGCTATCTCATTCACAGTCTAGATACAAGACATTATCCGTCTGGAGATAGCCTATGCAGACACCACTTGTCCCTTGATGCAGTCCACATAGGATACGAACAGGCCAGGTGAAGAATGAAACAGTTCAGTCCTATTCAGTGTCTAACATTTGGAAGTGTTGCTCCTAAGGGGAGGAATGCAGCTTAGGGGAAAATACAGATAAATACACCACCCACAACTGAGACACCACATTGGATAAGAACTTCGGGTGTGGCTGGATCATTACCTTGTCCTTGGAAAACTGTGTGTAAGGAAGCCCCAGAGGCAATGACTACCAAGAATGCAGTTTTCTGAGACAGGAGGGGCAATGGGCAGGAAGCATGAGGCTCAATGGAAGTCCCATAAGAGCTGCTAAAACAGTGTTAAGGTCCCACAAGGGGACTGGCCCTCAGATCAGAGGGTACAGGTGGAGAAGTCCTTTTAGAAATGTCATCACCATGGCGTTGGAAGAAACTGATTTCCCTTGAATAGGTGGATGAAACATGGATATTGCTGCCAAGTGCACTCTCAGAGATCTGAGTGCCAAGCCCGATTTCTGAAGGTGAAGCAGGTACTCCAAGATGTGCTGGATGGAAGTCCCTGTTCTTCCACTTTGCCAATTAGGCTGTCCAAGGGAAGGTTTCCTACTGCTAAGTAGAACCTGTTGGACAGCCTTCAAGCAATGCTCCTCCTCTTCATTCAGCCACGCAGCAGCCACGCCATAAGGTGTCGGAGCTGATCGCCAGATGCAGAATGCAGCCATAGTCCTGCGTGAAGAGGTTGGGAAGGAGATGCAGTGGCATGGGAGGCTGATCTGACAGACCAAGGAGGCCTGAAAACCAACAATGTCTTGGCCATGCCAGGGCAATCAGGATGAGCCTGGCTTGATTCACCTTGAACTTGGCAATGATCTAGGAAATGATTGGGACAGGAGGGAAGGCATGTAAGAGAGTCGACTGCCAGCTGCAGTGGAAAGTATCAGAGAAAGAGAGAGCCTGGGCTGAGACCCTTCCCAAGAGCAGAATAGGTGACACTCCTTATTTTCCCTCATTGCAAACACACAGATCATGGGGATGCCCCATACTGCGAAAACAATCTGAAGGACACTCCTTCAAGGGACCATTTGTGGCTCAGAGAGAAAAACCTGCTGAGACACTTCACAAGATGGCTCTGCACCCCTGGCAAGTGGACAGCTACCAGGGCGATGTTTTCTTTGATGCAGAACTGCCATAGATTGATTGGCTCTAGGCAGAGCAATCTGGAGTGGGCTCCCCCTTGTTTGTTCATATAGTATACTGTGGTGGTATTGTTGGTGAGAAAGTGAACCACTGAATGCCTGATGTGGTCCTGGAAGGCATGACACACATTAAAGATAGCCTGAAGCCCCAATACATTGATGTGGAACGAGGCTTCCTGTTCCAACCACAGGCCCGACACCCTCAACAAGTCCAAATGTGCCTCCCCAACCCAGAGGGATGATTGTAAACCACTCATTTGATGGGGGGAACAGAGTGAAAGGAATTCCTTGGCACATGTTGCATGGGGACTCCCACCAATGTGGGGACTCCAGGACCAGTGGAGTAAGGTGAACCAACCAGTCCAGAGATGCAAGGTAGGGCTGTAAGCCATCTTGAGCCACATCGGAAGAGGGTGAAGACGCAACCTGGCAAACTAGACCACCTGCGTGCAACTGGACACATGGCCCCAAAGGCTCAAAAGACACGCAAACTGCCATGGAAGGTTGTGATTGTAAACTGAGACACATTTGTTAATTGCCCGGAAGCAGTCACTCAGCAAAAACACCCTCAACTTTGTGGAATCTAACAGGGCCCCAATGAATTCCATTTATTGAGTGGGAGCCAAGGTTGACTTTGTGGTGTTTAGAATGAGTCCCAATCTGTTGAGTAAATGGCATGCGGTGTTGACATGGGCAAGAACCTCCTCTCTGGACCTTCCCCCCAACAACTGCTAATCAAGGTAGAGGAAGATGTGGATTCCCTTCCTCCTGAGGTACGCCATGACCACTGCCATATATTTGGTGAAAACCTGGGCTGCAGGGATGTGGGGAGGAAAAGAGGCCAAATGAAAGAACTATGTACTGACAATGGCATTCTTCTGCTAAGAAGCAAAGAAACTTCCTGTGACTTGGTAGAATGGCCACAAGAAAACAAGCATCCTGAAGAGCAGCAAACCAGTCTCTCGGAGGTGGAGCAGGGCAGATAGTTAAGAGTGTGAATATGTGGAACCTCACATATCTGATGAATTTGTTGAGTCCACAAAGGTTGAGGACAGGCCTCATTCTGCCCTTGGATTTTGGTATCAGGAAGTACCAGGAGTAGACCATGACACTGGTGTTCTCGCGGCACTTTCTCCACTGCTCCCACCATTAGCAGACAGCTGACCGGCTCCAAGAGCAGTATATCATGAGAGGGGTCCCTGAAGAGTGGGGAGGGTGCGTGGAGAGAAACTGGATGGCATAGCCTGATCTTACAGCTGTCAGAGGTAATGGAGACCCAGGCATTATAAAAGCAGACCAGCCTGTCCCCAGTGGAACAGGGGGTGGGAGGCAATGAGGGTGGAAGAACAACTGTAACAGGGCTCTGGATCAATGAGTCAAAATGGGCACTTAACAGGTGTCAAAGAAGAGGGAACAGCCCAGCCAGGCCCTGAGCTCAAATGCTTCCTCTTGTGAGACCTTTCCCTCTTCCTGGGATAGTCTCACTGACTCAAGGAGAAGGGCTGCATAAAAGGATGCTGTGGTCTGTACAGTTGTTGCTGTGCCCTATAGTGGTGTCTCTGTGTGGGCAGTGTATGCACCCCCAAAGACCTTGCGGTAGCCCTGGAATCCTTAAAGGAAAGCAGAGTTTTCATCAGTCTTATCTTAAAACAAGGCCCTGCCATCGAAAGGCAAGTCTTCCGTTGTTTGATGGACATCCAGAGCGATCCCTGAGTTTTGGAGACTGGAAGCTCTCCTCATAGTAATCCCCAAGGACATCACTCTGGTCGAGGTGTCAGCAATATCAAGGGCGGATTGCAAAGACATCTTGGCCATCAAGCAGCCTTCAGTGACAATCACACAAGACTCATCACAAGACACTTCAGGCAACTGCTCCTCAAAATTTGGGCCATAGTCAACCAATTGAGAAGTCTATTGTGGACAGTAAAGCCTGATGGTTCACAATCCTCATCTGTAACTATGAGGAGGTGCATACCTTTCTGTCCAAAAGGTCCAAACGCTTAGAGTCTCTGTCTTTGGACATGGACTTGAACCTGTCCTGCCATGACCATCAGGGAGTTTGGGGCCAGATGGGAATAGACCCCCTTGGATCCCTGTATCAGCACAATATAGCACTTCTTCAAGCACTTGACCACTGCCAGTAACAAGACCGGTGTACCTCAAAGAGCACTCACAGGTTTGAGGAGCACCTCATTAATTGGGAGGGTCACCCTTCCAGGTCTGGAGAATGTCCATGCATTTATAGATATTCTCCTGGAGAAACTCCCCTTGAATTCAGAAGGATGTGGCCACCTGACATAAGAGGTCCTGATATGCCTTGTAGTCCTTCAGGATAGAAGGGCAGGATGAACCAGGCAGTACTGCATCATCTGGCGACAAGGACGATGCTGTTGGTTGAGCCATAGACAGGTCCTGATGCTGAGGTAGAGTCTCCAGATGAAGAGACTTTGTGGCTCCACAGGGAAGGGGAACTGTGGATGCCTGGGCTTGCTGCTGGTCTGCAGCCACCAACATCACATGAGCAGGTGATCTCGCCTTTGACTTGGATGCTGAGCTAGACCTCCAAGAGCGAGGAGATTTCCACTGAGCCCAAGGAGGCCACCGATAAGGGCAATGCATTGGTGGCCTGAAGGTGCTGGACCAAGGGCCTACATCCAGGCCTTGGGGCCCATGCCCACCCTGGTAGCTGTACTGGTCTACCAGTGACCTTTGGGCCTCCTCCAGCAAAGTGGACGAAGATCCCACTCTGAAACAGAGGAGTCCTGAGACCTCTGAGACATTGGGGTCAGGGAAAGAGCAACTCCAGAAGGACCAACAGGGGATCCCAACATATCCTTTGCCTCCAATTGAGATCGTCACTACTGGGTGCCACAGGCAAGGTCAGTGCTGGTTGCACAAAGCAGTAACCAGAGAGCCTGAGTGCCTTGACGTTGAGGAAAACCTCGTACCAAAGAGCCTGTCCCAGCTCTGGTGCCATGCCCATATCAACCAACCAGAAAGGTGGCGTTCCTGGTGCGGTGCTGAAGGGCCTGAGAGTTGGGCAGCAGCTCCAACTGGGGGGCCACTAAAGGCACCAGCCTTGCAAAGTCTTTGACCAGCAGTGATGATGGAACCAAAAGGCACAGAAGGTCCGCTACAGCCTGGTATGCTGACGTCACAGACACGGTCAGTACTGCCATCGCTCCAGTTGGTACTGGACTCAGTAGATGCCTGGAGGCCAGAACTGGAGTCAACAGTACGGGGTTTCTGCCCTTCCTGCTCTGTACCAGGGGAGGGAACAAGATGTACACATGCCATCCTGCGCACCAGAACCGTTCCCATGCCAGTTGGCGCTCTGCTTAGGGAAGGCAGAAGAGTTGCCCCGGGACAACTCTTCTTTGGTGCCAACAATGCAGAACGACTCCTGTGCCTCTTCGAAGTGGCCACTCTCCCAGAACAAGATGCAGCAGCACTTTCTGAGCCCAATGGCTATCTGTGGCCCAAGATAGGCCACTGTGTGGGCTCAGCCACATGGCTTGTTCAAGCAGGTGCTGTTTGAGGGCAAAGGACCTGCCCACCTGAGTCCTCTTCTTGATGATCTACAGATGAAGAGCACTCCTTAAGGTGGGCTTTGCCAAGGCAGAGCATAAGAACAGGCCATAGTGGGTCAGACCAAAGGTCCATCCAGCCCAGTATCCTGTCTGCCGACAGTGGCCAATGCCAGGTGCCCCACAGGGAGTGAATCTAACAGGTAATGATCAAGTGATCTCTCTCCTGCCATCCATCTTCACCCTCTGACAAACAGAGGCTAGGGACACCATTCCTTACTTATCCTGGCTAATAGACATTAATGGACTTAACCTCCATGAATTTATCTAGTTCTCTTTTAAATCCTGTTATAGTCCTAGCCTTCACAACTTCCTCAGGCAAGGTGTTCCACAGCTTGACTGTGTGCTGTGTGAAGAAGAACTTCCTTTTATTTGTTTTAAACCTGCTGCCCTAAGCACTGTGTGTGGTGTCACTGTTGGGAAACATCACTCCGCATGAAGGGCAATGCTTGAATCTGGGGAGGGCATCATGGGGGGGGCCAAGCACTAATACGCTACTTTTTTTTTTTTAACTAAACTAAAACTAACTCTTAACTATGCAGAGGATGAATGCAAGGTTGTGAAAACCACCATCACACAAGCTCTGACTCCAGCCGATGGTGATGAGAAGGAACTGAGGGGGACTGGGGCGGTGCCGTCTCATATTGCCAGGTGCTACCCTCTAAGGGTACTGCTAGCCAAAAGTCTCCGGCTCCAGTGTTTGGTGTGCACACACACCTGCCTGGAATATATGTCTGCAGCTCAAAGAAGAAATGTGCCGAGTGGGATTTTCGAACATGCCTATTAGGTCCAATATAGATCCACGAGGTGCCTATCTGCATCTTTAGGTGCCCAAATATTTTTGATAATCTGGCCCTAACTCTCTAATGACAATAGATGCTACAAAGTAAAGCTGTGTTGCATTGTATGCTTACTCCCTGAGAGGTGAAGTTGGTTCTACAGAACAAAGCAAGGTTTGGAAAACACAAATACCCTCTCACATCTTCATCTATATTCCCAAATGGAAACCTTTGTTCAGTGGCAAATTCATTTGGCTAAGAATTCCTTCCACAACCACCCTACAACCCTTTGATCTCTTCTGTACTTTATTTGTACTTCAGACCAACACTGAAAATGGTGGTGGGAGTTAATGTGGGCACCCCTGCTGTTTGTATTGCATAGATACTGCATAAAGAGTGGCTACATTGAACTGGAACACATTATTTAGTATGGCCAGAATGGACATACCCCATCAGATGAATGTTTTAAAGTATTTCAGGGATTCTCAGTCCTTTTCAGAGAGAGAACCACATCTTAACAGTGAGAACATCTCCTGGATTTCCCCTTATGCAAGATCTCCTCTCACAGACAACTGAATAACATCCTCAATAGCATGGAAAAGTAATGCTAGGAAAATAGTTCATGTGTTTTAAGTTTTTTCTCAAGGTGATCTAGCAACTTGGAACCAGGAGGAGATGGCAACACCACGCAACCAGCTGGTCTGCTAGGACACCCTACGGGGGCCGTTTGAGGCATGTCACACATGGAGGTGATACAGCCAGTGTCCCTTTAAAAATGGAAGTTGAAAGTTCAGACTGAAGCAGTGCAGCAATTTTTAAATAAATTCTTTGCTATTTCCTGCTGACTCTACCTTGCAAAGCTTGACTTTAAAAGACATATAGGCCCAGGACTAAGCTGGGACCAATTATTTCCTCTCTTAGCCTTGGCAAGAACAGATGAGTATGGCTTTATTTACACAGGAAGCAGTACAAAAACATGGCAGATGGGAACACAATTAATCGGCCCAATTTTCCAAAGTCGCTAATTAATTTGGATGCCTCAATATTTAGGTAATCAGTTGAAGTGAACAGGAGCTGTGGGAATGTAACGCCTCTGAAAATCAGATCTGTTAGTATTTCAAGTTGGGCATCCTACAATTAGTGGACAATTTCAAAAAGAATGATGGTTAAAAGTAACAGAAGACAGAAAACACTTACTGGTAATGTTGTGCGATTCCAAGTAGAAGCAGTGATGGGATCATGGATGTAGCTCCTTCGAGTAGATAGTTCAGATGCACTTAAGCTACTTTGGGTCCTTCTGAATTCTAATTCAGGAGTATTCCAAGAATTAATAGTGGCCCTGGACCTTCTTGAATTCTGCTCAAGTAAATGTATTCTTGCATTGGCCCCTTCCGTTTCAGAGAGGTCTGTAGATGACTTGCATGCCTTTGTACGAATGGAAGCTGTATTTTTTTCCACCTTGATTTGAGAGTCTTCCAAAGATTGTAATCCCTGCCTTGTCCTCCAAGAGCTTCTCAGAGTGATGTGTTTAGTCTCTGGTGAATCTGATTCTAAA
The DNA here is from genome assembly GCF_009764565.3 of Dermochelys coriacea. Taxonomy (NCBI): domain Eukaryota; kingdom Metazoa; phylum Chordata; order Testudines; family Dermochelyidae; genus Dermochelys; species Dermochelys coriacea. Next base: position 19,470,664 of record NC_050086.2, on the reverse strand, counting down.
GGCCCAGGGCTTTTCCAGCTGATTGTCTCTAAGGATGGCTCACAACTGTTCTTCTCAATGGGTTCAGAAGGTTTTATCATAATACTGCTTCTTGAGATTAGTGTTTCTGTCCTGTTTCTCAGAGCTAAGTCCCCAATTTTATCTGCCTCAGATAATTTCAGAGCAATATCACTCTTATTAATTGAGATCTCAAAGGGTGTGCTGATGTTGTTTGTTATGGTTGATAGCTCATTTGGAGTGACTCTAATATTGCTGGTAGAAGTATGTCTTTCCTTTGCTGCTTCATTTGTGTTGGTCCTTGTGTTGGCTGGCTCAGAGGGGAAGATTGTTATGCTGCTTGTCATTTTATTTGTCACAGTTTTGAAGAGAGATTTCTGTTTTTGAGAGTATTCTTCAGACCCAGCCCCTCCCATTACTTCTTTCATGTCCTTTTCAATTATTACAGGTTTAATGATGGCTTTTGATCTCAAAGCTTCTCTGGGGCTGAATGACCGTCTGGATTTCAATCCCACACTGGGGGCATCTGAAGATGTCTTTATGGATTTGTGGGGGTCATCTTCATTTCCAGTATTTTTATCATTTTCAAAGAGAGATGCTCTGAGACCTCCTCTGGAGCTTGAGAATTCTCTGGAACTGGGTTTTTTTCTCATCTCCAGTTCTGACTCAGTAGTAGCATTGGTGCTTTTACCCATCTTCTCATCTGTACTAAGTTTTTCATAGCTAGCTGGTTTGATGGCTTTGGATCTCAAAGATTCAGATTTTATGCCAACATTTGTCTGACCTGTAACTGATGGTGCAGATTGGTCCATTCCTTCCTTACCTTGACTTGTGAGAATCTGTAAAATGTCTTCTTGACTTCTTGAGTTGTTTGAATACTTTAATAAAGTTGGGGACTTTGTATTTTCATGAAAAGTGTCTGTAAATTCTCTTTCTTGGGAGTTTATTGTTCTTTTAGATCTCCCTTCTGGGACTGTCTATGAGATAAACAGAGACTGTTGCTGCTTCTGCTTTAGAGCTGGTGGATTCAGCTGCTAACATCTGAGAAGAGATATGGTATCTATATGATGAAGCTATTTCATTCGATGGTGCATGATTATTTTTCATAAAGGGTATCTCTACACATAGATCAGACATCTCTGCTTGGCTTATTTTCATCTTTTCAGTCAAAGATACAGTCATTTCTCCTTTGCTTGATTTTTCCTCAAGTGCATCAGAGTTACCTTGGCAAACATCACTATATGTCTGAGATGGCTTTTCAATCTTGGTCTTCAGTCCACTTTCATTCCCAGGTTTGGAAGATGCTTTCCAAGATTTGTGCTCATGTGCAGCCGGTGGGTATCGACTCAGCACAGATGGCTGCTCTCTCGATTTCTTCACTTCATTTTGTGGGGCACCACTATCTTTCTGCATAGATAAATATGTAGCAACTGCTGATTTGTCTTCCATTCTTTTTGTATCACTAATCATGGTGTCTAGTAGAACAGATGTAGTAGATGCCTTTGCCGTTTTCCTAGTAATTAAACTTGGACTGGGAACTTGCTTGCTGCTTGTGGTATAATTGTCATTATTGGAAGAGAACTCTCTGTTCCGTGTTCTCTCCCGTCTATGCTGAGGTGAAAGCTCCCGTGACTTGTGTTTTGAAATTGCCAGCTCAGCCGTGTTACCTCTGTATTTAGGTCTGTCATGTCTAATTCTGCTGAGAAAGCTCATTTCTTCACTTTCCACCTCACCATTCTCCATATCCTTTTGTTTTTTAATTTGAATTTGAATTTCTTCCAATTGACCAGTCAGGAGCTTGTTTTTATTCTGTTCACTCAGATAACTATCTTGCAGGTCATTATTTTTGGCTTTCATTTTTTTAAGTTCTTCTTCTAAAGATTCAAAATGTTTAATTTGAGTTTTAAGTTTCTCAATTTCTTGGTTGAGATCTTTCACTTTGTTGTCTTCTTGATTTTTATTCTTTTGATTTTCTGATTTATTTCTGGTTTCATTTTCTACATGCTTTAGATAATCCAAGCTTCCCTTTCTTCTGGCTTCTTTAGAGGGCAAAGCAGATGTCAAGTCATCTTCAATTCTCAGATCATTTCTCTCCAGAAGACTATTTGATGATCTTTCTAGCAGGTTTGATGCATTTCTAGTTTGATCTGCCCTATTTAGTTTGTTGTTTTGTTCTAGTTTTTGTGTTAGCTCCTGGATTAATTTTTCATTCTGCTTTTCTCTTTCATTGAAGTGTTTTCTTTCACTAGCAAAGCTCAGTGTTAAAGATTTCAGCTTTTCTAACTCACTTACTAAACTACGTTCAGTTTTATCCAGTCTGTCTTCAGATGCTTCAAGTTCTTTTACTTTCATCCTAAGTATTTCCAACTCTGTAGATATTTTTTTGGTCAAATTTTTTTCTTCATTAAGGCTCAGACACAGCTGAGTACAATCATTCTTGCTCCTGCCGAAAGCTTCCTCTAGTTTTTCCAGTTCTGCCATTCTTTTCTGAAGCCGTTCAATTTCTGATTTAAGTTCTCGAGTGAGGCTTTCCTCCCCCTCCAGTTTTTCCTTCATCAGCTGACAGAGCTCTTCAGCTTTTTTTATTTCTTCATCCTTGCCTTCAATTTTCAGCACTCTTTTTCTCAGAGCTTCTACGTCAGCAAGCATACTAGAATTGCTGCCTTCTGCCTGGATAACTTTGTCCTGAAGGTCAAGAAGCTCATCCTCCGCTTTCTGGAGATTTTTTGTTGCTTCTTCCAGTTCATCAAGACGACGGCCAAGACTTTGTAACTTGAATCGAAGATGGCGATTTGAAGTCTCCTTATAACCTGTAAATTCTGCCATTTTTATTTTTTGTTCTTGGGTTCAATTTTCCTCAGTTTGGATCAAAGGAGTGATTTTAAACATGTCAGTTTCTCCTTGAATCCTGCAGCTTCTTTGACAGAGACAATTTTAGCCTGAAAGAAGAAAACAAAGTGAGTACAGGAGGGTAGAAAATGTTTGTTTCTTTTGTATAATTTCTTCTTTCATTAAACATGTTTCTGAAAGCTATAATTCAGATCATAAGGAACGACACAGTGGAAAAGATCAGTGGTCCATTTAGTCTAGTAATACAGCGTACTGTCCCCAACAGTAGCCCACCACTGGTCGGTGGGAGAAACGAATACCCTCCTAACCTCAATTAGGCAGACAGCATGTATGTGTATCCACTCAGTGCCCCTCCAAGATTGGTTAGTGCTGTTTCTGTGCGTGCGTGCTCCTCTGTGACTGGTTAGCTGTGTGCATATGCACACATTATAGATCTCTTCACAAAACTATTCCATTAGCAATACTTCACTTCAGAGAAATGTGCACTTCTCAGGCAAACCCTTATCAGACAGAGAATCAATAACCATAAACTAGAGATGGAAACTGGAAGACACAAAGTACATAAAAAGAGGAACGATGGTTCAACACCACAACAGAGGAGAGGCTAAAATAACTGGACACTGCCTATACCAGTATCCAAAATACAGGCAAGAAATTTCCTCAAATGATCAGGAATTCTAAAACTTTTCATGAAAAGGCAACAAGGAACATCTCTGCCTGAGTCTGGCAGAAAGGAGATGGCAAAGATGGCATTGCTCTGTGGAGCAACCTGCCTCTGGATCAGAGATGGACACAAAGGGGTTAACCCAAACACAGAGGTTGGATATTTTGCAAGTTAAATCCAGAACAGATTAAAATCTGGTCCTGGGCAATGGCTGATGGATTGCATTTGCC